>NC_092871.1:15410641-15482002 GCF_032062135.1 Pyxicephalus adspersus
ATTCCTCATTTTTGGATAGTGTATACCTATCATAATGTACTGATACTGCTATACGTATAAATGTAGATCAGCAGTCCCCTATTTATTGTACAGCACTGTGTAATGTGTTGGCGCTATATAAATCCTGTTTATTATTATTAATACTAATAATAATAATAATAATATTAGTCATGTCTGTACTATGGAGCTCAGGTCTTGTCCAGATTCAGTTAACATTGGGAAGCTCTACCTCCTCCTCCTTCCTGGAGTAACCAGAGGCAGGAAATGGACCACGTGATGCTTGTATTATTGTATCTAAAAACAGCTGTTTCTTCTCAGTAGACACTGAGGGCCTGACCTCTCCCAATCCAACATCTCACTATACAGTGTACAGAGGAATGTGTATGAGGACGAGTCTTACACTGCTCTGTGCTGTAAGCAGCGGGGTTACAATTCATTGACATGTGTGGAGTGCTAACCCATTAAAAGCTGATTCTGGCAGAGCCAAAAAAAACTTTTGGACAGCTTTACAAGGAACGTGTTTTATGGGAGTTATGGGTGGATAGATGTATATTAAAAGGAAAGCTTTGCTAAAAGAAATTTTAAGACTGCCTTGGTTGACTTTTCACCCAGTGGATACTATTTGGCTGTTATGATGATCCTCTACCTTTAGGACTTTTAGTTAGCCTATAGGAACCTTTGTAACAATCATTTATATCTACCGGAATCCCTTTGAAACACAGGTTATCTGAGTTAGTTTAAAAAAACTTCTCACATTTGTTTATTAGATTACCACCTGAAAGGATTTTTGTTGTCATGCCATTGGCTTTGCCAAGTAGTGATGATCCAGGCACCATCAAAAAGAATGGTCACAGCTCAAGGACCCCCCCAACTCTAGAACATCTCCAGGGATTCTTGAAACCTTGGTTGAGAACAAGTACTTTAAGTAAAGCAGAACAAGTGTGCAGGTAAGGTCCTCTGACCTTCAGGACCTTCTCCTAATCCTCTTAGGAGATGCAAGCTTCACAACTACCACCCGTCTTCCTTCTTTAATTCCCATTGAATGCCTGAACAAGTATGAAGCCTGAGATGTATATGGACACCATTCAGATGACAGGACTATTTATTTTTCTCCAGGGCAAGGTTGGCTTGAGATATAGCAATATTTTAGTAAGAGTTGCTTTATCTCTAGCCAAAATGGAAGGTTTCCAAACCTACTATTATTTTTATTATTACACAGTATTTATATAGCGCCATCATATTACATAGCGCAGTATAAAGTCCATAGTCATGTCACAACTTACTATCAGGACAGGAATCAATGGAAACCTATCAATGGGGACATAAACCAATTATAATAAAGTGAGGAACAGGCCAAAGGTTTATTTATTGTTCTAGTCTTCTTGTTCTTGTGACAATTATCCCTACCTTAACGGGTATTACAAAAACAGGGTCATAGAATAAATAAAAACTCAACAAAAATGGCCAGTGTCTTTACAGGGTTGCCAACAAGGAATTACAAGGGGTTTTTCTGTACCGAGTCTGGTTCAAAAGAGCTTGACTTTTACAATGCTGGAACTTTTAGACATTGGGGAGGGGGGAGTATACCTACTATGGGAGCCAGAAATTGTTAATGGCGGCCCTGTGTCTTATTATCCTGAGCACAAACCAGTAATCTTTAGTTGGTGTATCAGCATTCTGCAATGTCACACAGTTTCCTGGACGGCGCTGGCAGAGATCAGTTGTGGGTTCATTACAAGCTAACGGCTGTATCAGCAGATGATATCAAGTCTTCAGAGGGGCCGTGGTGCTGGGTGATAAAGGTGGGGGCAGGATGCTCTGCGGTGCTGAGGCCGATATGGCCTGGCATATCCCTTCTGGGGTTTATTTTTAGAGCCGGCAGCTGTTTTAGTCTTTTGAACAGTGATATCTGTCAGCGGGCAATGTGGGGTAGAAGTGTCAAGGAGGAAGAAGATAAAGGCTCGCTTTACTTAGTATTGGAAAGAGAACAATTCAGAGTCACGGAGAATGCCAACCTTGTGTGCCTCGCCTGTCACGTATGGACGGTAATGCATCCAACAGAACAGTAACGTGATGAAAGCACACAATGATAACAAGACTGGGCATATTTTAATGGACATTTTCAAATACCCCAAATGTTGCCGAAATGTGCCATATTGGTGAAATGCATTGCAGTCAGTAAGGTGAAATTAAAGCATATATATATATAGTCTAACAATGAACTTGCCCTATTTGCTCACATATGGTCCAATAATTATACATTCAAAAGTACAATACATAACAGTGGATCCAACCAAAGATGCTGCGAGCTATCACCTTTCCGTGCTCTCTACCTTTGATGATTCTGATAATTTACATTTATCCCAGTACAACACATCCCCATCTTTTATGGCTTTGAAGAAAAGCAAAAGTTCTCTGTAAAAGTTCATCCCCAAACGTAGGATGACAACACCGCTCCTCCATAGAAACAGTGCAGTGAGTGTGTGTTGTCATCCTAGGAAATGTTCTGCCGGCAGAATCACCAGGTGAAAAACAGTAAAAAGTAGCAGAAAAAAAACCTAATACACAAATGAAGGGTTGACAGGATGCAGTTTGTAACATTGTTGTTTATGGGTTTAAAAGTTCCTTTTAGATACCCCCAAGCCCTTTGATAGCCACATTGTTTTTATTTTTCCATTGAAAGAATAAAACAGACATAAAAAGTAAAATAAAAAACTAAGAAAACAGCACACAAATATTAATCAAATACATAAAAAATAACAAATACAAAAACACAAATATAAATTAAACTACTTAAAAAAATACCCTTAAAATAAAGAAAAGAAAGAAAAAAAAAAAAACTTCCCCTGATCAGGGCAATGCACAAAACTGAGACTCTCCTGGCATAGGGAAATTGCACAGATGGTGATGTTGGTAATTGACAGTGAATTAATTTAGCTCACAACAACCTACGAATTCATAAAAAAGGGGTTGAGTTACTAAGGGAGAAAAGCATGTTGACTTTGCAAAAGGCATAAAAGTTCAACTTGCAAAGGAAACATGCTACTTTTTTTTTTTTTTGTAAACCAAATCTTCAAAGGTAGATTCAAATTCAAAGGTAATCTTCAAATCTTCATTTCAAACTTGTGATTGTTTGTCGCAGGTATATCACAACCCTAGCTGCTTCTATTCAACTGAATGGGAACGGTGAGAAACCATTTTATGTATGTATGCGGTTGCGATTGTTGTGGGATTGTCGTTCACTGCAAGTGTGGAAGAGATCCAAAGCATTTAAAAATGAGGTTACTATGCAAAGGCTACAACACCTAACTTAGATGTTCTGCTGACTCTGCCGCTCTACAAGCAAAATCATGTTTTTTTGTACATTTCTGTAATTATTTTACTGCGTTTCTAAGCTTTGTGAATGATACCTTGCAGAGTCATAACTCATAAATCAACCCTAGAGTCTAATGGTGATCAATTATTTGTGAAATGATGAAATTATGAGATATGCATTCCATATTTTTTTTTTCTGCACAGCTCCAGGGAATCTTTTAAAGGTAACTAAGGAGGTTTTTTTCCAATTCAGCCCTGTTCTGGCATCAGATATAATGGTGGATAACTGACCACATACAAAAATCTTCACCTCTCCAAGTGTTTGCTGACTGATGTGTAAGAACATAGTAACATAGAAGGTGTTATGCGGCTATTGCTCAGCTGATGTTGTGTCAGGTAAGCAGGTCAATGACGTATGAATTGTCAGCATCCAAGAGCATATCCATTTTATTGGAATTGGAAATCCCAAAGCACAGATGTGTAAGACGCTCTCCTCAGTGTGTAGTCACTGTTTGCCTGTGAATGGATCAGTGATGACATCACTGACAGGAAGCAGGGGATTACAACTGGCATGGAATCTGTTATGTACCAGCTGGTACATGCCACACTTAGAAGTGCCCTTTCCAGAAATGACAATGTTCCAAATAATACATTCATATTTACAGCTTGGCAATTACGATTAGTCATGTTCTGCAATACTTAATGGTATTAAATGGACCCAGCATCATATATATATATATATATATATATATATATATATATATGTTATGTGCAGCATTCTATGCAATGAGTAAGTGTAACAATTGCGGGTACTTGTTACCTATTACAGTATTTCCCATGATCATGCCTTCATTTGCTTCTCTCTCCAAAAAGATTGCACCGTCTTTGGCATTATCCAGGGTCAGCATCTACTTCTTGTGCTGGGATGGCTTTATTACATAAAGTCTGATGGTTGTACAGTTTTATTCGTCACAAATGCATAAAACAGATCAACCCTTCCCAAAGCCTCTCACCTTGATTTGCCATATTGTTAAATTTGCAGTGTGATCAGTTGGAGAGATTTATTAAATGATTAATCATAAAAGAACGTATTATATTATGCAAAATCTCTGGAATTTAATAATTCCGACAAGGAACTGAAAGGTTTACAGTTACCTCTGTATAATGCACTTTATAGTTCACCCAAAAGTAATTATTGGTTTTGTTTTACTCTTTAATATTTGGGGAGTTGAAGTGTCATATTTAGAATGAGGAATTAGAGGCACATAAATCTTAAACCTGCACGATTAATATATGCCTAAATATTGAGATTATTGGATTATCATGACTAGTGTTTTGAAATGTATAAATCTCAGGTGGTTCACTGTTTATTCTAGGGATATGAGAAAAATGTCCCCAATAATTAGATAGATGATGATGATGGTAATGGAAAGAAAGCCCCCTGTGATGAATAGCCTGGTACATTGGTGGTCAGTGAGAAGATGTATACCCCTTACCTTAGGAATCAGTAGGAAGATTACCCCAAGGGATGAATGGGGTAATGGATGCCTCTTGCGTTGGTAGTCAGTACGAAGAATATGTTGGTACATTGGTGGTCAGTGAGAAGATATATACCTCTTACATTGAAAGTCAGTATGAAAAATTCCCCAGTACAATGGGGGTGAGAGCGGGGATGAATGCCCTTATGTACATTGGTAGTCAGTATAAAGAATATGCTGATTTGGTGGTCATTTGGAGGATGTATACCCATTACATTGTCAGCCAGTAGGAAGAGCTCCCCTATACATAGGAGATCAGTTGGGAGATTAATGTCTCTTACATTGGTAGTTAATATGAAGAATATCTTGGTGGTCAGTGGGAGGATGTATACGCCTTACATTACGAGTCATTGGAAAGAATACCCTAGTACATAGTGGATTAATGGGAAGATAAATACATTGATAGTCAGCATGAAGTCATTGGTGGTCAATAGGAGGATGTATACCCCTTATATTACTAATCAATATAAAGAATACCATGGAACACTGGGGATCAATGGGAGGATGAATGGCCCTTACATGACTAGTGAATTAAAGAATACCTGAATGCATGGGGAATGAGTGGAAGAATGAACGTCTCTTACATTGCTAGTCCATATGAAGACTACCTTGGTACATTAGTGACTAATGGGCATATATATTGGTAGTCATTTGAAGAATACCCCAGTAGATGGGGAATCAATGGAATGAAAAATGCACCCTATATGATAGTCAAGACAAATTATTCCCAGAACATAGGGAGTCACTGGAAGGAAGAATACCCCTTACATTGATAGTCAGTGTCAAGAATATCCTAGCACATTGGTGATCACTGATCAAATTGCTGACAAATGCTCCTTACATTGGTTGTCAGTATAAAGAATTCTCTAATTAATTGGAGAGAATTTGGAGGATGAATCCCCTTACATCGGCGGTCATTATGAAAAATTATGAAAAAAACATGGTACATGGAGATCAGTGGAATTATGAATCCGCCTAACAATGTAATCAGTAGGAAGAATACCCCAATACATCAATGATGAATGTGAGGGTGATTACCTCTTACATTGGTAGTCAGTGTGAAGAAAACCCTAGATGATGATGAATGAGAGGAAGGATGCTTCTTGGACAGGAAATATATTTTTCGTGGGATTACCAGTTAAAATTACAAGAAAAAAATGAAAAAAAGTGATAAACTGCAATATATCACATTTATGTTTTTGTGTTTTAGACATACCTTGATCTGATATTGGATTTTTTATCACACACTCAGATTAGATTCATACATTGTAAACCATACATTATCATACCTTAGTTTGTCTAAACATTTTTCAATAAAAACACACATTTTATCCAAGTACCAAATTTATTTATGAACTTTATATCATTTATTTTTAAATAAAAAAAGTCAAACTATAATAAAAAATTAAAAAATGATAAAGACAACAATTTTCAGAAAATGAAATGATCTGCCTTCCAATCCACTGCAATTCATCAATTTATATTGGGTGTTTACCATTAACCCTGAATTATTATCTGACACCAATATTGGTGGATCATTTTGTGTTTTGTTTCCCTGAGTAGGCACCATTTCCAATTCAGGTGGAAGATGCAGGATTGCTGACAACATTTAGTGGAAATTTTGAATATTGCAATTATTTTTTATTAATTGTAACCTCCCCCTCCCCCCCTGAAATTCTAGCTCCAAGCATTCCGACTAATCGGTCTCCTTCACAGACTGCCATTGACTCATGTAAGAATCATCAGTGTTTTTGCGCAGAGGCTGACTGATTCTCATAAGCGAGTCACTGAAAAGCTGTATGAAAGCCAGTCTGGCAAACCTCTTTCCTGACAGCAGCAATGACGTAGGTTCCACCCATGGAGGAGCAGAAGAAGACTTTTCATGATAGTAACCAGGCATGTGCAAGTTTATGTCTATTTTTACTAATACTATAGAATGGGTTTTCAAATGCAAGTTTGCTGTATTAACTTTAGCTCCAGAATCTAACTTATCTTGTGGGATCTTCCAAAGGGAAATATTAACTAGTAAGTTGCTCTGCCTTTTTGCCAACCTACCCTTACCCGAAGAAAATGATTTGCTGTATGCCCCTTGGTTCTTCAGCAGGAACAAACCCAGGGAATCCAGAACGGTCCTTTTTCTAAAGTGACTATCTCCAAATGGAGATGACATAATGTCTTGGTTTGGAGAGCGACTGCCACTTCCTCACCAGATGGCAGGCCACAACAGGTGTGAGGTCCTCTGCTTGCTGGTAGACTGTACTAAAGCTACCTCGGATATCTATGTCAGAAAGCCCAGGATGCTTTAGGACAGTCTTCTTGCATGAGGAATGGGAAAGTTAGGTAGAACACGTTAGTGGAAAAGGTAAGTACCCAAGGGAAGCTGCTTTTTATGCTGGAAGGTCTGGTTTAAATCTTCCTCTTGAGCAGTCATCGCATAAGCCTTATCTTCTGGTCATAAAACTGGCCACTGTGGAATACAAGAACACTCCTTTCTGCAGGTAAGTATTTCCTACTTTCTCTTATATTTGCTGGCTTTAGGTTTCCAAGGCCTGTTGGAAAATAATGGAGGGGTCTCTTGACTTTATGGTCTGTTTAATGTGCCTGTGGATCTTTGTGTATGCTATTAAATCAAATGCCTTATTATAAACGGAAAAAACTCTAGACAACAAATGTGATAGTGGATACAGGAACAGCAGCAATTGGTGGGTTATGAGGCACTCTTGGAGTTATGTCTGAAGGCCTATTCATAATGGATCATAGTTTTTGGCAGTCTGCTACTTTGTGTTGCCCAAGACCAGAAATTAGGCAATTGTGCTTGGGCACATCACGTAGCTGATACAGACTCTGTTCAATTATGCTGCACAACTTCCATTACCTTTTAGTCCATTGCCTTCGTAATTAAGACTTGATGGCCACCACTCTACCAGGCCGACATGGCCAGCAGAATAAAGCAGAGAGAATGAGAAGAAAATTCTTGCTTGACCATGGAACTTTATGTGGTTTGGTAAACTTGCTAGGCTTGTGAATTCCAGTTTGGTTTTGGTGTTTCCCAATCACCTACAACTTAAAAAAAATTTTCAGCTGTAGTTTGTATACCAAGGGGAGTATACCGGTATGTCTCTTCAGAAGTGCTTAGCTTTGTGGGAAATAAGTGAATTACTGTGTAAGTACTGACGTTGTTGGTGTGCAGCTCTTTATGCTTAGCAGGAACAGTATCTGGTGAATTGTGAACCCAAGCACAAGAGAGGAAAGTTTCTTTTGACCTAAGACCTCAGATATAAATGTTCAAACACCAGGTGCAAGAGCAAGTGCTGACCACAGGTCTCTCTGTCTAACATTGGTGGTGGCAAAGTCCAGTACCGTCTTGTTTGTATAACCTCTGACCTCCAGTGTTTCTCCAGTCTCAGCTGCACTGACAAGATCGGACCACCATGTTTGAGAGTTTCTCCACTTTTGGTGTTCGGCCAACGTAGTAGATTATAGGGAGTGGGTCCAAAACATCTGGTACGCAGCATGGAGAGATAGAAGCTCCTGGGTTGTTCTGGTTATAGAGGGACAGCACCTGAAACCAACAAACATTGGGTTGTTTTAAGAATAGTGAGAGCTTTTGCTTGTCTCCTGTTGCTAAAAAAAAATAATAACATTGTACTGTTTTCTTTGAGCTTCAAAATGTTGAGTCATGGACTCAAAGCAAATATGCAGATAAGGATTTTTTATATTTTCTACATACTTTTTCCTAGTCAGTGGGTCAAAAAAAAAACTGAAGCCACAGGTTCAGCATAACATCCAGGAAACTAGATTTTTCAGAAGGTCAGCAATTGCAGTTTTGTCATTTCTATCATGGTGGACTTACTTTAAATTGGTTGGTATAGGTCACTAAAGTTTGAGCCCTCATGGGCCCTTGTAATATTTTTTTTTGTGTGTATCCTTCCATTTGTTGGAAGGGCCTTTCATACTTATTTGCCCCCATACTACGGGCCTTACCTTGCTGTACTGTTTGTCCATGCTCCAAATAAATGGACAGCTTCCTAAACAATAATTGGCTTCATATCCTTTGGGTTCATGAATCCATTTCCAGCCAAGGTCCTTCCGGAAGTTAATATAAAGGGGCTTCACACAGCAGTTCTTCCCACTATTCCTGTAATGGGAACACAAAAGTTTTATATTTCTTACCCTTTCTTCAATATTTGTATATTATTTTTTATTTACGTATTCTGGTAAAAGTAAACATATTAAATTAGGATAAGTGGTGCAAATAAGTTATGTAAAATTTAGGCAGGGCTTTTGTGATACTAGTAGTTGGTGTTCAGTGATAAGTCAAAGCCACAACTACTTACTGTGTCTTTAAGTCCTTTCTCCTTGCTAGATCGCCTAGGTTCTCCCATGATAGTCTACCTTTTCAAGTCCTAGAGAGCTTTAATAAATCAGGCCCATGACTGCTATTTTAATGCTGGGAAATGTAGTCTGACATATATTGTTCTTCCTGCTTTGGATGTCCCATGATCACATTTATCTGACCCTCCCTCGGGCTGGATTCAGATATGAGAGGAAATAGCTGTAATACAGAGTGCAAGCCTATTTGAGCCATGAAACAGATTTTCCTTTTACCATTTTGTATCTATATCTTGTGTTCAAATATCAACCTTATTGTAATTAGAATTATCTCTTTTAATTTTGCGTTTAGTTGAGTTTTAAGATAAAGTTTGCTACTATATTGTGTCTGCTTTCCAAATATTATATCTGCTTATTGGGTTTTGGCTTCTACAGGGGCATTTTTATATTCTTTTTTGTTAAATCATGTAGCTGACATCTCCAAGCTGCACAGAAAATTGTTGCTGTCCAGCCACGAGAGGCTAAGCACACTGCACAAGATTTGCACATTGCTGCAGCCGTGACCACAGTGCAGATCTTTGGGCTATTACTACACAGCCAAATGCAACAGGTCAATGTTGTAAACCACACCATGAGCTGCAACAGCTGTGTGTAAGTAAAAGGATCACAACCACTCTCATTCAATTGAATGGGGGAGGATGGGAGCCACAGGTGAGCCCGGCGGCTCACAGTGGGTTTGAAATGACCCTTACAGATTCATTATTTTGTGTATCACTTTCACCTCTCTCTCATAATAACAGTTTTTGCCCCTGGAAATTAATTTCTCCAGTCTTTACCCTTTTACAGTTATATTTTATATTTCTTGAATTATATTCTGAAATAGAACACTGTATACAGAAAGCGTGAATCTCATGTATCTTCCAATAAATATATTTCTTGGATCCCTCCTCTTGCTGTTGGAATCAGTCATTCTTTCCAGTTCCTTCATCATAGCTACATTTACCATTAGAGATAAAAGTTCTTCTATTTGCCAAAATCCTGTGAGTTCAAATGTAACAAAAACAATGCTGCATTCCCTTGGATCTTTCATTCTTTTGCTCATTAAATCACACATATTCCTAGTTATTTCTGATCACAGGGTGTTGTTAGAATTTGTGGAAGAGAACTTCTTCACACATATTCAGCATTTGTACGGGCCGGCTGATTTTTTTTCTGTGATTTCCATGGTAAAATACCAACTTGATAAGCTAAACTCTAGGTAGATAAAAGACACAAATAAATGTCTAGTATACAATACCATATACTAAAATGTATATATTTAAAGCAAGAATTAGCGAAGGGGCCAATCAGTTATTCTGCAGTGCAAGGAGCATGCTAGCAGGTGGGAGAGAGAAAAATGATAGGGGATCCCAATCTGCTGCTTCTCCTTTTAGTGTCCAGTCAAAGGGTGCTGGTATGGAAGATACCTGCAGGAGTTTTTAAAGTCAGGTATTTGTGTGGTAGGGAAGCGCTGTATAAATCTTATAAATGGATGCAAGTGAAACATTTGGCCCCCTTTTATACTCATGGTGGTAATTGGTGTAGTTGTCTTCCCCAGATGCATGGCAAACTGCTGCTTTTTACTTGGGAATGGAAAACCACACTGAACATAATACATGAGCTGCCGTGCATTTCTTCCCAAAGCAACCATGTGTCATTTTATGGAACTGTGCTTTCATCTGTCGCAACCCTGTGTATGAAAAGCGTTCCCAACCACTCACATTCACTTGAAAGAAAGAATTTGGGACCGAGGGTCTAAAATGGCCCTTGGTTAATTGGGCTGGAGTTTGTTGGTAAGCTGATTTCCGATTTTGAGAAGAAACTGTACTACAAGGTCATTTCAAATAATTGCCATTCCAATTTATAACATCATTAAATTGGAAGAACCCTCAACCGCTTACATGTACCTGTGAGAAACTTCACTGGACCCCTAAAATGCCCTGAAAAGCCAATTCAAATACTCACCATCCTCAATCACCTTCCTGCCTATGGTAATTCCCATTATTCATAGCGACAAACACGCCACATATGGTATGCAAATATTGTAAAGTGTATACTAACGTGCGGCAATATTCTTCATCCACCGCTCTTTTGCGCCGAGTGCTGGGTGTCTGCTCCAATCTGCCCTCTGGGGTGTATGTGATTAGGAGGTAGGGAAGAGATCTACTGAGTGTGCTGAGAACTTCCATGTCTCCTCGTTTATATGGGAACCCTGAAAAAAACAAGGAGAACATCTGCAGGCCTCCGTGGCATACGAGTCTGTGAAATGATCAGGCTTACAAAATATAATAATTGTGATCTCTAGGATAACCTATTACATACAACAGAGAAATCCCTTGATGACTGGTTCTGACAGCTCCCACCACTGTCATACAAATCAGCAAGAACTTAGGTACTGTTCTGCTCTAAATTGAGGCAGCTTACACGGTTCTAGTGATTGGTTGCTCTCACTTTACAATAATTAAACTCAGGAAGCTAAATAATGGGTCTGATTTATTAAAGCCTCTCCAAGGCTGGAGAAGATACACTTTTACCAGTGAACCTGGGTGATGTAGCAAACCTGGAAAGGATTTCCTAAAAGTAATTTGGTATTTTTTAGCAAATATTTTCAATCCTTGACCAGATCCATTCCAGGTTTGCTGGATCACCAATTTCACTAATGAAAATAAATCCTCTCCAGTCTTGGAGAGCTTTATTAAGTAAGTGTGTGCAGTGGACTTCTGATTTCAAATGTAATGAGCAGTGGTAATGCCTTGTTAAATTATGAATTGTGTAACTTTCAGCACACACAATACCAGAATTCTCGAATTTTTTATACTGTCGGGCTAAAAAGTGTGCCAAACTCAGACCACACTTTGGCTTGACTTCTCAGTATGTTTCAAAAACTTCATGGTATTTAAAAATGTATGTATAAAAATCATTCTTTTCAGTAGAAATCTGGCCAATATTAAAAGAAAATGTGTTTCAGCAAAGTTGCCACACAGATGAAAAAAAAATTACAGGGTGTTGCTATCAGAAATAGGCAAGCCTATAGCTAATCAATGAGCACCTGGCCAAACCCAGCCCCGGCCACTGGTTACTGAATTGATAATACTGCCGACATCTTTAGACAAAAAACCTTTACTTAATTTAATCTAAATTGTTGCAACAGCTAAAACAGATTTTTGTGCTGACTACTTGTGTAGTGTGCTGGAAAACTTCCTTTTTTTTGGGCGCATATGAAAAAAAATGTACTTGTTTCTTCTCTTACCACCAATTTCCAGCTGTTGGTCTTCCCTAGTACTCGAACAAGAACAAGGCGTTTGCAATTTGAAGCTTTGATTTTGTTCTGTAGGAGATACAAAGAAAATACATTTCTAGGTACACTGAAAGAGATTTATGGCATGTGAGGAATGAGGTGTGCAGAGTTAGATTGGGGGACTGGTGTTTGGTGAGCACAATAACATTTTAAGACTACTCCATACCATTATGTTTCCTGTTCTATTTCACTGTACAAATTATGCAAGTTTCTTTTAATGACTGTGGTATGGAGACCCACAATGAAATCCACAAAGTAAAAAATTGTCCCCAGACTTAAGTATTCCAAGAAGTCTTAAAGAAATGCTTTGTGCCATACACCACTTTAGTTGCCAAATGTAAAAGCTTGTAGGAAGTTATTCATATTTAATATTTCACATTTAGAATTGTGGTGGTCTTTGTTTAGATACACATATAAAGTTGGTGGATTCATCAGTCTATGGAAGTAACCCATCACTAGCTTCACTCTCTACAAAGAATAAGCTTGACCATGGCTACTCCATAAACAGCTTGGCACCTGTGCCCAATCAAAGTAAGAGGTACAGAGAGTCACAGCTAGTAGTGTGCCAAATTATGTTTAATATTTCATTAGCAGATGATAGCCAAATATTATCTGGTCTGCAGAAGAATCTACAGTCCAGATACCACCACTAGACATAATTTGAAATTCTTACCCAAATGTGGTGTTTTTTTCCATACACTCCCCCAAATACTTAAAGGCAACAAAATATCAATAAAAAAAAAATTCACACTGATATATAAGTTTAAAACATAAAATTATATATAATGTTTGAATACAGCAGGGTTGGCCACACCTTTTTGGCTTGTGAGCTACTTTTAAAATTACCAAGTCAAAAAGATCTACCAACAATAAAAACTTGGACTTAATAAAGCTACGTACACACTTCCAATTATTATCGTTTGGAAAACGAACGACGAACGATCCTGCACGATATCTACGAACGATCGTATAGCACCGATCCTGCACATAGAGATAACGACACGATCATTCGTAGATATTGTACACACAATAGATACGATCGTTTGAGCGATAGAGGAACTATGTGCACGACAGGAAAGTGAACGAACGTTCGTTCATTACGCATGCTCAGACCATGGACGATCAACGAACGAACGTACACACGAACGATGTTCAACGATCGTCGTCCAATCCGATCCGCCGGTCCGGTCGTTCGTTTTCCAACGACTTTCCTCGTTCGTCTGCGTCGTTGGTTACTTTTTTTACGAACGATTTTTGCCCAATCGATCGTTCGTCGTTCGTTCGTCGTTCGTTTTGAACGATAAAAATTGGAAGTGTGTACGCACCTTAACTCTTGTGTCTGGTAGAGATGATTTTGAAAGGCAGGGCTCCGCGATCTACTCGTGTTGCCTTTGCAATCTACTGGTAGTTTGGGATACAACTGTTGCGCACCCCTGGAATACAGGGTGAGGATGGCTCTTTTACAGGTGAGGTTGATATCCCCAAAATTTCATATGTACATTATATAAATTCTGAAACTTTTACAGATTTTCATTTTACACCTGTGTGATGTGAAGCATTTTGCAGAAAGAAATCAAATATGGACCATCCATCACAAAGAACTGTTAAAATCCATGCATAGGTGTCTGTTCTTCAGGTGTCATTTATCAGAAAATGTTTGGATGTGAGACACCCTCAGTGGAAAAAAAATTCCCCCTAGGAATCAGCCTGTATATATCCTGGTAGAGGATGTATTAACACCTGACCACGCCATCCCCCTAGGACCGTGTGTATAAAGATCTGGTCCAGGCTGAAGAAGAGATGTTTTATTTATGTCTCTGTATCAGTTGTTTTATTGTTCTTTCTTAGAAAAAAATCTTTGAGCATACATTCTGTTTATAGATATGGGGGAATGATAAATATAATAATAATATGCCAATGGTAAGCAGGCTGGGCGGTGATATGTAGGATATCAAATGTGGATTTATGGCTCAGTGGTTCATGGCACAAATGAAAATGAGGGGCCACCAACCGTAAATCTGTGCCAACCTTGGTGCCAAGTAAACCAGGGGATCATTTACACAGGCACCTTCAGATGCATTTACCCCATGTACAATAGTTTGATAACACCACACATACACTAAAAGCACTAAAAGCAACATTTTTCTACTAAAATAGAAATAGAATGAATTAATGTTTTTATCTCCTTTGGAATCTGGGTTATATACTTTCTGCTTCCTGAACATGTAGACTCTACTCATGCAAGGATCAACCTTTGGCCACCGAGCATAGCTGCCTATGGGGAATCATTCCCTTTTTATTGTTTAGGATCTGGCTGAGAACGTCTACTAGATGTAGAGATCCCATTGCCCATTCCTTTTTACAACCTCCAGGTGGCTGAAAGTCAGTATGGAAGAGTAGGCATTCCTATGCAGATTTATTTTGCATACAGAGCATTCTAGGTAACACCTACACATGTTTCTGGACCTAAAATCCAATAAATACCAGGGTGGAACCAAAGACAGGCATGCTGGGAAGAAATGGGTTAGATGGTGCTGACTGCCTCGGTCCATGAAATGAGTAGGTCTAATTTGTTATCTAATGCAAACTTTGAAGCGGTCACAATGCTAAAAGCAACATTAAAGGCAAGGCTGGATTTAAGCTTTTTTGTAACCAGTAATCCGTTGCACATTGTCAATACATAGCTTTCATACAAGTTCTTTGATAGACAAGCCTTTCCACTATTTTACTAACTTTCAGAAGACACATTTCCATGGATGCTACTGCTGAGCTAACACGTCTTGCTATAGAAGTAGGGGTGTCCTTTGCTATGACCCCTGTCATAGGAAACGTCTGTCATATCAGTTTGCACAGTGCTGTGAGTCTCTTCCCCCTCCAATATCACCAGAAGAAAGCATTTCTGTTACCTGTTGAGGTCAGCCATTGCTTTACAGAATCAGTCACATCAAATGAAATCCATTCACTTGCATCGGTTATCCATAGATACATGCTATCAAGAAATCGAGAGGAGCCGTTGATGCCCTCCTGAAAGAGAATAGAGGGGCTTGATTTGTAAATTGGGTAAATGTAAAATAAAAAAAAAACAATATATTAAACAATGTAAATAGAAATAAAGAAAGAGGTTTGGGGCTCACTGCTTAATACGAAATATTAATGATGTCTTTTTACATATTTGATCAATACATAATTACAGTAAACAAGTATACGTATTTTTATCTATATCCTGTTAACATTTAACAGGACTTAGGTGTTTCATACTTTACAGGCTGCTTCTAAGCATATAAAAAATTCAAGGTGAACGTATATTGTTGTAAAAACTCTGACCATGTAAAGTCGTATAAACTCCAACGCTTTTCGCCACTATTAGGCTTCTTCAAGGATAAGATACAAAAGTGGCATATGTGATGAAATTTGGTGAAATCTCTGCTGTGGTTGTTGCAAGAGTCTGTTGTACTCTTATTTAATGTTTAGGATTCTGCTGGGATGCATACAGAAGGGAAATAGTTCCTCTCGACTGCTCCCTGTCATCCTAACGCTCTGCTGAACTCTCCCTGGCCTCAAGGATTACTATCCAAGACACTGGTAGGCATTGATAACACAACATTGATAGATGAATGCATCTTCAATTTAAAAGGGAATATTTCCCTATTGTATGCATCCCAGCAGAATCCTAAACATTAAATAAGAGTACAACAAAGTCCTGCAACAACCACAGCAGAGATTTCAATAAATTTATTCTTATCATCACATATGTCACTTTTGGTTATGACTCTTTACTGGTACACCATAAAATTCTTTCAATAACATATCCTTGAAGAAGCCTAATCGTGGCGAAACGCGTCAGAGTTTATACGACTTTACATGGTTTGAGTTTATACATTATATGGTCACCTTAATTTTTTTTGTATGCTTTGAAGCACCCTGTATAGTATGAAACACCTAAGCCTTGTGAACTGTTAACACGTATTTACCACAAGGTAAATTATATATACTTGTTTACTGTAGTTATGTATTGATCAAATATGTAAAAATACATAATTATTATTTCGTAATAAGCAGTGAGCCTCAACCCTCTTTCTTTATTTCTGTTTATATATTTGCCTGCTTAGAGAGGTGGCTCCATAAAATATCAACATAAGTAAGGAGGATAATAACAAATTTTAAACATTCTATTAAACTACACTAATACTTAATACAAGAATAGTTAAAGCAGTATTTATCAGCCTTTTTTTAACTTAGGGGAACCCTTGAATTAATTTCCAGGTCTTAGGGAACCTCTGTCATAGTAACTATAGCCACAGCTCACAATACATTAGGGGGGTGAGTAGAAAAAATGCCCATTGCTGGCCATTGGGAAGAATGTCACCCTTACAGATAACAAAAAAACATAATTGGTGTCAGTGGCACCTGACATGAGAGGTCCAAAATTTCTCATGGCTCAAGGAACCCCAAGCAACTTCTGGAGGAACCCTAGGGTTCCACAAAACCCTGGTTGAAAAACACGGGTTTAAAGGGTATGAAGATATGTTGTATGCTGTGTCTGCATGGTAAAAAGTAAAAATGTAAAACATTTAGGTATTTATTAAAGATTATAATACAACCCCAGGCCAAGTGTTTATCTGCTTTTCTCAGCAGAAGCATAGAACCTCATGTACAAATAAGTCTGGCCATGTTCCAGGGTCTCAGCATCGAATATTAAACATTGCTAAAGCCTCACAACTCGTGATTTGATAAAAAAAAGTTACAAAGTTATAGTTTGATCACAAGAAGGAGAAAACAGAAGAAATATTTTTAACTCCCTACAGCATAATTTTGTTTTAAATATACTGGAATATACTATATGAATATATTTATTCAGACTTTATGGCTATGTAGGTTTGGCATGGCGTATGACATTTTGATGAACGCTATCCAGTTAGTATCATCTCCAATGAGGATGTGTACAGGTCCCAGCAAGGAACAGAGAGTGTCAGAGAGCAGAAGTGGTTACAGAAATATAGAGTTTTATTTGTTCACCCTTCATTTATATTGGGACATTAGGACAGATAGTAGTTTATTGGTTGATATAATGTAGTAATTCTCTTATATTCTCTTATCCTTGTAATATTAAAAAAAAGCTGATAATGTTTCCATAGCTGCAGATTTATTTAGTGAGGACAATGTTTGTTAGACACCTGGCGAGCATACCTATATAAGAATGGTGAATTTATAATAAAAGTAAAGTGTTAGCCAAGAGGGGCCACCCATAGCAGACCCACCCATAGCAAACATGTAAATTACAGTGGATCTACTTTAATAAAACCAATTCTGTAATAAATACTATTTATGAAGTTTACCAGATTCAGGGGTATGGGGGCAGATTCCTTTCCATTTCCCCTAAAAGATGATTGAAATATATGTGAGCCGCTCCTCTTTGTGTATGTATGGGAAACAGGTTAGAAGGAGAAAAGTGAGGGGCTTCAGGCTCATATTTATGAACTTTATTGATTTATGGTATCACATTTATCAGTAGACAAGAGTTAGGACAGGTGGTAAAGTTGGGTTGTAAATATCACTTCCTCATGCCAGTGAACTGTGCTTGCCTGTGGTCATCCATATTATTATTATTACACCACAGTATTTATATAGAGCCATCATATTACGCAGTGCTGCACAAAGTCCATAGTCATGTCACTAGCTTTCCCTCAAAAGAGCTCACAATCTAATGTCTCTACCCCAGTCATATGTCTTTTTAAAACATTTTAATGTCAATTTTGGGGGGGGAACCAATTAACCTAACTGCATGTATTTGGAAAGTGGGAGGAAACCAGAGTACCCAGAGGAAACCCACACAAACACAGGGAGAACCTGCAAACTCCATGCAGATAGTGTCCTGGCCAAGATTCGAACCTAGGAACTAGGGCTGCAAAGGCCAAAGTACTTACCTCTGAGCCACTGTGCTACCCATAAAGATTGAATAGCCGTAGAGAGCATTTCAATACCCCCCACTGCCGTCTACTCTCAAATGTTAAAATTTTGGTTCATTTGGAAGCAGCGCAGGGGTTGGGGTGGGCATGCACCTGGCAAGGTTCACCCCCAGTATCACAGGGCTCTGCCTGGGTTCCCACCACCTGTCTGAGCTTAGCCTTACACATAACCTGTGCAGTAAAAATGCTGATGATCCCCACAGTGTCCCCATTAGCTCACCTTGTACAGCTCCACTCTAATCTCTGTTCGCGGTGTTTTTTCGACCTGTTTCCGAAATATTCGCAGTTCAGCCTGGTGCAGCGATTCTTCAGTTACCACGACCTTCCTTACATGCTCTGCACTGAAGGTGAATGTGAATTCATTCTTGGAATTACTTTGCGAATGCTCTGAAGAGATAATAATCACATCAATCTATGCATTATTATTTGTGTTATACATAAACATTTAAATGCATAATCCATAAAGATAGAAAGCATAGCTACCTATCAAGATCCCTAAAGACACTCTCTCTATTTCATAATAGGGATTCCTTGTAAAACATTGCATATATGTCATATGTTTGATGAAAAAATCTATTGCAGGTTCCTGGGCATAGCCCACCTTAACTGTCTGCCTGTCTTATTGAACTTCTCTCCCTCTTTTCTATATAGCAAACAGATTAACATAACAGCTAATTCCACAGATTCAAGTGCTTTTTATGAAATAAAAAAATAATAAAGACAATGTTAAATTAACTTTTCCATAAAATACAACTAAACTGTTGGGATTCATAGATATTCGCCACACTGTCATACTGACAACAGACAACTGGGACAAAGAAGATTTCCAGGACAGGACGGGACCAGAACGAGGAACAGTCCAGTGCCATTGAATGATCTGCGGGATCAAAGGTAAATGTGAATTTTTGTAGCTTTAGTTTCGGTTTAATAAGTTTAGGGAACAATATGACAAGACAACATTCTCTGCCAGGTTAGTAAATGTACATTTTTATATGTGTGATAGTAACATTATTAGGTTCTGGGGTTTCTTGTGAAGGGTGCTGTCAATGCAATAGCCTATAAAGCCTTTTAAACACTTTCAGTACATTTCCAACCTCAAAGGTAAAAGTTTGGGAATGGTCCTGTTCCCTGAACCTTGTGCAAAAAATCATGACATGGTTTAATGAGTTTGGTGTGGCCTACATGAAGCCCTGACCACAACCTTGGTATTTGGTTTATGATGTTATATGTGAGCCAGGCCTTCTCAGCCACCATCAAAACCTAACTTCACAAATATATCACTTAGACCAGGGGTCGGCAAACTCTGGCCTTTAGGCCAGATACGGCCTAGCCAGTAGTTTGTTTTCTGGCCTCATCACCATTCACAAGCAGAGGTCTTCTGATCTGTGTCACTTCCCGGTGCAGGGGGCCGCAATGTGTTGACCCCTTTGTAGCAAAGCAGCCTGGTGGCCAATAGGGTCACCAACCCCTTGACTATTTGCAGTGTGTGCTGGTGAAGACCCTGGGGTCACTTAGATTCTGCACCTTAGATAATCCTGTGTCAGCTGCCAGGGGATGGCAACCTGTAACAATTGAACTTTGCAGATAACTGTGTCATGACGTTATACGGTAAATGGGTGTAAAGGACCCCTAGTTGAGTCACCCCTCCTCCAGTGCTTAACACAAACCTAAAGTCTACAGGAAAAGAAACATCTAATCTCTTGGATGGTTCCAGATCTAGTCCACAGGTCAACAACGATCAAAAGTATTACAGAAGATCTTACACTTGAATATATATAAAATAGACAACCCAGTCCCAAGGTGTCCAGGCAGCTCAATATCTTCTAGGTAGATCTTGGCGGACTAATGTCATCAGTGCTCCTACTATCTGAGTCAGCACTATTTCTAGCTGAAGCTAATATCTCAAAACTCTGCATTTTCTGCCTGTTTGTTTTGTCTGATGTTTGCAGCTGAATAGTTCAGCAGAAATTTGTCAAAGGAGACAATTCTTTGGAATGCCTAAAAATGAACATATGATATTATTTGAATGTTTTTTTCTGCTGCTGGTGCAGTTCTCTATTTTTCTGATTACCACAATGATACCACTACATGTAATGAAGAGAGATGAGGTTTTATGGTGATTAGTGATTGTCTTCCATACTATAAATAATTTGACAATCAGTAACTTTCCCTTGAGTAGAGTGCCCATCATTACTTCTTCCAGCTACAAAGTCCAAATTAAAAAGTGGCAATCAGTTCCCATAGACTTACATTTTGGCAAGTGCCAAAATGGTGTTTGAAGCAAACATGCTTGATCTCTATCAAAGCCTTTGGCATTTGCCATTATTGTGTAAGTAATAAGTACCATTATATCTGGTAAGTATCATTATAAGTGTTGAGCAATATCTGCTCCAAAGTGGAGATAGGCTTGATAGACCAATGGTCATCTTTTGATATTAGGAATGGAGATCTGCAAGAAAATGGTCAGGCCACTAAAAAGGAACAATCTTTTTAGCAAGTCAACACTTTCATAACTGGGTGTTAGGAGATGCTCATCTGTCCGGTGACTTTGTGCTGTGTGCCATAGCAGTATAAAACACTGTTTGTTCTGTCTGGGGATGTCATTTGCAGCAGCCAGGAGAACTAAGATAGCAGAAGCCCCTGCTTCCCTTTAGTTGTGCAGCCTGATGTATTTTATGACATCCCCAGCATCCATTGTTAGGCTGTGCACAGCTGAAGGGGATTCTAGAGGCTGATCAGCTCCTGACTCAGTCCTGCACTGCTATTGGCTGCTGGGACTTTAAAGTCTCCCTGCTCCCAGTCACCAATGTCTGTTGTAGTTGGGCTAATCTGTGCTGAAGTGTGGTTCCAGCTGATTTATTGTTGCTGACCTTGCCTGTTCCTGACCTATCATTTGTATGCACCCTGGACAAACTTTTTGCCTGTGATCCCAACTCTGCTTGTGTTTTGCCCTTGTGTACTTCGTTTAATGGACGGATCTTCTGTGTATGACCTCTGCTCTGTATTCTGGACTTGGCTCTGTTGGAATCTTCATGCTCCCTTCTCTGTGGGCTCCTGGCTTGCTGCCGGCCCATCCCCAGACACCATCCTCTGCGCACTAAGTCCTGGGGGCAACCGAGTGCTGGGAGACGCAACAAGTCTCCCGAGGCTGAGCGGGGGCTTGCTATAGGTGAAGACTGCGGTGATAGATTGGGGGACTGGTGTCTGGTGAGGACTGGTTGCTGACTAGGGCCTTACATTACAACAGGCCAAAACTACCCACTGTTATGGAGGATCACCGCCAACAAATACAGTTCCTGACAGATGCTATTAACCAGTTGGCACAGCGTGTGGTGGCTCCAGAGCTTTAAAAGCAGGATCTGGATCCTGCTGTGGAACCCAAGATTACCCTGCAAGAAAAATTTTCAGGTGAACGCCAAAAGTTTGTAAACTTCACGAATGCTTGCAAGTTATATTTTCGGCTGTGGCCACTCTCATCTGGCATGGAGTCCCAGAGAGTGGGCCTAGTCATCTCCCTACTCCAGGGTGATTCCCAGACTTGGCCTTCAATCTGCCTCAGGATGACCCAGCCCTCTCTTCAGTGGATGCTTTTTTTCAAGGCCATGGGGATTCTGTATGCTGATATGGCCTGGCTTCAACTGCAGAGGCAAAAGTTGTAGTCTTCAGTAGGCCTATAGGCCAGTGGAGGAATATGCTGCAGAGTTCTGCTGCTGGGCTGTACATTTGCAGTGGAATGAGCCAGCGCTCAGAAGCCAAATCGCCTGGGTCTATCCAATGCCATTAAGGATATTTGTCAACCACCCTTTACCAGACCCCTTGAATGAGACTATCCAATTGGCCTTTAGGATTGATTGCAGACTTCCTGAGCACTGCATAAAGAAACTTTCTGCACCTTCCAGACCACTCACTACCTCTGAGGCAAGCCCAGCTCCCTCTCCGGCCAAGGAGTCAATGCATTTGGGCTTCCTCAGGCTGTCGGAGAGATTAAGAAGGTCTGAAGGGCTCTGTTTTTATTCCAGAGAACCTGGACACTGTGTGCAATCCAAAAACTAAAACCCTTCCACCATTCCTGACAAACCCCAGTCTAGAGTTCTGTAAAATTTAAAGTAGGCTTCCAGGTGTCAGACAAGGATGCAAAGTGGTAATACTGAAAAACTGCGGGTGGAGGACCCTGCTCAGGAGGGGGTAATGTTAGGAAATGCTCATCTGTACGGTGACTCTGTGCTGTGTGCCATCGCATTAAAAAACACTGTTTGTTCTGTCCAGCGATTGTCATTTGCAGCAGCCCCTGCTTCCCTTTAGCCGTGCAGCCTGATGTACCTTATCCCCAGCATCCATTGTTAGGCTGTGCACAGCTGAAGGGGACTCTAGAGGCTGATCAGCTCCAGACTCAGTCCTGCACTGCTATTGGCTGCTGAGACTTTATAGCCTCTCTGCTCCCAGTGCCTGTTGTAGTGTATAGTTGGGGTAATCTGTGCTTAAGTTTGGTTTCAGCTGATTTATTGTTGCTGAACTTGGCTGTTCCTGACCTATCATTTGTATGCAGCCTGGACTGATCTTTTGCCTATGACCCCGACTCTGCTTGTGTACTTCCTTGGGTGGACAGATATTTTGTGTATGACCTCTGATTTCTGGGCTTGGCTCTGTTGGAATATTGGTACTATTATCTGTGGGCTCCTGGCTTGCTGCCAGCCCATCCCCAGACACCATCCCGTGTGCAGTAAGTCCTGGGGTATCAATAAAAAAAACAAAGTTTCCAGTGAACGGGCTATTCACACATCAATAACTCTTTCTATAAACATGTGTTCAAGTTCAGAAGGATAATTTTATCATACAGTTCAATTTTCTATAAATAGCTTTATTTACCATTGTTATCAGCTTAAATCATAGTTACAGTGTAGTCAGGAAACCCCATTTTTTGTTTTTTTTTTTTTTTTTTTTTTTAAAGCCTCCTGCCATCATTTTGAGTGTAATTGTGTTGATTAGAAAGTTGGGAGGGAGATTAATGAGATTTGCAGGACCATGTCCTAAAAAAGCATTTCAGTTTTCAATTAATCAAAGTTAAATTTCAGGTGCGGAAATATGTTTATAAAGCCACTTGGGGGTCTTCATTAGCATAGGACTTTAGATCATTAGCATCTCCGGACTTCTTTCAATAAAAGGTTTTTGTCTAAGTTGATCAGCAACATTCCTGTCAACGTGACTTTCATGTACAAATCTATTATACAGGATAGTATGAAGACATTTGGAGACTGCAGCTTAGGGGAAACAATGAAATGATCTATTACACAAATCATTCAAATAATATGGTTGGAAGGTCTGAAAATTGTGTTTTTATGCATATTAATTTGAATAACTAGGGGGTCTCTATAATAATGGTACCCATTCAAACATGGAATCTGGATAGATAGTAAAAAGGGGGGAACGAAGGGAGTATGTCCAGTCCTTTCTCGCCAACACCAGGCCGCTAAAACATGACTGCCCCTATCTAAGCATCCCCAAAAATCTGGGAGCTAAAGTTAGGAGAAGGTTCTTCATTTCCACAGCCTCTTGTTGTTGGTGATCTCTTTGCAATTATTTTTAAAAATGTCAGTGATTATAGATGAAAAGTTGATTTTTACTATGACGTTTCACTTTTTTCAACATCCAAGTTTAATTTTAACCTGGTCAAAATTTCCACACTCATCCGTAGTTGTAATTTTTCCCATTCATTACCCAGTAAAGCTGGATTCTTATAACATGATGTCAGGGTGTGTTTGTTTGCAGCTCATTATAAACAGAAAGCGGATTTTGAAAATACCATTCATTCCATTAAACTCAGCTACAAAGACTTGGGGAAACCCTGGGATTAGTGCACATGTTACTCATGATGGTGACACACTATATGGCCAGAAGTTTGTGGATACTTCCCATAACATTATAGGTTTGCTAGAAATTGTTTGAGAAGACCGGAATCACAATTTGCATTCCATTTAATCGCATAAATGTGAATTAAGGAGAACCCCCGGGCTCTGTGCAGGCCACTAAGATCATCCAGACTATACTCCTCAGATAAAGTCTATTTGGACCTGGCTTTGTACAACTGAATTCTTCAATAGGAGTATCTACATAGGTTTGTCCATATAGCATATCTGCTATGCATCTTCATCCATCCAGTGGTATAGAAACAATAGTAACAGAGGTTGTGGTTAGTTCCCAGCTCCCGGGAAGCTTCTACAAGTTAGCTTTCCATAGCTAAATGTTGTCTTTATTTCCATCACCTTGAGTAAGTGAATGGCTGAATTGCCTACTGCAAAGTATGGGGGAGGTCCAAGAGGTAGGCAGAATAATCCACCACCATGGGCACTTCAGAAAACAATTTATAACTCATGGGTGGACAGTTGGGTGCTGAAGGATCTTGTCCCACCACTGGTGGGGGCTCATTAGTAGTTTGTAAGGGGTGTGTGGATGAGAGGTTATGAGGATTGGTGGTTACAGGGATAAATAGGGGTTGGTTAGTGTTCCGCTGGTAAAGTATTGAGGTGATGGTACAGCGCCATAGATGTGTTCTACTATACTTTGCATTCGACATACTGAAGGTGCATTAGCAAGGTAGAAACCAGTTCACCAACCCACATATCTTTATAGTTTGAGAAGAAACAAAGGCACCTGGAGTCAACCTATACAAACTCCATGAAGATGGGTCACTTCTGGGCTTTGAACCTACAGCCACTTTGCCAGCATTCTTCCATATTTGACATTATTGTATTACTGACCTCCTTTGTTGTTTTTACTCCCTTGTGCAGACAGTTTGACAAGGTTTTAACATTATTAATGTTCTGGAACAGGATAGGAACATTGTTTAAAAAACATAAAAAATACAGTGACCAATTAGGAATTTAAAATTGTCTGCATTAGCACAAAAAGCGTGGTACAGATTTTTCCAAGATCAAGCATTGTACAGGAATTGCCGCTCTATGTCTGGCTGTTACAATATGGAACATATTCAGCATCATTAGCTTGCTCAGCAGCACAGTGCCCCTGGAAATGGTTTTACAGGCCTGGCAGTAATGTGAGCGCAGCAGGCCGAGGTGTGAGCAGACCAATGGAAAACAGGCGGGGACCTGTGATGTGTGCAGACGTACGGCTGAGAATGCACAGAGTTGTCAGTGTAATGGGCTGCTACACACATGTGCTCCAGACGGGCCTGCACTTCACGTGTGGATCAGACGGCAGCTCCTGCGTGTTTACGATACGGCCAGTTGGGGAAGTCTTTGTAACAATCGCTTCATAGTTTGAAACCATATGGGATACGGGGCACGGGGGCTCAGACAGACGGTCAAATAAATAGTTTACTATTCCCAGCTCCCCTCCTTCACGAAGCCATTGAAAGTACTTAGCTACACAACCTCTCGTCTGACTGGCTTTCCTCTAAATCAAATTTCAAATATTATAGAGTTCCTGGCTCTACATGTGCTCATATAAAAATAATCCCCTCGCCCTCTAATTCATTTCTGCACCATCAGACCTAAACGGTGTAAGCTATGATCTTGGATCGTACATCTGTGGGCCTCATTTAAATAAGGTGCATGGTGGAGGAGAAACAATCACATTATTGCTTCTTTCATTTATCCACACCGCGCTAGAAACATATATGAGAAGCAGCTTGCTATGGGTAACCGGGACTTCCCATAAACACTTTTATGTAGGGGGCTTGCAACAAGAACCCCATACACAAGAGAGCTTATTTAATAAATGAAAGAAACAAAGTATAATAGTAGAAATTAATAGAAATTACTTTATTGCATAAAGCTTGCAGGGAAAATATGATTGCATGCATGTGATTTGTTGCTAAAAAAAGGACAGACACCTGGACCAGACTTTCTGAACCTTTGTACCCCAACGAACCCTTGAAATGAATTTCAGGTCAATAAAAATGCATTTATTCATGGTTGGTGGGAAGAATGCCCCCATTATGGTGATAATCAGGAAGGAATAGCCCTTACAGTCAGGGGTGTAGTGGGGCGGGCAAAAGTGGGAACGCCATGCCCTCAAATTTTTGCGGGAAGGCATGTGTGCCCACTCTTATTTTGCAAACAATTTGGTGGTCCGTGGCTCTGGCCACCACGCCCCCCCACCAGGGACAGGAGAAGAACCTCTTGAGTCCGGCCACTTAATAGATTCTGCAGCATGACACATCCTAATACATATAAACTGATCTACAGGATGTTGTATCAGCAACAAGGGTAGAAAAAGTCACTGGCTGCAGAAGTAATCATGCCCTGGTTTCAGAGATGGTTACTAAAGTACTAAAGCCAGCCAGAGAACTAGAATTTTCAGAAGGTGATATCGGTAGTGTTAGTTCCCATATTTTTCTCATGTTTTCTTTGATGACCCACATAGATCTATACAGCCGGCCTGATTTATTAAAGCTCTCCAAGGCTGCATGGACCAGATCCATTCCAACAAACCTGGAATGGTTCTGGTCCAGGATTCAAAACATGTGATAGAAAATAACAAATGACTTTGAAGAAATCCTTGCTGTACATCCAATATCCTAAATTAAACTATAGTATTCTCACTTCCACAATCCTGCCAATTGCTATAAGGCAATCAATGCATGCCTTGTTAATTTGATCTCTATGGCTGTAAGTTGTTAGATCTTTCCAATTAAACATGACTTTTATGGTGACTTGATTTTGAATCCATGGTGCAGTTAATTGTACCATACATGATGTTTTTAAAGTGTTACTAATGCCATTGCATTAGTAATACCAGCAGGAAATGTGCCAACAGGTATTAAATATATCACCTGAGCTGCATATCAATGTTCTGATGCACAGGGTATTACCAATCTGGGAAAATCCCTGTACTTTTCACAATAATTAGGGGTGTAAAGCAGTTATATCATGTAATATTGAAGTTCCGGTAGTTAGAGAACACAAAGCATTATTAGATCTTCCATTTAACACCTCCGTATCTGTCATTTATGGTGTTGGTCATTTCCATTCTGTGAGTTATCCACATTTATTATTTGCGGGGTTAAAGTAAACGCATGAGGATGAAAAAATTCAGATCTCCTTTAGCTGACTTGGTTTGTTAGGGTGCAGACTCAGGGATTATCATCCGATCTGTACCACCTAGTAAGCCACTGATCAGGAACAAATATACAGCTAGTTCTGAATTCCCATTGTATATGTATTTCCAGGTTGGTGGCTTCATAGTCAAAGAAGCCAGGCTCTGTCTTTGTATATCATACTAAGGCTATGTTCAGATGGACGAATAACTTTAAATTCAGCTGCCATAAAGTTCATGGTTTACCAAATGTTTGCAAGCCACCATACGAGCAATGTCTTTGCACAGGAAATAAAGGTGTGTATATATATATATATATATATATATATATATATATATATATATAGATAGCAGAAACAAGTAATTTGTCCTTGCAAATGCTTCTTAGGCACTTAAAAGCTTGCCAGGAGTCAGGAACGTATTTATATTTAGGAATATGGAGGTGGTTCAGCAGGAGACCAACCTGAGATGGAGCATCTGAGTGTGCTGCCAAACTGCAAATGCAACCACATGACTGGTATACGGCTGCAAAAATATGGCTCTTGAAGATTGTGGTGATGGTGATTTCACATTTCAAAACTAGTGAACTGCTATGGTACCGCATATTTTGAAAGTCTACCTGAACATAGCCTTAGGCTGAGCACACTTGCTGGATGATTGTCACCTGAAAGAAATAATCATCTTGGGTGAAAATCTGACATGAGCATAGCTGTCACCTGACATTCACCAATGAAGGGAGCGGGAACAACCACTGTACTATCATATGGGAAAGGATGCAGCAGGGAGCCATTTGTTCATCCCCCCCTCCTTTCTAAACAACAGAACAATGTATTGTTTTCACCACTCATTCGACTTTTATTCACCTGTGGCTGGAAACGATCACAGAAGATCATTTACAGCAAGTAGAATCTGATGTGTACAAAGCCTTAGTGCTGAAAGATTGTGGTCCTAATGACTAAAGTTTTTTTATTTACAATGAATTAGGGAATTGATGATTTGGAGGTGCTGTCAGTAGTATTGTTAGTTGTAGATTTTTCTTATGATCCATTTGCATTAATCATTTTTTTTGCAGTGCAATGGATGTTTTGTTTCTCTACAACATACAATTCCTATATTACAACAATTTATTTTAGTTGTTCTTATCACTATGCTGCAATAGTGTGTTGTGTAAAATTCCTGCATGTCACAGTTTTATATACAGTGATCAGTAAAGGATCAGACATCTGAAGTGTTGGAAACCAGCGACATCCAAAGCTCATCAATAGAGATGAATCCAAGGATCAGACATTCCCTCGCCCCATGCCATGTACCCCATATATATAGAAATGTGAAGTCACATTTTCAAGTGCATCTCTAGGTAAAAGTTTTGTCAAATCTTCTGCCAAGTTTTGTAGTTAGATCTCTGTCCCCTTCTAATAAATTTCCCACTTTATAGGATCTATTTGCAAAGAAGCAAATCTGACAATCACCAGACATTTTATGATAGAGAATCTCACAGGTCCATCATTAATGTCAGATTCACTGCTTTATGAATAGATCTCTATTTGTAAAGGTGACCATTGTCTCTGAGAAAGAAAGTGGGAGAAAATCTAAAATCATAGAACTTTCCTAAGAAGAATAGGTGAGGGGTATCTTCTAAATAGGCCACCTGATCCGGGGGCAACTGTGGAGGAGATGAATTCCCCTTATATTGCCTACAATTTCCTGTTGTGCCTATGGCAAAGAAAGTGAAGGGAAACCGCAAAAAAATAAACTGCCAGAGGTTTTCAAAGCTCACAAAATTAGAAACGTTAACATCCTTCCTTTAGAGGATACTTTGAGTTTATTTTTAGTACTCTAGCAAAAGAATCCCTTAAAAGCATAACTCCACTTTGCCTGCTGTCCATGTAACATAAATTAGCGAGTAAATTCATTTTGCTTCCTCCTTCCTGTGTGCTGAGTGGGATTGGCCTGTTATACTTTCATTATTAGTGCCAGTGGTGTAATAATGATGAAAAAACTGCTGGGTGGCCAATGAACCTCAAGCAAGAGCAGGAAGTGACATTTTTGGGGAAGTTCTGCACAATAAATGACCCCAGATGTCATGGTCGCAAGGAAGCAAGTTTTTTTTTGTTTGTTTGTTATTTGGTTATCAAAAATTACAGCTGCTTGCATTATGAAAGGGAACATCAATTTCCATTTTTAAATGGTGAAATAGTTGGTGTAGAAGTTACATATTATTGTAACAATCTTACAAAAGTAGAGTTATCCTTTACGTCAGCATCAAGTAAAAATTGGATACAAGTACAACTTTTTGCTATGAGTTCTGCAGGCCATTATGCATGAATGTAAGGCTACTTACACATCTATAGATAAATGAAGCTGTCATTAATTGACATATAAGTAGACATCAAGACATTCAAAAAATTATGCCCATGAATATTGGGACCACTGATGTTCGATACCATGCTTGCTGGGTGTAAATGACTGCTCCATTTATGTACAGTCATTTGTGCAGGCCAACATTTCCATTGAGACAGAGGAAAGGGATAATGGGAAGCAGTGATGATAACTGGTAGGTGATTAGGAACATATACATGGTACATGGATGGCATACCTATGGAGTAGTGGCAAAGCAATGGCCTAGGTATGAATAGTCATGAAAAAATGGTATAACTATGGATCAGAAGTACAGCAATGGTGTAAGTATAGATCAGTGGTATGATAATAAAGTAATTGTGGATCAGTGATGAAGTAAGGAAAAATAAATGAAATAATGATGGTGTAACTAAGAATCAGTGCAATAGTGATAGTATAACTATGAATCAGTGCTACAATGAGAACATAACAATGGTGATAGTTTACCTAGGGAGAAATAGTACATGGATGGTGGAACTTTAAATCAGGGGTACAGTGATGATGTAAATAATGGTATACTGTATCAATCATACAGTGATGGTGTAACTATGGATCAGGTGTACAATACAGAAATGGTACACTGTTGGTGTACCGGAACGCCATTGGTATAAAAATTGAGTAACTTATAATACATGGTACAGGGATGGTGCAAATACTAAAAAATAAAGTAAATTAGTGGTAGAATGATTGTGTAACTATGCAATAGTGGCACAGATTAGTGGGGTCTAAATACTAATTAATATCATAGATGAGGTGTAGCAATGGGTTAGTGCAACATTAATGGTATAATTATGTGATAGTGGTACAGTGATATAATTGTATCTTTAGATTAAAGGTAATTAAAGATTGGTGGTAAAAGGATAGTGTAGTGTTGGGCCAGTGGAAACTTTACATTGGTGGTAGGGAGAGTGTGTAATTTTGAATCGGTGGTAAAGGATTTAAGAATTGGTGGTATTTAGTTGTAGAGTTTTATATTTATATAGTGGTATTTAGGTTTAGTTGTGAATCAGTTGTATAGGGAGGAAAGAATTAAGGATTGATGGCACAGGGAAGGTTTAATTAAGGATCAGTGGTATAGGAAGGGTAGATTTATAGATTGGTGGCATAGGGATTTTCTTTGAATCAGTGCTAAAGGGAGGGGGAAATGATCGATTGGTGGTACATAGATATGGATCAGTTGTATAGGGAAGGCGGAATTAAAAATTGGCGGTATAGGGAAGGTTTAGTTATGGATCAGTGGTAAAGGATGAGTGAAAGTATAGACTGGTGATAAAGTGAGGATGTAGCCATGAGCCATTATTACAGAAAGGGTGAAATTATACACTAGTGGTAAGGTATAGGGACCGAGTAGCAATGTTTTTGTTGTATAGACTGAATTATAAACTGCTATGAAAAGGAGGATTTAGTCATGTGCCATTACTAGGTAGATGGTAAATGAATCTGTTCATCAGTATTATTATTATTATTATTATTATTAAACAGGATTTATATTGCGCCAACATATTTCGCAGCATTGTACATTAAATAGGGATTGCAAATGACAGACTAATACAGACGTTGATATAGGAGGAGAGGACCCTGCTCCGAAGAGCTTACAATCTAGTAGGTGGGGGAATTTCACACACAAAAGGATGGGAGGTATGTAGTGTTGGGAAGTAGTGATGGTTTCAAAAGACAGAAGAAGATGGGTAGGCAAGTTTGAAAAAATGGGTTATTACTGTACTATTGTAGGAGGTACAGTAAATAAACATGTAACTATGGATTGTTGGTAACTACTCATCATGTGTAGTAATGGAAGACCAATGACATCATGAGGGTGTAATAACTACCAAGGGACTCCATGAGGGTGGAGTGGCTGATAAGGGGCAATAATATGTTCCTGCTGATAATAAGCGGCTTCATGAGAAAGTAATTACATAGCTACATTTCCACTAAAAAGGAATTATAACTGGCACTGCAAGGAGATAATTGCTAAAAACTGCAACAGATGATAGAACTGCTGGTAAGTGGTAAAGAGAAGGTTTATCTATAGATCAGTGGTATAGCGAGGGCAGAGTTAAGGACAGGTGGTACAGGGAAGGTTTAGCTTTGAATCAGTGGTAAAGGCAGGGGGAAATTATAGATTGATGGTACAGGGAAGGTTTAGGTACTGGGCTCAATGCTCAGTAATACACTTTAATTCTCCAACATTTTCCCAATAGAGGTTAGCATATAATAGGAGGGCTATAGGTACTATAGACAGTCTCCATAAATAGGCCACCTGATCCGGGGGCAACTGTGGAGGACATGAATTCCCTTTATATTGCCTACAATTTCCTGTTGTGCCTATGGCAAAGAAAGTGAAGGGAAACTGCCAAAAAAAATAAACTGCCAGAGGTTTTCAAAACAAGAAATATCTATATTCCAAAGGATTGTACCCAAAAAATGGTAACACTACACCCAGAGATGTGAAAGAATGGGCTAAAGTAAGTTTTTAGGCTTAACTTCTGCATATATTAGGTGATTTGGGAAGGGGCCCAAAGGACTCGTTTTTAGTGGAGGGGCCACTTGCTGCATCCTTTCTCAACCTTTTTACATGAGGGAAATCCTTCTTTAATTACTATATCCTCTTACTTTGCTGGCCATTGGGAAGAATGTCATCCTTACAAATAGCCATAAAGATCATTGGTGTCACTTAAACTGACCTGAGAGTCACAAATTGCTCATTGCTCAAGGAACCCCTAGCAACGTCTGGAGGAACTCTGATTGAGAAACACTGGGCAATGTATGTATAGGTTACTTTATACATATGTACATGGAGACAGCTGTGTTTGCAAATTACACATGCAGGCTCCGTATCCACAATACTTGTGTCCTCTTATCTCACTTCAGGTCTACTATTAAGACCATTAAGACAAGTTAGGTGATTAACAATAGACTTTTGCAGTCTTTTATGATAAATCAAGTGTTCCAAGTACAAAAACTTTAAAAACAACAGTTGTTTTATCATGGGTAGTAAGCCTATATTCTGATCTAGCAATACTGACATGTACCCCATTGACATACATGACAAATACATTTTAACAATAAGTCTACTCATGACTAGGAATGAACAAACTGAGATTCAGAACTCACAGCTAATCCAACCATTCACCAGAAACAGTATTTCACTTCACTGGTGAACCTGACTCTCTCGTGTGAACTGATTAAATGGTCCATATCAGTTTGGAGAGTTTCGCTTAAGGAAAAGAGAACACAAACAGAAAATAGATAAAACAAAGCTGGGGAATTGCGGAAAAGCAGGAAGGGTGACCAGTGGCATACATGGGATATTAAAAGCTTTAAAAAGAGGAAGGGGAGCAGGACAGATGGATAAGGAAATGGTTAGAGAACATACAGGAAGAGATGCAATGTGGTCACAATATGGTTCCTTTTACCCTTTCATTCCCATGCCGGTGCCTCGTAAACTGGATGTAAGTTAGTATTGAAATGTTTCAGATTCATTGCAACCAGTCAGCATTTATTTTTCATGATTTACTCTCATTTTACCGTCCTCGTTCATGAACCAAGATCTGAACACAACATTCAGTTCTACACAAGCGTCAATATTATTGTACTATGATCATCAGAACTGGATTTACATCATTGAAACAAATAGACACAGACTTTGTTGCCCCCAAAAGAACACCCTTCTGCTAGCATCACCTCCTTTACTGGATCTAACCTGGCTTACAATATAACATGGTCATACAGGGGCTGACAATATTCTTATGGCCGGGTATGATATTTCCTCTTTGTCTCCCATACCAATAGACACAATCCTTCTGTGCCCAATACAAATCTGATGCCCACACAGACTGGGAATTATTTTATTCTCCATCTTCCTCTGGAGACTCCTGACCCAGCACTCAGATCCCAGAGAAAAAAAATGCCAACTGGTAATATAGATTTTCCAAAATGCTGAAAAATTTGTGATAACAATAATAAGCCCCTCTGTTCATGACATCAGTTAGGGGTTCGCCCCATCAGGCAATGCTGGAAGCTGTCACATCACTGGCTGAATATATCATCATTTACAGGAAAATGTTACCACTGGGCTGTTTTTATTTCTAAGCATTTCAAGGACTTTATTATGCCAATGGAACATAGAAGACCATGTTAGTATCATGGAATGTAAATTCTGCATGCACAATTTGGATTGTAGTAAATAAAAAAGATGATTAATTAACAGGAAAGGAATAGTATATTGATACTCTTACATAAAAATGTAATTTAGACCCATGTCACACATGTAGGTCCAACTTGCCAGCAATAGGATCATTAAAGAAAAGCACAGGATACACTAACTGGCTTTTATAGTGTGGTTCTCTTATTGGGCCTGATTTAGGAAAGCTCTGCAAGGCTGGAGAAGATACACTTTCATCAGTGAACCTGGGTGATCCAGCAAACCTGGAATGGATCTGGACCAGGATTGATAATAACAATTAGCCAATTACTTTTTAAAAAAATCATTCCAGGCTTGCTGCATCAGCCAGCTTCACTGTCGAAAGTGTATCCTCTCAGCCTTTAGAGCTTTAATAATTCAGGTCTATTGACTGAATGGGTGAGATGTTAGTTTTCGGCGTTGCTCTTTTGCTGGTCAGTAAGCATTGGCAATGTTTTGATAAGAAAGGGAGCAACACCATAGGAGCAAACAAGTGTTTCTTTTCTGTTGCCACCAGTCAATGACATGGCCCTCAAGAAAATGTAAATATATTTTATGACAAAGAGACAATTGTCTATCAAAAATTACATTTTTGTAATTCTGAGTTCAGTTTAATTAAACACAAATGATTTCTGATCAGTTGCTATAGATTATTATTATTACACAGTATTTATATAGCGCTGACATATTACACAGCGCTGTACAAAGTCAATATTCATGTCACTTGTTGTCCCTCAAAGGGGCTCCCAATCTAATGTCCCTACCATAGTCATATGTCTTTAATATAGTCTAAAGTCAATTTTTTGGGGGAAGCCAATTACCCTAACTGCATGTTTTTGGAAAACATACATAGATTAGTATACAACTTTGTTCTTATGATTGATCATGTCAGGGCTGATCTTTGAAAGGAGTTCTAAAACATTCATGTTGTTTCATTGCAATCAATCAGCTTTCATTTTTCCATTCTAGATTTAAAAATGAAACATGGTTTCTAATTGTTTTTTTTTTAAGTAACATATCTTACATTTCCTAAAGCTCTCTTTTCATGTATATGTGATAGGTCAATAGAATTCATCAAAGCACGTAGTTTACTTTATTAAAACATTATTGTTTGTTTGCAACTTTTAGAAACTTATTTATCACTTTATTATCAGAATTTTTATCAAAGAATCGGTTTTGTTCCCTGGCAAACAGGCTAGAATTGAGCGTGAGTATACGAAATAAGTGATCTGAATCTTCTTTCACATACTGATTGCCAATTCTTCTGGCAATATCGCAACCTTGGAAAATGACGATCAATAGATTTACATTGCGTCTACTGGATCTCAACTTTTTAGAAGGGTCAATAAACTTTTCAACACTTAAAAGTGCCTGAACTCCATTATAACCTATGGTGTGTTCCAAGTACATAACAGTGAATGTTATAAAGCGGTGATCACGCTGATTGAATTTGATAATTATGGCGATCGCAGATTTTAATACTGTGAGCTGAATGTGGAAATTACCTTAAAAACAGCAAAAAAAGGCTTATCAGCGCAAACGAAATATGCTTTTGTTGAAACTGATAAAGGAAAAGAAATAGTAATACAGAGCAGAATAAATGGAGCGCTGAAAAGAAGTGGTGATGTACAAAGTATAGCAACCCAAGCAACCAATCAGATTGTACTTTTCTTCAGAACAAAAAAGATTGCTGGTTAGGTGCTATGGGCTTCTAACACACCACTCTATAATTTACTCTGCAAAGTCTTTATTTGCTTTCAGTGTTGGGCTTCTGTGTAAACTTCTAAGAACTGCAGCCCAAGCAGTTTTATTTCGGTAAATATTAGGAACCTTTTGAGTTTTATTAGGATACATTTTCCAAAACAGCACTACGCTCTATAATCCTGCCTTCTTCATTCCTCTTCTTGTTTTCTAACTTTTCTGTTGTTCAAAATAATTTTGCCTAAGAACAAAGCTTTTACTGGCTGTACAGTAATACAATAATTTCTTATTTTAAACAATACGTAGAGTTCCCCAGAAATATAATTCATGAGGTTATAGTTATCTTACCATTCCTGATCATTTCAATCCTTTCAACCTGTTTGGAATAATATTCCTCCCCAACGGGCTTTTCCTTCTTTATTTTTTCCTGAATCGTATCCACAGTGCTATTGTAAATGGACAGGACCTCTATGGGGACTGTCATCTCCTCGCTCTCTACATCTGGAGGTTCGGTGAGCTTCAATTTACTAAGAATTTGTCCTCTGATAGCTTCAATTCTCCTCTTCTTCACCTGTTCCATGTCCACTGCTTTGCACGTAGACATTGACATAGCCACATGGAGAAGGTCCACCAACAAGACCAACAACCACATCCATTGGAGCCCCATGGTCTAAGTTTTACGACACGGCCAAAAGAAGAACCTTCTTGACTTCCAAGCTTTGAATGTTGCCTTGTTGCCTATCTGGATTCTCCAATTTTTTGGGGGGCTAATTTACATCAAGGTTTGTTTCGATCTCATCGTCCTTATACTACAAGAGCATCCACTTCCATGGGGAACAGTCCAATCCCAAGATTTAGGCGATGTAAGTCTAGGTCAAAGCATACCAAAAAGAGAGGTCAAGTTGAGCCAAGTAAACAGCATCCCACCTGGGTGAAGATGTGGTACAGCTCTCGTCTGCCTTGGAGATGTCTGGCACTCCTAGAAGTGAGTGCCAAAGTTCTTCTTAAAGAAGCTGTTCTCTATGTGCCTTGTATGTAGCTTGCTCCCACTCTCTTCTATGTAATTTGACGGCCTTGTCTCCCAGCTTGCTAGAACATGCTTCTACCGGCCCCCTCTTTCTCTCTCTCCTTCCTCCTGTGTGCTGTAACAGGCTGGGGTTTTTTTAATGCTTTTTCTGTAACTTCAGGCTCCACCCAGGATATGATGGTACTTAAGTTTGACACACACAGACACAGAGTAGTTTAAGGAACTGTTGCTGGGTCCTGGGGGTGGTGAGGGCTCACAGTGAAACCTGATAATGTTTTATTAGAAAACAGCCGTGGCAGAATGTACTAACACATGGAATATCTCACATGACCACTGCATGCTGTATTATACAGAATTATCATGTAACAATGAGAAGAGCAAAAAATTACCAGTTCCTTTTATTACTTTTTATGTCAAAATTTAGGCAAAACTTTTTCATTTTGGAAACTGCATGCACTGTCTCTCACCCTGCCCAACAGTTCGGAAACCATGAAACGTAAGGTGCTCTGAAAGTATTGACATCATTTTCCGAAGGTTGGTTCTCCTCCTGCTTCTCGTACATTAATAATGGTCAATGACTCTCAACAAGGAACAACAAAAAATAAAAGGACCTCAGCCAGAATTAGGGAGTTGGAGCTTGGCTATGCATTAAAGAGTTCTTTGGGTTTTCATGTTTTTTTGGATGTTCTGCAGGCTGTGGGACTATATAATATGGCAGCCAAAGCATGCATGCATATTTTGCATGTCCACATCCAACAGTTCACATCCAAATCTGCATGATTTTGACCTGATTTTTAGATGTCTTTATGGTAGAGGGTGGTCTGATTTGGTAACCAATTAAAGTTGAACTCTTAGTTTTGCACAGTTGTACAGACTCTTCTCCTGTACTGAAAATGTCCTGTATAGCACACTGTGAGCTTCTTACAGCGTGCATTAGAAGCTGATATATCCCGCATAGATTGCTGGCTGGATGATCATCCAGCTCATCCAATACTTGGCTTATTGTCTATCTACTAGATTGTAAGCTCTTTGGGGCAGGGTCCTCTCCTCCTCCTGTATCACTGTCTGTATCTGTCTGTCATTTGCAACCCCTATTTAATGTACAGCGCTGCATAATATGTTGCCGCTATAATAATCCCGTTTAAAAAATATTATTATATTATTATTATTATTATTAATAATAATAATAATAATAATAATAATAATAACATATCCTGCCTTGTTCATTGATTGGATTTCAGTTCTTTCATCATAGAGGTGCATGTTCTAGAGCAGACAAGTAATATATTCTGCCTTGGAATGCCCGGCTCTCTAGACTGAGATCCTCCCATTAGGACAATTTGATATATTATTAGCCCCCAGTGCTATCTCACTACTATCAAAGCTGATGGCTTTTGAATGAGTATTGAAGCTGGGTGCTGTGATGTTTTATTATGAAGCACCCTGCCGCCATGATTTTCTTATTTTACATTAGGAGGTACAGAGACCCAATGAAGATGGTAATGTGGGTTAAAAAAGTAATTGAAAAAAAAGGAAACGTATAATTGTTGAAGTTCTAAAAGCAAGAGGGAGCATAGAGAACCAAGAAAGGCAAAATATTAGAATATTCAACTTTAGCTAGAAAGTCAAAGAGCCTTTAGCTTCTAGCCATACATTGCAGACTGTTCTTAACACCAAAAAAATACTTTTTGCAGTACTGGTGTGAAAAGTTCCCAAATGACTGTCCGAATTCTTTTGTTCCTTTATCCTTCTCAGCCGTCCCTCATTTTGGTCTGACACATTGTCCTCACTGTTTTATAAAGTAAAGTGTTATATTACAGTAAAAAAAATGTAAATTCTATCCAAAGAAAAAACGTATTTATTTTGGATAAAGTAAGGTCGCGGGGTCTCTTAAATGTTAGGGTTACACTTTAGGGAGTTAAGTGGTTAAGGGCTACAGTGAATCTGCAACAAAAATTATTTTATTCCATTTTAAATAGTTTTGGGGTGAGGACTCGGGCTCTACTACATTTGCAATGCTATATGTTTTCTTTTCCATTACTTCCTTTATGGGTGACAACTCAGCTGCAGGACAATTGATGGAAATCTCCTCCACAAGGCTTCAGACACAAATGAAAAACTTACAACACTGTTTGAGTTACACTTTAATGCCTTAATTTAGGATCTATGTATATGTAATGCGTGTAAGCTAAGCATTCCAGGATTTCCACTAAAAACTTTTGTGGTGCCCCTCAAGAACTATTCTAGATGGGGTTGTACAGGGAAGACTCATGTGATAAGGCGATGCAGCTCCATCCTCCCTCACCATATAAATCATGTATGAGCCTTTTTTCAGGGATCCATTTGCAGCTACAACACGCATGACTCCAAGACTTTTCTAGAGCTGCCCCGACTCTCTGGAATGGTTCCTTGTCCTATTCGGCTTGCTCCTCCTCTTCTCACTTAAATAAGGACTCGAAACCCATCTTTTCAAACTTGCCTACTTGTCTTCTTCTGTCTTTTGAACCAGTCCCCACTTCCCACCGCTACATATCTCCCTTGCTAGTGTGTGTTACTTCCCCCACCTCGTAGATTGTGAGCTCTTCGGGGCAGGGTCCTCACCTCCTGTGTCACTGTCTGTATTCGTCTGTCATTTTCAACCCCTATTTAATGTACAGCGCTGCGTAATATGTTGGCGCTATATAAATCCTGTTTATTATTATTATTATTATTAATAATAACAATAGCATTAACTGAATTACAGTTACTTGGGTGAATCTTCTCCATAACTTGCTTCAGGGTGGGAAGCAATACAACGAGGGTGACGGCAGCCCTCTCAGTTTTATCTATTTATTAACTGATATTAACTCTTCTAAAATGTTCATGTTACATTTCATTAACCCAGCCTGTCACTTGGATCCTATGACAGCCTTCTGAATATTAGGGGCCACAGAGATCCCTCCAGTATTATGCTCCATCCCATCCGCAGTATTAGCATTAGAAGAATAATCTTTTGGGATGGAAAAAAAATTCTCACCAAATATTTGTAGACCACAAAGCGTCATGTTACAGAATGATGGAAAACAGCACATCTGACCTTCTCCTGGGGTCACTGATAAACATAATGAATTATATGGGGAATAACAAGCATGTTGTTGCTTTACAGAGAACACTGACATCAGAGCTTACCCAGAGGAGCTGACAATCCAATCTTCTTAAAGGGCCAGTCCACCTGAAATGATATTATAGTGCATGGTTAGCTCCTGGCTTCTATTATAGATATAGATCTCAGTTGTGAGCAGAGAACCCCAGCAGTGAAATTGGTTATAATTCCTTGGGTGGGACTGTTGGGTGTTCCAGTCCACCATTAGGCATTGCAGATCCTCTTGTTACCAAACAGGGAAGGTAGGGACCCCTCATAAGGGGCATGGCCTGTGTTGGGATCAGATATCTCCCCCAGAAGGATTGTGATTGTCTTATAATATTCGAGCATCTGTACAGCTGTCCCCAAATCCTGTTTTGTGATTGGCTGTGCTAACAACCCATGTTGTATTCTACTGGGGAGGATACAGCAAGGAAATTCCTTTGTGTCCTCCCCCCTTCCTGCTTCATAGAACAGAAGAGAACCCAACACTTTTCATTCATTTTTCTGCCTTTAATTCCACTGAAATTTGGGGCCATTTCAGACCTGCAGTAACAGTGTATTCGCACAGACTGAACTGTGTTCCCATCTGCTCCAATGCAAGTGAATGGGAGAGGTTGGGAACCATTTTTTGTATGTGGCTGCAGATTGCTGAGTGGTTACGCCGTGGCACAGTCGTGTAACTCATCTAGTTGGCTGTGGTGCGGTTTGTCTCCCTTGGCCACAGCAGTTTGCTGAGAGCCTAGGAGCAAAAAAAAAAAAACATATGGTATTACACCATGGCTCTAAAAGGGCCCTTATAGCAAATCTCTGAGAAATTTTCAATTGGTTTAAAGTTAAACAGCAGGGAGATATAAGAGGTAGGCAGAAAAGGCAGTTTTTTTGTTAAAGATAAAGATCAAGCTAATGTTCATGTGCCTGATTCTGACTTATCAGTCTATTGAAATCTTCAATATAGTAAAACACAGAACTGAATATGAAAGAGCCAAGCCTGGATACCAACCAGGTGTTTTCCATTTAGGATTGGTAACAAGGAACATGACGTCAGATTCCTGCTGCTCCTTCAGTGTCCATTCAATAGCCTGGGGGGAGAGAGAACACAACCGCATCTCTTCTACAATATATAACCATACCAGAAAAAGTGTTGTCATTCCCCTGGTTGTGCTGTGTGATGGGAATGTGTAAATCTCAGGAATGAATACAAATTCTTTGGCAGGTTACACTCTTCCCATATACAGTATGTACTGTATGTATTTAATCTGTGTATTTAGCTGTTTGCCCGGGGTTCATATTTCACTCTCCAATATCTACCAAAATCTGAAATATTACATTTGTGTAAACCGATTGTTGAAAGAGCAAATCCAGGCACGACATTTAATCAGAATGTGATCCAGGAAACAACATTTCAACTCTGCAGAAGAAAGTCAACACAATTTAGCTTTTATCTGGGTTTGCACAATGCTGCATAGACGTTATCAGATATGTATTTCACATTTTCTTATAAAACAAAAGACTTCAAACGGTGGTTTATGAAACAGAGCAATATTGATAACAGAGCAATATCCGCAAACTGAAAGTCTAACATGACTCTAATGCCAGGCAATGCAAGTGTTATGTAATTTTATTTCATCAGCAATTGATTTTAAATCAAATTAAAACTATTTTAGGTCAATCCCTAGGATTGACTACAAGTATTCAAATCATTGGATGGGTAGCTACAGCTCTATCAAGGAACAGTGTGAAACCCAGAGAATTAAATTCTTTAAAGGAAGCTCAATTATTATTAATTGTGTTGTCCATTGCTAATTGCCCCTACCCCAGACAGAAAGACTAGTCCTCTGCTCATTCTTGTTCTGGTGATCTAACTTCCAACATAGTTTTGGCCAGCTCCTCTTCATACTATATACCTGCCCTATTCATTCATATGGGAGGTGGTATTCATGGTGACCTTCAGGGTTGCTTGGAGTGTTTAGCTTCCCCATATGGATAAATGGTTTCAACTGGCCCCTCTTCACATTGACTAATTTATAACAGTGCTCATGGTGACCTCCAGTGTTGCTTGGAGTACAGCTTACCCATAGAAATACTGTAAATGGTCTCAACTGGCTCCTCTTCCTACTTCTCCATTTATTCCTATTGGAAGCTGTGCTCATGGTGGCCTCCAGGGTTGCTTAGAGTATAGCTTATATATAAGCTATGCTCCAGCCCCTGGGCTGCTGGAAATTCTACTTACCCTTAGGAATGAATGGTCTCAACTGGCTCCTCTTCATGTTACCCCATTTATTCCTATAAGAATCTTGGTGACCTCCAATGTTGCTTGGGGTTCACTTTACCCATAGGTAAATGGTCTCATTTGGCCCCGCTTCATACTTTCCTGTTCATTCCAATTGGAAGCTGTGCTCATGGTGGCCTTTGGGGTTTCTTGGAGTTTAGTTTACCCAAAGGAATAAAAGCTCTCAGATGGCTCCTCATCATACTGCCCCATTTATTTAATAGGAAGCTGTACACGTGGTGGCCTCCAGGGTTGCTTGGAGTACAGTTTACCCCTAGGATCAAATACTCTGAATTGGTTTCCCTTCATGCTGTCGTTTTTATTCCAATGACAAGCTGTACTTATGGTGGCCTCAAAAAGTGAAGTTTTTCCCCGAAGGACATTCAGGTGGATTTTATGACTTTAACATGCAGTAGTGCAGTTTGTCTGACATATCTTAAGCTGGTGCTTCATTGAGTATTCTGAATGATCAAAGCTTTTCTATTATTTGCTTAAAAATCAATAGAAAATAATCACCAGTTCCAGCACCGACACTATATCACTTTGTTATATGGTCAATGTGTTCTATGTAGCTAAAAGAAATACAAAGAATCAAAAGGCTAACCCCAAAAAAAAGTGCACGGATGATTGCACGAAGTAATAACAACACATAGAGTTTTTTTTTCTGATCATAGGAGCATTTCCAATTTTTCCACTGTGTGATCTTATCGGCATGTTCCAAGTTCCTCTTGACGATTTCTGAGGCTTATGTCATCCGGTAGCCAAAATATTTATATTCATTTTTATAGTCTCTGCGATTCTTCTAAAAAAAGCCAAGTGCGCTTGTAAATGGCTTGTGACTATAACAGACTGAATGTTTCTTATGATTCTGTGTATAGGAACATAGTGGAGGACAACGTTGTCTTTCAGAGCCCATGCTGGATGATAAAGTGCCGGAAGCGTTTCTCTAGAACTGGCGGTGCTCTTCTGTCTATTCATCACCCTGCCAAGTGGGGGAGCAATACAAATCGATGAGGACTTCAGGGTTAGTGCTCATGGATGTTATGGCTGGAAAGTATTTTTTTATTCAAGTACATGTAGAAGAGATCAGCTTAATAAAAGCAAACTTGTCAATGGGTGTTTATGTCTAGTAATACACATCCTTTGTATATATATATATATATATATATTATAAATATTTGCGAGGTTCTGAAAGCCTACATTGGCTGACCCTGAAAACAATGCACTCTCTGTGCAGCTGAAGTCCTATGCCAACATTGAAGCCCAGCACCAGGCTCCATGCTCCCCTTTCCCATTCCATGTGATATGCCAAGTCAGCACATATTCATATTCATATTCAGGTCTTGGGGAACCCCTATGAAAAACATCTTTTGGGAAAAAAAGACTGTTAAACTGCTAGCCAGTGGAAAGAATGCCCCCCTACAGTGGTGGCTAGAATACTTCCTTTATAGACACCTAGAAACCTCATTAACGTCATGCAGATGGCTCCAGCAAATGGTGTTGGCTAGCGAACTATGCAGGCATCATCAAACGAGAGGTCAATCAGCCACAGTTTGAGGAACCCCAAGCAACCTCTGGTGAAACTGTGAGGTTCAATGGAACCCTGGTTGAGAGTGGCCATGCTAGGTTGTCTGCTGGTGATGGAGAATCTCTGATGATGAGTAGAATTGTTCCACTCCCTGCACTCCACAACATCTCCAGGTAGAAGTCATCAGATAGGGTAATTGTACCAGGTTCATATAGGTGCTCTACCACCAAAACTTATTGTCAGCTTTACCTACTTCCTTTGCCATTGGTTGCATGTTTCTTAGAGTTAGTGACCCTAAAAAATAATTGAATCCAGAAGTCTTTTTTAGTTAACTAGTCTACTTTGCAACGAGGTTGGCCCAATGTCTTCCATACAGGTTCCATTTCTGAGTAGTCATCCACACAATCAGTGGCATACACAGTGCAGTGTAACCCAATTACAATTGTATTGGTGTATAGGGCCCTTGGGATGAATGGCCGCCTGTTTTGTTCACAGTTATTATTAGCTCATTCATTATGAGGTTCAGTGTGTCCTAGTGAAACAAGAGCCGTGCTGTACATCTCCGTGTAATAGAAAACATAAATGCTTAAGACTTAGGCAGTGATATAGTAACTAATGCACAGCTATGTGTCCTCTACAGCCCTGTAATACAATCCACCCTACAAACACGAGCACGTCTCCTTCACACTCATTAAATGGAATGGTATGGGATCCATGATTAATGAGCCTGTTACTCTTTCCATCGAAATATTCAGACATATATGGAGTATGGCAGACTCTGATAATACAACTGAACTTCAGGTCATTAGTTAAAACACATGGAATACATAGAAGGCTCTTTTATATGTCAATAGATTTGTATTTCATTTCATCCATTCCTTGTATTTCTGCAGTTATGCCACCCAGCATAGCCATTTCTGGCTAAAGAGAAGACCGGATTGTTTGGTAACACTTAAAGAGAACCTGCATACAAAAATGCTGCAGAATTTAATATTTTAAATCTTTACATGATTCTTTCTATTGGATGGAAAATAAATAAGGTCATTTGACAGCTATAAGTTAAATGCCAGCTATGCGTTTGCGAATATCTCTTCCAATATGGCAGCGCCCAGCAGCAACCGCAGCGGTTTAGGATGCCTTTGCAAAGGAGGATTTTACAGGAAAACAATTTACATAAAATAGGATAAATGTATTTATAATCTAATGAATGAATGGTCAGTTCACAAAAGTCACCTGAAAGTCCATTTATGTTCTGGTGCCATCCATTAAAATGTGTTTTGACAACCATTAACAGCACGTCCGAAGCCCATCGAAACATGCAGTGGTGTGGGTCCATACTTTGTAACGTGTTGCAATATGGATGCCATATGGAGGAGAATTAGGGGAGTACCAAGGCACCTAATACATGCATTACCACAATGCAATGGTATAAATGGGTCCTGATACGTCTCCTCTATACCCCCACCCTGTGAATGGGCTGTGAAAAGAGAAGCAGAAGACTGATCTCTCAATCATGCTCTCTATTAACACATAGAAAAGTTGCTGCTTCCCCACACTGTACCAACAGTCCCATTTTTCTTGGATTTGCTGGTGGCACAAGTAATAGCCCCCTATACCATGAAACCAGCCAACCAGTTCACCGAAAAAAAATATGGCATGATATAATGATATTATATAGTAAAAAATACATACATCAGCTAAAAATGCTCCAAAGACGAGAAGCATGTCAGCGTACCTAGAGATGAGTTTAGTTGCCCCCAGGGGTGATTTTGGAGCACGCAAACTGCATTGCCCAAGGCCCCCATCTTTACCAGGGCAACAATTGGCAGGATGGCAGAGGGTACCATAAACTGGAATGCCATCCATTTTATATTTGCCAAGGACCCCCTGGTGCTCCTATACAATGGTGCCCTGATTACCGTATGCCCACAAATAATAAACCGGTCCTTTGCATTAGTAGGTGTGGCAGCAGTTAAATTAGGCTGGCATCTTTGAAATCTCCTACAAATACAAGATGCCAGCATGTGATTTAACCTGGCAGCATCCATGTAAAATTAAAATATCGGTTTTGGATTAGGTTGGGCCCCGTGTGTATGTAATTAAAGGATCCGTACAGCTGGCTAGCAGAACATTATCCAGCTGGTACAGAAATCCATGTGCAGATCTCTGTATTCCCGGGTTCAGCTCTCCTGGGCTGGGCAAAAACCAACACGTCAAATCATGTGTCTATAGCAGATTTTATTACAGCTCTAGAAAAAAGGGCCCCGCAGGCTGGAATATCCCAGGAGCCTCTCACACCCAGCAATGAAAGGGCAGGCATGATTAACCCTATCATCTCCCCATAGACTGGAATATCCAGGAGGCTCCTATAATAAAGGCCAGGAAATTTTAACCAGCTAATGCCTGTGAGGCCAGACGTAAGAGGGCAGATGTTATGAACCCTTTCATCACCAAAAGACTGAAAAAACCAAGGGCCACAAAATACTACCTCTCTGATGCCTATGTAGGCCAATAGTGGCAGAGCAGTGTTTTTTAAACCTTTCCTCTCCACGTAGACCGAAATATCTAGGAACTTCTTCCCAGGATAGACTGAAATATCCAGAAGGCTCCTATATTAAATTGAGACTCTCTAATGTCTACAAGGGCCAATAGTGAGAGAACAAGAGTGTTAACCCTTTCATCTCCAGGTAGAATGCTATATCTAGAATTCTCCTATAATAAACTGTGACCAGAAGATAATAACCCTTCAATGTCTATGCAAGTCAACAGCGACAGAGCATTGGTATTAACCCTTTCAGCCTTGGATAGACTGGAATCTCCAGGAACCTCCTATAATGAATAGAGATCAGGAAATAATAACACTCCAATTTCTCTGGATGAATAGTAGAGCAGAAGTTAATAACTCTTTAAACTCTGGATAGATTGTACTCTCCAGGAGCCTTCTATAGTAAACTGAAAATATAGATATAGACTCTCTAAGGTCTATATGGGTCAGTAGTGACAGAACATGGATTAATAACTCTTTCATCTCTGAAAAGATTGGAATATCCAGAAAGCTCCTACATTAAACTGAGCCCAGAAAACTCTAACTCTCTAATGATACACAAATCCATAATAACACAAATGTTATTAACCCTTTAATCCCCCAGTATCCAAGAAATATCCAAAATTGAAATATACACTGGTCCCAGAAAATATTAACTATCTATTGCCTTTGCAGGTCAGTAGTAATAGAGCAGAGAATATTAACACTTTCACCACCACATAGATTGGAATATCCTGGAGCCCTCTACAATAAAAGGCGATCAGAGAATATTACCCACTAATGTCTCTACAGGTCAGCAGCAGGAAGGCTACAATTATTAACCCTCTCATATTCAAGAGCCCCCTACCCTGAACTGGGAGCAGATATTATTACCCCCTAAATGTTTTCATAGACCAATAGAGCAGAGATTATTAACCCTGTCACCCTGAAATATCCAGACACCTCCTACACATTGCTCAGAGTAGTAACTCTCAAATGTGTTCGCCAGCAGCAACCCTCCTTCCCCAGAGGTATTAACTCTTTTGTCACTGAAAAGTCTAAACTATCCAGAAGCCTTCCACATTGAACTATAATAATATTAACTCTTTACTGTCTTTGCATACCAGCAGTGATTGGGCATAGATTATTACACCAGAGGGCAGTAATAACCCTTAAATATCTATTCAAGCCAATAGTGAGAGCAATGAATATTAACCCCTTCATATATCCTTAGACTGGGATATCCAGAAACCTCATACACTAAAGTGAGAACAGATAATATTAACCCTTGAATGTCTGCATGGAACAGACATTATTACCCTGTCATTTTTTCAAAGACTGGAATATCTGCTACAGTGCGTTGACATCAAAATACATTACCTCTTTATTGTCTTTTCAGGTTGTTAGAAATAGGGAAGAGATAATTAACCATGTCATTACCACACATTTTGGAATATTCAGGAACCTCCATTACGGATTTTGAGAGCAAAAAATGTAAATGTCTAATTTCTGTGCAGCTGGAGAGTAGTGAAATACCAGAGATTATTACCCCTGTCATACCTGAATAAACTGGAAAATTCAGAAGCCAGGAAATTAACTCTCTCATCTCTGCAAAATCCTAAATGTCCAGAAGCCAGGAGACTATTACCCTCTCATCTCTGCAAAAATTAAAGAATATAAGAGCCAGGAGATTATAACCCTTTCATCTGTGCAAAGATTGGAATATCCAGGCGCCAGGAGATTATTAACCCTATCATCTCTGCATACACTGAAATGTTCAGGAGCCAGGAGATTATAACCTTTTTATCTCTGCAAAGATTGGAATATCTAGGAGCCATAATATTAACCCTATCATCTCTGCAAACATTGGAATATCTAGGAGCCATATTAATAACCCTATCATCTCTGCAAAGATTGGAATAGCTAGGAGCCAGGAGATTATTAACCCTCTCATCTCTGCAAAGGAGATTATTAACCCTCTCATCTCTGCAAAGACTGAAATGTCCAGAAGCCAGGAGATTATTAGCCCTCTCATCTGTGCAAAAATTGGAATATCTAGGAGCCAGGGGGTATTAACCCACTCATCGCTGCATAGACTAAATTGTCCAGGAACCAGGAGATTATTACCCTCTCATCCCTGCATAAAATGTAATATCCAGGAGCCTTCTAAATTACATTATTAGTCTTTGACATCTCCATAAACTAGATGTGTTAGAGCAAAGATTAACTCTATATAGTCTCCTCCGGTTGGTTCTGCAAAGTAACAATATCACTTTTTGTCATAGATGCACTTCAGCAGAAAGAGAGTAGAGAAGGTTTTTTAAAGTTGCCACTATTGCAAAAACGTGTATGGGCAGGGATTTCCTTCTGTGTCATGTTCCTGTAGTCTATAAAATGCACCCTTCTATTACTGTACACAGCAGAATGTGTTGGAGCTATATAAATAAGGAACCTTGGATGGGTATGTGCATGTCAGGTGTTCCCACACTTCATTGGCTATAAAGTTGTACCAGGTTAGTGACTCACTAAGTAGCAAAGCAATAATAAAATTAAAGAAAAGGAGTTTGCATTTAAAAAACAAATCAGTAATGGTAGATCTTCATATGGATATCCTGACAGGTTCCCTTTATATCATAACACCATAGGTTAGTAGTAATAAAGAATGTTTATATTATTTTAATACAACCAAAGGTGAAAAATGAGTAAACTGCACTTAGTCATATCAAACAGTGTTATCAGCCATACCATGTTCTCTCAATGAACTACAAAGCAAACTCCATGTTACAAAGAAAAAGGGAGCTAGAGATGTTGTGTTGACTGATCCTGGTATGATACTGCTGCTTCTCCATGGACAATGAACAGAGAATGAATGTATTCATCCTAGAACAGCAAGTATTGTAGTGTCATAGTTATACCTTGTGTTACAAATACAAACCTTAATCCAGGAACTGCGGTGTTGTGCAATCATGACACCCAAACACAATATTACAACACGTGCACCCCAGAAAAGTATATTTGCTGCATGTTGTTGTGCAATGCAATAAATAAGGGTTTTAATGAAAAATCTTATCACAAAGCATGGTTTTAATGCACCTTTATTAACACAACATATACTGGCAATGGGCCCAATAATTTGTACAGTAGCCCAGATAAAACACATAGTTTGTAAAATGGGGCTTGCCAGAAAATGCTTGGAGAACCCAAATTATTGCATTATTAATAAAGCTGATTGATTCCTTTTTGATCAAAGCTCCTGATCATTTCTCCTTCTAATAACCCTACTTTTCAGGCTTTCATGCTCATCCAATGCCTTCAATATGGCACAAACCTAAAACAAGCATGCACATAAGTTGTGACTTCACTCTGACATTCTAATCCTCATGCTTGGCCCAGGTCATCAACTGCAAAGCAACTAGCAATCCTAAAATGAAGGACAGTCGTAGTTGTCCTGTATATCTCTCCTGGAGGTCTACTTTAGTACTCAAAATCTCTTGTATATTTGCTAAGGCATTCTGGGTAATCCAGGTCCACAGGGAAGGGTGAGGTCAGATGGGCACTTTCTTCACTGCATGTCAAAACTAAAGAATCATTTACCAAGGAATTCTCTGGTTCTCATTGTACATGTGTGTCATGGCAGGGGTTTGGGTATTTAAAACATGCAGCACCTCTCATACGTCTCCTTTGATGCAGCTTGCGGCAGTTGTAAAGAAACCTGCCAACACCCTTTTTAATAGCACATTAGGGAGCCTACTGTACTATTATATATCACATTCATTACAATAACAGGGGGTCATGTTGAGATGGCAAGTAAACCTTCTGCTAAAATGAAAGGTCCACTTATGGACCCCTTACCCAAATCACCTACTCTAAGGCTTCTATAAAGCAGTGAATCTGACATTTAACAAATGTTTACTGGTGGAGAATCTTCCAGGTCCATGTGTTATCTATGGTGGTGATTGATTCCCACCGGGGAATGTTCAGTGAATGTTAGGTTTACTTCTTTAATAACTGACCTCTCAGTAGGTGAAATCTGAAAATAAAAAATCTAGAATCATATTTATCTTGCCCCCCCATCATCCACACGTGGTGCCTAGGTGAGGGCGACATCACTATCCGCCCGGATCCTATGGAATGCAGATCATGGAAGGTCCCATGAGAAGACACTACAATGTGTTTTAGGAGTGTCTTCTCTTCCTGGAAGGACTGTAAAGGTATCTTTGCCACCGGCGGCACATGGGAGCAATTTATAATTCTAAGTTTTTTGTTCAGGTAGGTTTATCACTTCGGGAAATGTGTTGGAAAAAGTGTAACCATTTTATTTTGATAAAAAAGAGATAAAAAAAATTACGGCCAAGCAGGTCCTTTATTGCAGAACGAGCTGTTGATGTCACTTCTCCAATATAATAACTATACCTGCCTGATCGTAGTTCTTTAAATTCACTCACCTGTCCCTGTTCCATTGCGGGCACCATCATCTTCTTTCTTCCCTTTTCCTAATTTCGATCTTTGACCATCTTGATTAGCCAGGGCAGGATGATGTCCCTGTGTGGGAGTTACTTTAGTCGTAGCAGCCGCAGGTAAGTCTGTTTATTGCAGAATGGATTGCTGGATCACAGATTTTCAATTGGAACTTTAAGTAGAACTCAGTAGTACAAATTTAATATTTAAGTTTTGGGTCTGGGTATAGAACCTCTTACATTTTGTCCTTACCCCTATACAGTCCCCCTTTATCTGACCACTGGGACTGGGATCAAAAGGAAATTGGCCCCATTGGGGACCAACATAATGCAAGAGCATGATTAGGTTCTAATTCTTCACTTTTGTCTGGCATCTCCTATAGCACATCTCAGAATTTGATCGCACACCCGTTAACTCTTTAGTGCTCACACATTCTGGATTATCCATTTTCCACATGAACTCAGCTCATTCTGTAGGTACGATAGGGAAACTGTCCTCCTCGCTGTTATACTGCCAGAAAGCTGAGAGTAATGCTGACATCAACAAAATACAGCTTTCCACATTTTCTTCTGCGGTCGGCACTATTGCCAATGTTCCGTGAACACAACACTGTGAAAAATAACTAACCCAGTGCTGCTTAAAGGAGAGGTACACCTAGAAAGCAGCAGCTATGGGGTACTGTCATATATATATATATATATATATATATATATATATATATATATAAAGAACACCACCATCTCTTCGCCCAGGGTTGTCCAACTCCCATCCTCAATGGTCCCATACATACAGAATATTCATAGAAAGGACTCTTTGTAAACCATGGCTTACTAAATCTACTGCTGTCTGCTAGAGAAATACTAACAATGTGTGCAGACCCTGGCCCTTGGGGGCCGGTATTGGACAGCCCTGTCCTTGCTAATTACCCAGTCATTAGAACTCTCTGACTTTAATATTTTCTTAGTCGTTGGCTGGAAACCAGTATGCAGATTAGAAAAATCTGAGAAAAAACTGCATTTAATTTTCTGTGACTAGAGAAGCAGATGGATTGGTATAATGCCTAGACAAATGACATTTTAGTAAAGGTTAGCAATGTAGTCTCTGTGTTTTGCTCAGAACTCTAGGTAAATACACAGATGGAATACATATATGAAGCCAGTGGATTACAAGAGACCGATACCAAGCCAAATTCAGTTACATACACCATTTGCATTTTATAAAACACTACATTTAAAGTTTTAAGTAATACAGAATCTGAAGTGAATTTGCATATGGTATTGCTATATGCCCCTATTGCAGTGCCCAGCTACTTATGCCCCTTTGCTAACAATAACTTACCTATCGGCATTGAAATCTGACAAAATAAATATTTGTAAAATTTGACCACAATAGACTTCAGTAGGGTACAGCACTAAGTTTTTTCCCTTTTCAGGAAAAGACCCCTTCTGCACATGCCCGAGATGCTTGGGCACGCACAAAAGGAGCACCCAAGAGCCTCCCGGGATGCGTGACATAGGTATCCCAGAGGCTTTGCGCTCCCATTCATTCTTGATAGCCTAGGCGAAAATTAGGAGGCAGTGCTTTCTTACATAGGTATCCCAGAGGCTTTGCGCTCCCATTCAGCTCCCATTCATTCTCTATCAACTAGGAGGAAGTGCTTTCTTTTTTTTTTTTTTTTTTTAAAAAAAGGGTGTTGCAGGTAAAAAAAAAACAATCAGAATTTTTACCCTACAAAAAAAGGGTTGTCTACCCTTTTGTGTAAAGTGAAATTTCGGAGTTTAGGTACACTTTAAGTCTGTTGGCAGCTGTAGGGCCCTTTCACACTGCATTATGTTGCGGTATTACATACAAAATTCCCCAGTAAATCTCATTTGCTGTTCCCCTGGTGCTTTTCCCAAATGTTTGTAGGGATAAAAAAAGTTTTTTGCAAAGGCTTGAGATATAAGTCACATTTTTGGCATTCACTACAACAGTTTCATTTTTGGTGATATATTCCTTACGGCTGCTCGACTTCTACAGAGATGCAGATGCTGCAGCTTTTCTCATTACAACATTGAGACTGCCCAGGTGGTTATAATATAAGCTGACCCTTCAAATTATAAATCATTCTAAAGAAAAGACAAGAATATCCCATTGAAGCCTTGAGAAACGGAGATTCCAGCACCAAAAAAAGCAATTGTAAATCCCTAATGTGTGCAATCTGCCTAAATCCAATTGCTGACTACGCAGTTGGTAATGGTGGAAAACATTCCTGCCATGATCCTCTCTAGCTTTGCCCCTGGCAGAATTTAATTTTTGCTACTAGACATCGTCAATTATAGCACCCAGCATCATTCAACCTGGAGGATTGAGGACATGTTGTGAGTGCAGGGAGGGCTGAGATCGGTACTATGTTATCAGAAACCAAAAGTAAGATCTTTTCTTTCAGCAGGAGGAAAGCAGAAAAAGGACTTTAATGTGGTTATCTTTTAGTCTCCATTTAGCAGGCAGCTGACACAGTTACAGCTACAAAACTACAGTAAAAATAGTGCCATCACTCTCCTTGCCATAAATCACAATGATGGCTGAACAGATTGTTTGGCAGATATATTTGTGTATTGTTTTTAGTCTTTAAATGACCCAAGAGACTTGGGTTGTGTTTGTCTCAGTGGTCACCAGGTGTCTAACTATAACCATCAATGCCAAACTTGTCATAAGAATTGGGAATTGTTTAGCCTGAGGTGCTCATTGCCTGGAACACCTGGTCATACCTACCTGTGTGGACAGGACTATAAAGCCGCCAACACCTTTACTGAGCCAGTGTAACCGGTAAGTAATAAACAAAGTTAATGACGATGCTCTAGAGGTTTATATTTTCTTGTAAACTGTGTAATCACATGTTGGTTTCTTTTGAAGCTACCAATTACATATAGGGAAGGATTTCAGGTATAAACCACCCTAGGTCAGGTATATGGAGTTCTCACAGCTCCATACAGCAACGAATATAAAAATAATGAAATATGCAAAGCCAAGTAAAAACCCTGCAAGCAAATGATAATATTTTTGGTAACATGATGCTGTGAAAACCACAAATGATAATTGCTAACATGAGCACAATAATAAAATACATGTAATGATTGTAAGCAGGCAATCCGGAACTTGTAGATGTATTGGATTTCTTGTTCATATACAAATGGATATTATTAAGAAATGAAAAACATTAAAAATCAGCTGACAATATCTTTTAAAATCGTTTAAGGGTCATATCCACTGATATATACCAGCCAAAACAATAAAACCTGCCTAATATTGTATCGGTGCCCCTTGTGCTGCCAGAATAGCTTTGATCTTTAAAGGTTTTCTGTGGGCAAGGCCAACAAGAGTTCTATATATCCAACGTCAATCAAAAAAGCTTGACTTTGACAATGCTGTAACCTTTGGAGATGAGGGAGGTAAACCCAGGACGTTTGCGTAGTATGGGGCCGAGAAATTTCTAATGGTGGCCCTACCAATGGGTTCTGGCAGTAACGGATCCGTTAAATCTTACTGCCTCCTCTGGTAATAGCACATCTGCTGCCACTTCTTACAGGAAAAAGATGCAAACACCCCCAGACATTCACAATATCCAAAATAGACCAGGCTACCTTTTTCTATTGCTCCATGGTCCAGTTCTCACCTTCACATGCTCATTCCTTGGCACTTTCAGTGGTGAATATGGGTTGGCATGGGCACTGGTTTGACTGTTCTGTAGCCACGCAGCCCTGAATGCAATAAGCTTCAATACACCATGTGTTTGGACACCTTCTTTTCATAGCCAACAACATTTTTCAGCAGTTTGCACTACATTGGCTTTTATGTGGGAACCAACAATGCTAGACTTCCATCCCCCTACACATAAATGAGCACCCAGGACCTTGCTGTTGTCTTTGCTTAGTAATTAGAACCTTTTGGTCATTCTCTTTGGAGCTGCTCCGGCACAACTATCGAGCCATCACAATTTGTCAAGGTTGCCCAGATTTTATTCTTGTACATTTTCCAGCACATCTCCTACAAGAACTAGCTGTTCACTTCCTGCCTAATTTATCCCACCGGGACAAGTGCCATTGTAGCAGATAATTAATATTATTCACTTGATCTGTCAGTGGTTTTTATATTTTGCTGATCATTGTATTATAGAGACTTAGGAGTCATAGCAATGTACTGGGATATAAGTTTATTACTTGGCGGTAACAAAACTTTCTGCTGCAAGCTGATTCTGCTCTTTACAATGAGGCACATTGCCAAACATGATGAAAAATAAAGATTTAGGGTTTATGTACAAGTTAAACAGTCAATAAATAGTGATAAAATCACAATTGTCTTTAATCTGATAACACTAATTTCTATCATTCACATCATCATGTGACTGGTTGCCATATATCATTCAATACAACACTTAAGTAGAACTGCTGCCAAAATTAGCCAAATAGAAACAGCATGATCACATTTCCCTGTTCTGAGAAGTCCTTATAGAAAGTAAACGTGTCTGTAATAATCGGTTCTTTATAAAATCCCAGCCATGTGTTTCTGTTGATTAGTTAGAAACTTTTAGTACCCATTTCCGTGGACCTACTGAGCTAATCTTCCTCCTCCCTGGGACTACCGGTAGATCTTACTTGGGCTTGTCCTGGTGACATCAACACAGGTCATCACAAAAAGTCCCTTTAGTCACATAGAAGTATCATCTCATTTCTAAGTTTAGCATACAGATTCCACTATAAATGCTTTGTACGCAGATCACAGGGACATGGAGAAACTGGGAAGATTCCTGGCCATTGTACAGAGAGAGAAGCCTGCAAATCATAGAAATACAGAAATTAGAGGGAAGCAAAAGGGACAATTCCCATTTGGTGGATTTGTCAGATTAGGTTAATATTATCATGAATAAACAGCATTTATATAGCGCCAACATATTACGCAGTGCTGTACATTAAATAGGTTAAATCATTTTTTGGCTGTCAATTTCCTATTCTTCCCTTGATAACCAAATCGTATATCATGTTCGTGCATCACAAGGACAGCATGTGGGGTTGCACAAATAAAACCTTAAACAAAACTTAAACTCTACCCCGGCTTATCCAAAATGATAAAATGACATGTTGTCACAAATCTGTTCCAGCCTATTGGCCTGTGGGGAGATTGCTCAGTTTCGATGTAGACCTGAACTCTCAGATGTTAATTGGAATCCAGGGGCTTCTGCATCAGAGCTCTTTGGGGTAGGGTCCTCGCCTCTTTCTGTGTCACTGTCATTTAATGTACAGCGCTGCGTAATATGTCGGCGCTATATTATTACTGTTTATATTAATCAGAAGCTGAATATTTTTGCCTCCAACATAAAGGATCACCATGGGCATATTTGTAAAAAGTCATCTTGTACTTATCCTTTAATTATAGTAGGCCAAAAAAACCCTGAGCATGGTCCTACCAGTACAAAGTGTTTATTCTCAAATGTATCAAATGTAAAAAATATTTTTTTAAATTACGCAAATTCCTACTGAAATGTAATCTGCAATTGTAGTAATATAATAATTGCTCACATATTTTTTAAGGCTCATGCTCTAAAGGTGTTTTGTCAATGATCCATAAACTTATTATTCCGACATCCAATATGTATTTGTTAGTTGCAGGTCACCGACTCATTATTCAGCAAGGGAAAGATAGGGATGGTAACAATAGAAATTGAACCATCAAAAAGATGTCAGCTTCTTTCCCGTTTTCATGCCGACAGCTTCCTTATAGGCATGAGATGATGTTTTCCGATGGATGAGATAATGATTTCACAGTGCTGTCAGTGGAGCAATGAGGAGGCTTTTGCTGGGGGCTAGGAATTGATTAGGCAGGTTATAAAGCCTAACATTCTTGTTTATGGACCCATCAATACCCTAAAGTTATGGAAGACGGTCAGATCATGTCTGCACACCTAACAACCCTCTAGTTTTACATTCCACGAGGGGCCCTTGGTCTTCTGCTTGCCTTTTTGCTGAACCTACAACCTACCTTCCTGTGCCCGGTAATTGCTCGAGTCATTCCTGGCAAATAAACTGATAGCTACACACATCACAAATTACCTACTACAAAAAGGTATAAATTAGGTGCAGAACTAAAGCAAGGTATGTAATAACATATATGAGAACATTTATACTGAGAGGGGTGCTTACTATAAGGTGTGTTTAGTCTGCTCCGAGATAAATGTTGAGATTAGACTTACACATGGCTGGAAACCAAAAGTATTTATAATTATCCATAAGATGCCAAGATGGATATGGTCACCAAAGAGAACAAATGTCTGGGCCCTATATTGAAAATTGTTTTTGAAGTACAAACATGAGCCTTTGAGATAGTGTTAGGAGACACATATCTGGCTGGTGATCCGGCACTGTAAACCACTATGACCAGTGCGCCTTCTTTACTCCGTTCGATGGGGTTGCATTCGGCAGCAGAGGATATCAAGCAATCAGCTCTCTGCACATGCAGCATCCCCAGTTTCCCTTTAGCCATGAATGTTCTCCTAGCATCCCCTGCTTTGAGACTTGAGCAACTGAAGGGGCTTTTGGAGTATGTGTTGCAGCCAATGAGTGCATTAGTTCCTAGCTTGATCTTTTTCTGCCATTGTCTACTGATTCTTTTAAAGCTTCCTAGCCCCCAGGCACCAGTTGCCCATTGTAGGCTTAAGGCCTAAACTACTGGTAGTGTGATATTCTGTTTGAGAACCTGTTCCTGACTGTTTTCTGGACCTAAGATTGTTTCTAGCCTGAACTGACCTTTGTTTGGTTCCCTGGCTCTGCTTATCTTAACCCTTGGATACCTTGTTTGTTGGACTGATACCATTGAATGACCCTTGGTTTTGTTTCTGGACTTCACGTATCTGTAAAACACCTGGCATCTGACCCTGGGCTGTCTGACTTCCCATTGAGTCGTCTGTCCTGCTTTGTGGTCCTCTGTCAGTCTTTCCCCCTTGCGCACTGAAGATCTGGAGACAACCGTATGCTGGGATGGTCCAACTAGCCTCCTGAGGCAAGAGGTGAAGAGTGGGGAGTTGGATTGGGGATTCTGCGTCTGATGAGTACTGGCACTGGACCAAGGACTTACAGATAGCCTAAGTCTTACAGATCTTCTTCTCCAAAGGGTTCATGAGGAACTAGTAGAAGCATTCTACTTTCATGTTACAAACCTGAGGCACAGGTAAGGCATTATGTTTCCCACCTCTCTGCCCCAGACATGAGTGCTCTCCAGGTCTAAATTACAACAGGATAGAACCCCAGCACTTGTTCATCTCATAGCTAGTATTAATGGATCCCTATAAGTCCTGAAATAGGCCGCCCAAGTCCTAAAAGACCTTCAAGATGCCCTAAGGTTCGGGTCAAATCAAATGTTATTTTTTACACAAACACACCTAACAAAATGCTTTGAATGGCATATTTACCAGACCAAAAAATAAACAGATTAGAGGCTTTTCAGTGTTGAGGTTTACATACTGTAACTCTATTCTGGTGGAAACAGAAAAAATAGCATATTTTTCTTGTATATAAGCTATTTAAACTCAGGATACAGGTCCACTTTAAATAGTTTAGAATGTGCCATCTGACATGAGGACAAGACAGAAATTGTGTCTTTTACAACAATTAGGTGTATTAGGCAGTGAAAGTAATTATTGGTTAGAAGTGGTGAGTAATTAACATGTTATGCACTTGTTAGACATTAGGGAAAGTTACAATTACGACTGGTAAATATTTACAGTAAGTTATTGCAATGTGCAGCGGCTTGTTCTATCGGCAAGTTTTAGCAAGCTGAATCCCGGCTGATTCTTCCCGCGTGATGCACAAAGTATTTGGAGAACATCTGGTTTACTTGTAATGTCAAGATAGAAATGTGTACACCTTGCAGCACCTCATTACGTGTCACAATGCAGCCAGAAAACAACAACCCCATTCTATGGAAATGTGCAGATATTCCCAGAGGAGTGGAATATATAATTCAGTCCAAAGACTGAATACGGCACCAGCCACATTAATAATCTATGATTTATAGTTATGCAGGTTTTCTTTTCGTTTTTGTTTTTTTTTGCTATGTTAATGTGAGAACCTTAAGCCGTCCTTAACCAGGGTTCCTCCAGAGGTTCCTAGGGGTTCCATGAATTTTGACTGATTGACCTCCCATTTAATGATGGCTGTATAGTTCTGGGGTCAGCACCACTTGTTAGAGCCATCAAGGTGGTATTGTAGCCACCACTATAAGAAGGTTCTTCTTCCAACTGGTCACCAATTTTTTTCCCACTAACTCCTTTTAAATTGGTTTTAGCAGAGTTCCTCAAGACCTGTAAATTATTTTAGGGTTCCGCTGGCATAAAAACGGTTAAGTAAGACTGTCTTAAGGTGAATCATGCCTTTCATCTTGCAGTTCCGTCTAACAGTACATGTGCACAGAGGCAGTTCGAAGTTAAGTATTGCTGCCTTTCCAAGTCATTATTCCAACTTATTAGAAATCCATAGTTAGCAGCTGTGAAAACTCAGACTGGAAATCAGACTTTTTTAAAATGTTCACCTGGTTCTTTCACGATCTGACTGTACATAATGACAGCATTGGCATACATCTAATGCAACAACAAGAGCTTTTGTGCATGGGTACTGATTGACGTAGCAATAGGCATACCATGGCTTACATGAGATGGTTGGTATAGGGAAGCACTGGACCAACAGGCGTGTGAATTAGATTTGTAGTTGTACAGGTCATTTTCTTTTAGGCAGTTGGACTTGCAGTGAATGTATGATGTACCGTCACCTAATTAAGGTTCTAGGTTGGTTCTTCTTTGGTCAAGATTCATCATATATTAAAATCTTAGGTGACGGGTCAGGAACACTTAGAAAAAAATCCTTCTGTTTTTTCTGCCATTGGCTAACTACATCAATTCCCTTTCAATTATAAGGGTTGAAGAAACCAGCACATTTTTTCATGTTTTATTACTTTAAAAATTATGTTTAGGTAACTTCCTGTTGTTGGCTGACAACACTTCCCTTACTGCAGTGGAATTTCAAGCATTGTTGTAAGCCTATCTGACATATTCCCTGCTGGACTACAGAGCTATCCTAATCCTTGCCTCTCATTGTCCTTTTCCACATATATGTATTGATTTTTTTCCCAACAAACAGTGCTGCTACCTTGACTCCCAAGAGCCTGCCTTCGTGATTATGAAGGAAAAGGGTTTCCTGAGAGATGTAGTTCTGGGGGATGATTATGTCACATGGAGTAAAAACAGTTGTTTCATGCTACAAAAAAAAAGTTGCTGTGGAGTTTGGCATTACATTTGGGTAATGTGTATACTTTGAACCCATTAGCTAACATTACCACTGTATTCCTTTATTTTATTTTTTTTAATGAATGTCAGAAAGGTATAAGTAATTAAGACATGGCAATTATTTACCACAGTCCTTTACCAAAATAATTTGTTGAGTTCTTCTCAATTTACATTTTTTGTACTAAAGTACCCCCCCATTTCCCACTCACCTCCTCATGCAATTATTATGTGATAGGATACTTTGTTCTGTAATCCACCACCAAACCTCTGTAGCATCCTGGTATTGTGTTAGCCAGCAGGTTGCATAACATTGTACATGTACTAGCTTTTCCTTGGCCTTCCCCTAAATCTCAGTGCAAATCCAGAGAACCCAATATAATCTACAGCAGAGTCTGAACATTTACAGGGTTGCACAACCCATAGGACATCAGGGAAAAATATTTCACAGCAGTTGTATCTTTTAGGTACATTTTGACAAAAAACTTTAAGCAGAAAAATTGTAAGTAAAGTGTAAAAAGAGGGATGTCTATGTTTCAGTTTGAGCTGCTGAACTCAATAAACACAGCAGGTAAGAAAAAAATCTAATAATTTACTTAAAGTGGATTTAAAGTCAAACAAAAAAAAACACAATTACCTTTAATCCTGGAGATCTGTTGATCTATCAGGAAGTTTCTTCGATTGTGTCTTGCGTCTTTCCGGTATCCTTTATCAGCTCAGACGCAGAGGAATTCTGGGTTCTTCTTCGAACATCACCCAATCTTGCACTGCGCAGGTGCGAGATCGGGTGGCGTAGATGGATGCGTGCGTGAGATCGGCAACTTTTTCTCCCTTTAAAGAAAAGGCTCCTTCTGAGCATACCTTCTTGCGCAGAAGAAGCAGCAAAGAGCCTCCCGGGACGTAGGTATCCCGAGGGGCTCTGCGCTCCCATTCTGTCTTGATCACCCAAAAAGGGGAGGTGCTGCACTCTTTTTTTTTTTGTTTAAATACAATTTTACTTTATATAAAAGGGTTGTCAACCCTTTTATGTAAAGTAAAAATTTTGAGTTTAGGTACGCTTTAATATAATAAAGCAATATATTGATATGCATTGCATCACATAATAAAAATAAAACACACATTATCCCCAGAAGATTGTGGACATCTGGCCATCACACCACACCAGTATATGGCCAAAGTATCTTTACACCCCTCCAATTTATTAAGTGTTTCCAGTACGAGGGTATTTGTAATTCTACAGAAATCTACAGTTCTATAAAGGCATGGTTTAATGACTTCCATGTGGAAGGACTTGAGTTAATTGTAGAAGGGTCTGACCTCAACCCTACTAAAAAGCTTTGGCATGAATTGGAAGTCTGACTGCAATACAAGTTCCCTCGTTCAATAATATTACTTGAATTCACAAATGTTCCTTTGGCTGAATGAATTCCCACAGGTACGTTCCATATTGTTATGTAAATCCTTCCCATAGGAGTGGAGGATGTTACATCTGTGAAAATGGGGGTGGCCAACTCTAAAATATTGTCCATGGTTGTGGAATTGAATGTCCAATAATCTCATATCCATGCATTGGTCAGATGGCCACAAACCTTTGGCCATATAGAGTCTGATTTTAAAAGCTCTCCAGGGTTGGAGAAGAACCTGGGTAATTTAGAAAACCTAGAATGTATTTGAAATCATTGGATCAGATTCATTCCAGGCTTGTCGGATCACCCAGGTTCTTCCATGATAGTCAATAACATGGCAGGTGGTTCTGCCAGTAACATATTTTCAATGTGACAATGTTCACTTGTTCTAAGGTATCAGGATATTTGGACAAAAAAAAGTAATAAAAGACAAGCTTCTCATATTACCTTCTCGATTTTCCCCACCGGAGATATCTCTCATTATTTCCTATCCTAACAGGAAGTGAGGAAACATAGGCCTAATTTATAAAAGCTCTTCAAGACTGGATAAGATAGTCATGGGAGAACCTGGGTGATGTAACAAATCTGGAATAGGTTTCCTAATTTGATATTAATTCTGGACCAGATTTATTCCAGGTTTGCTGGATCACCCAGGTTCTCCCATGACAGTCTATCTTCTCCAGTCTTGGAAAGCTTTAATAAATTAGGCCCATTATGGTAATACAAAACCACAATATGCATTTATGAATTTAAATACCAGTGACCTCCTACACGGTATTCACACCATGATCATGTCAGTAAGCATTTCCCAGAGGAGATTGCATATACCAATCTTATATCATTAACAAAGTTAATTTTGGGGGGAAGCCAATTACCGAATTGTATATTAGCCAATATTTAAAATATAAAACAGCAAAACCAATATTAATAAATTTTAATTTAAAAGTTACATTTACTTAAAATAACTATGCATTTACTGACCTTGCATGATGGTTTCCCCTTGGGAAATTCAAAGGCGATTAGATGAGTACTTATGTAAAGCAAAAGACCCATAAAGTAGAGACGTCATTCAATACATATTACTCAGCAGGCCGGCTACATCTGTAATGAATTTACATCTGTAAAAAAATTTTAGTATGAAAAGTAAAACTTTGAAACAAGCTGACCCTTTGATGTACCTAGAGTTTGTGAGTCAAGAAATTCAGACCATGTGTGAACATACATACAGTCGGTTTTACTGTGTAATGCCTTGGGACGATTAGCGTTACTTGTGGCCGGTCTGATTAAAAGGCCAGAGAGTATGTCACAAACAAAATCAGTGCAAGTGAATGACACGTAGATTATGATGTGTTTGATTACATGCTGACCACATAAGTGAATGTCCTCCTGCCACTCATCCCTTTCCTAAGTAACCTGATGATGGAAAGGGGGACCCCCGGTCTGACAAGTGGTCAGTTTAAATATGATTAACTGCGGCAGCGACATAATAACAGGTTGCAGCTCAGACAGACGGAAATGTTTGTCCTGCTGCAGAGGAGAAAGCCAGACGCTTCCTCTCCCGGCCAGACAGGACTCAACCATTCCTGTACCGAGATATTGCACGCCATAGCGATTCCGAGTATCAGTGCTCTGATGACGCTGAGGGCCTGTAATCAAACTGTGAAATAATAACAAATATATTTACTCTGCTATGTAAATTAATACTCAGTATCTATACACCAACTATTAATATACTGCGCTGTATAATAATACAATGATAATGGTCATAATAATATTATTAATAATATTGAGTACATGGATAAATATTACATGTTAAGTACATATAAATATACAATCATGGTCCAAAATTCCAGTAGAGAGAGGTAAAAGACTCTTTGATTGTTCCAGAAAGCGATTAACAATAATATTATTTTCAATATTTCAATAATTTCTTCCAAAGGTTTTGCTACCAAGTATTAGGTTGAGGGTGCCAAAAATTTTGACATTTTTTTTTTCTGCTTTTGCAGTGCCAACAAAAGAAATAAACCTGACAATACCAAAGCATTTGTAATTAGAGAAGTGTTGCATTTTATGACGTAAATGCAAGGGTGCCAATATTTTGTCCATGACTGTATGTACATATATATATATATAGTGGTCATATTATTTGTATAATAATAACAGATTATCTATACTCTGATAATGATCACACTGCTCTGTATAATCATCTAGAGTGTTTATATATCCCAATGGTCATACTGCTCTATGAATAATAATAATAAAATAATATTAATAATGAGTATCTATACACTGATAGTCACACTGCTCTATATATTTATACCAATTTTACTTATATTGTATCTCAGTACAGAAATGTAATATACTGCAGCTTAGATGTGGTTGCAACATTCATTTTGTAAAGCTTGGTATATTTTCTGCAAGTACTGTACAAAAAAATTTGGGTTGATCCAGCTACAGTGTTTTCCCCAGTACCTTTTAGCCGGGCACACCACCCAGCACATTTCAGTAACCAGCCGGCTGTAAACCTGACAATACCAAAGCATTTGTAATTAGAGAAGTGTTGCATTTTATGACGTAAATGCAAGGGTGCCAATATTTTGTCCATGACTGTATATATATATATATATATATATATATACATATATATATATATAGTGGTCATATTATTTGTATAATAATAACAGATTATCTATACTCTGATAATGATCACACTGCTCTGTATAATCATCAAGAGTGTTTATATATCCCAATGGTCATACTGCTCTATGAATATTAATAATAAAATAATATTAATAATGAGTATCTATACACTGATAATAGTCACACTGCTCTATATATTTATACCAATTTTACTTATATTGTATCTCAGTACAAGAATGTAATATACTGCGGCTTAGATGTGGTTGCAACATTCATTTTGTAAAGCTTGGTATATTTTCTGCAAGTACTGTACAAAAAAATTTGGGTTGATCCAGCTACAGTGTTTTCCCCAGTACCTTTTAGCCGGGCACACCACCCAGCACATTTCAGTAACCAGCCGGCTGTTTTTGGGTAGTTGCTGAACAGTTGAGTCACAATACAGCAGCTGCTGTACCCACCTAAAATTTCTTTACACCCAGATTTAATAAATTTCCGGGTTGAACACTGCTGCTAGAATTCTTGTTTTTTCCTGTGCACTAAACTGACATCTGAACCAATGTTATCAGCTTCTTCCCACTTCTGTAAGCAACAAAACACCTACCACCGATGATAAATAGGTGACATCCCCATCCCTTGAAGTAGGGTCTGTAGGTTTGTTCTTAAGTTGAATTTGTATGTAAGTTGGAACAGGTACATTATTTTAATAAATGTAATTAGTACAGATGTTTGTCGTAACATATTATTAGGCAGTGTGGTGTCAGTTATTGTATAAAATTCTCTCTGTGAGCTAATCACAAACAATGCAAAAAAAAAAACTTTATGGTGCCTAGACATTCACTAACTTCTGGATCAAGCTGTGCTATGATATCAAAAAAGAAACAACTGCAAAGTTTTTCTTGGTCATTAAATAGTTGCAAGAGGCTGCAGATCAACAGATTAGCTCTACTCTTAAGATAACCCACAACCTCGGCTGTGTTTAGCAAAAGAAGTCATGCAAACCACCCCCTTCCCCCTCCAAGTCTCCGTCCTGCACACAAGGGAGCAGGGAAGCCCCGTTCATATCCAGGAGTCTTCCGTATGTTGGATGTCCTTAACTAGGGGGCTACCTCTATTGTAAGGTTTGTATATGAGTTCAACTTAAATACATTGATGATCCATTTTAATATCTATTGTATTATAATGGACATATGATGCCATCTTCCCACATATTAGTCACTCTGCTATGTTTATTAAAGGCCATAGTGTTCTGTATAATACAAGGCGTCCATGCAATAATGACCACAATACCTAATAGGTGATAATCTCACACTGCTCTGAATATTAATGCTAGATATTCTGTTTTACTATGCCCAGTGTTGTGTGTAATAATGACACATATGTATAGCCTTCTAACAGCTGCTCTGTATAATGATACAGAATATCTATACAATAATGATCACACTGCCTTGTATAATGGAGATGGCTGGCTAAGGTGATACATCCACACTGCTCTGTATAATGATGCTATCTGTACTATTTTACCATTCCCAATGTTCTGTGTAATAATGATACATATGGTATGTATAGCTTTTTAACAGCCTTGCCACTCTGCGTAATGATGCAGAATATCTGTGCAATAATGATGGCGCTGCCTTGTATAATGGAGTTGGGTAGCTAAGGTAATCCACACTGTTCTGTTACATGATTCTATCAGTTCTGTTTGAACTGTATGAATAAAGGTCATATTGATGCATTGACAAATTATATGGGTACCAAATCCTTGAATAATTGACACTTACACCATGCGTTTAAGAAATGATGGGACTTTACCAGTACTAAATTTGGATTATTTGATGATACAGTACATGACCATGATATAGTATCAGTTAGGAATTTGTTTCTTTAATAATTACAATATAGTAAAAGTAAAAATCCATAATAAAATCACATGACTGTGGCATGGTAGAAAAACCGCATCCAGTATCCCACCCAACTAGCCCTTAATATTTGCACACGACACTAATAGTGCTTAATGGCCCGTAGGCCTTTTATTACAAATTTAAATAACTTCTTTTAAACAACAATAACAATAAATAACCTTATAAATGGTAATAGAGCATAACCCTATGATAACATTCTCTAACTATACCCTGAACCTCTTACTTCTTTGGTAACAAGAGCCTCCCCCATATATGATATATATGATATATATACCCATATCCATACCCCAGCTCAGGAATGATATCACAATTATTCGCAGCCCCCACCCCATACCATTCCAACCATGGCTTTTACCTCCACATTCAGGAGAATCCCCACCAACGATGGATTTCCCACCCACTGATACCGCCACCAAACACCAACATCCCTAGAACACCTGACCGCCATCTCAAACCACCGTACCCGAAGAAACGGGCGGGTGGGTGAAAGAAAAGTCATTTGTTACTTGTTAGCAAATGTTTTCAATTCTGGTGGAGTAAATCATTTACATTTTGGATGAAATATACAAGGAAATATCCAATGAAGCCTAAAAAAGTCAATACTGCTAGACTAACATATCCCATAGAAAATGTAAAATAGTAATTCTGGAATTCCAATTTAGCCATTTCAAGGTAATTGCTGTAAAGGATCTGTGCTCATAATGGTTATAGGTGAAATTGTACCCATGATTACCCCTTCAGATTTATTTTTTCACATAACTCTAATATTAAACCACTAGGCAATTAAATACATTTGATTGGTCGATATGCATCAAGCAGAGGGATTATGGAATAACGGCAGTAATTAGCGATCAAAGGCTTACCAGAGGAAATCTAAGAGTCTTACATAGCGCTGCATGGTGCTGCCATTAATTGTATCCCACACGTTAATTAGTGTCAGGGAACACGTCCCAACAGTCCATTAATGGGCGCCCTATAGAGTTACAGTTACAGATTTATTCCGCTGACCAGAGATTCCCAGAAGTCACCAACAGAGGAACCAGTCAAGCGAGAACATACCAGGCAGTTATGGGAATAAGTATTGACATTTGCACTTACAAAAGGCTAGAAGCATTTAGGATATCAATTCAGTGTGACACCTGAAAAATAATATATATATATAAAGAGAATTACATTGATGGCTAAACTTCTGGCACAAAAACTTTTATTGAAACATATAGCCTCTGAGGATATAATATAACACATGGTGCACCAAATGACGTTAAAAACACAGATATTACCTAGGAAGAAGAGAAGGAAGATGGCGGCACCCTGCGATGGAACGTGGATAGGTAACTCATGCGGGATTCGAGTTCGACTTCGAGTGTGCTTTTCAGATTGATGGTATTCCACCAAGCATATGAAAAAAGGAAGAACCATTTTCTTGTTTAATGGAATTTGTTACAATGTTTTGTGTTTTAACTTTTTTAGAGGCGCCTGCTATTTTGACAAAATTGTTTTTTTTATGTCATGTGATCTCAGCCAATTGATTCTGCATTTTCCTACAAGTCCCATGTGACCAAATACTGATGCATTTGTGTCAATGGCCACCATGGGAGCCTATTGCAGTGGTTTTCTTAGGACAGGCAAGGGATTCCGTCCTCTTTTGTAATTTCATCCTAAAGAAAATCCATGCTAGGAAAAATATAGAACTGCTCTGAAAAAGGTTGTAGTCATTCTGATCAAACAAGTAGTCCCTGAGTTAAGGACATCCGACATATAGACGACACTTAGATATGAACGGGGCTTATCTGCTCGCCCCTGCTCGTTCCAGTGCAGGACCGAGGAATGTGCTTTGTTTGTGATTAGCTCACAGTGAGGTTTTTATACAGTAACTGACACCACGCTGCCTAATAATATGTTAGGACAAACATCTGTCCTAATTGCATTTATTAAAATAATGTAGCTGTTCTGACTTACATACCAATTCAACTTATGAACAAACCTATAGTCCTTATCTCATATATACCCAGGGACTATTAATCACTGATCCAGAAAAAGTTTACAAATCAGGAGTTATGACTGCAGCCAGAAGAAGCTATGGCAGCTTCTAAACTTTTTTTTAGTATTAGGTTACTATGTTTAGAACCTTCATATGTCTCTCTCCTGAGATTTCCTTCTCACTTCCTGCATTAGATGACATAAGTCACCAGGCAGGAAGTAAAATATATCTTCCACGTTTAAACAGATAAACCAATAAAAGTGGTTCCAAACCTTCCATACCCCAAGGTGCTTTCATAAATGTATCCCCAATAGATTTCTTCTTATTTCCTGTCCTGGTGGTTACAGTGAAAGGTAATTCCAGCACCTTCTTTTTCCAAAATCAACACTGGGGATTTTATGGGCAGTTGCAATGGAGGAAGTAGTGGCAGAGGAATGCTGGCAAGACAAACGCACCCAGAGGCATCAAAAAACAGGGACTGTAGACTGATAGATCAGTGTTTCTCAACCAAGGTTCCTCCAGAGGTTGCTGGGGGTTCCTTGAGCAATAATGAATTTGTGCTTCTCAGGTTAGTTTAACTGACACCACCTTTTTGACTATCTGTAAGGGTGACATTCTTCCCACTGGCCAGCAATGTAAAAGGTATTCCTCTCACTGACCACCACACTAATTTATTATGAGTTGTGGATATAGTAATTATAGAAGGGGTTCCCCAAGACCTGAAAGTTATTTAGAGGTTCCCCAATGTAAAAAGGTTGAGAAAAGCCATGCAAGATAATCGCCATTCAAAACAAATGATTACCGAAATATCATTAGATAATTGTTTATTTAAAATGCGTCCAGAGATGACATCTATGATGACTCTCGGGTGCAGTGAATGATCCATCTTGACAGACAAGTGTGCACACAACCAGACATGCATGGACAGTAAGAGTGTGATCTTTAAATGATTGCATGTGCAGCCAATATAGCGGTCTGCTGATCAATGCGAATGGTTGTGTCATTATGTACATATATCATCATGAGATTATATGTTATGCTTTTTGCTCGTTCATTGAGGACACGTGTATGGCGCTTTTATATCAGTGTTTATATTTGGGTCTGTTGTGTCGCATGTGGTCACACGACTAAAAGCTGGTATACATGCTCAATATCTGTCATTAAAAACTACTGTTAGTGATTGTTTCCAGAGACAGTGGAATAACAGTGCTGTTCTGTTCCAGGGAAAGGGAAGGGGGAGGACAAGTCTGACACAGCCAGCTCCATCCCCCCCATAGTATAGAATATCGGTCATTAGTATTCTGTCATTTACCGACCTCTCAGGCGACATAAATCTGAGATTTTAAAGTGCTGGGTCAGCAAATTATTGAATAGCTACATAAAGTGGTCTGTATAAAATATTAAAACTGTACAACTGAAATCATAATAAGACCTGATACAATTTTGTGACATTTTTCGAAGCTGCTTGTTAATAGCATACACCAACCGTTCTGTTAAACATATCATGTGTGAAAGGAAGCTGCCCTGGCAATTCTCTCTGAAAATGCTAACTGACTGGTTGGCACTTCCATATTCTTGTATCATCCAGATGAATGGTGCAGAAAAGAACTAGGGGGTTGCATGGCAGATATATAACTATCATGTATTGAAGAGAATCAGCAACTGCTGTGTTTGCCTGATGTGTTTTCCTCCCCAGTATATCCTTTGACCTTGTGACTCTGTTCCCTTACTGCTGATGCCATTTGCCCAACCTTGGCATATGCCATAACAATTAATAAATCTGCTCACCTTGAACAAACATATTCTTGCAGCTGCTTTGCCCAATGCAATAGCAGTTTGGCATCTGCCGATCTCTGTTCTTTGATTGCTCACTAGCGTCTTTTAAAGCTGACTTATATTCCTAACTAGTAATTAACTTATTATAACCTACATATGCAGCTAAATTTACTTTTCATGTTTCTATTTTCATTCCACCCCCCACATGTGTTCTTTACAGGTCATTCCTTTACTACTGTGTGGATTGCCTATGTAGCATATTTTCAAAGAAGTGGCAATGAAGATAATGCTGTGCTGGGCCTTTATGGTGAACACAAAGTTGCCCCTAGGGCATTTGTTCCTTAGCTCTCCTGCCAGCACTGCCCTACATTCTACAATGCTAAGTGACCTATAGTAATATTGTACCTGAATATCTGGTGCCATCTCCTGGACAGGATAGGTAGTGCAATGTGATCTTTTCCAATGTAGAACAACTTAAAGCTATTTTTCCTCCACAGTAATAAAAAAAAAAACTCTGTACTGTACACAGCGTAAGATTCATATATACTCATGCATGGTTTCCATTTACATAAAAACTTTCTGTAATAGATGTCTAAAGGTGCACAGGAAAAGTTCTCCACCTACAGAGCTCTAATCCAGCAGACAGCACAAATGGCTCTTTCATATAGGGAAATGGAAAACGGATATGTCTGCTTGTAAGGATTTAATATATAAACAGTTATAGATGGAAAGACACACCGGTCCTGAGAAGCAGTTGTTCACTGGATAATGGATAGAAAGACAGGAATGATTCCAGTTTACAGTGAGTCGCAGACAGAGCTGCTGGTGGCCCATAACAACTTGAACGTTAGTTCTGCCAAGAATTAATCAGGATCATATGTTACTAATAAAACAATTCACAGAGGGAAATATACACATGCTTTTTGCAAAATATCTTAGCTGAACAATTTGTAGGGAAGGACTGTGGACTTCTTTAACCCATGTGCTCATGAAGGGTGGTTATGAGATTTTAACCTCAATCACCAATTACAGGGAATCAATAGGATTTCTTTATTTAAAGCAAAACTCTAGCGTTCCTTTCAGGATTGTACAATTATTATATATATATATATATATATATATATATATACTCTACATTGTAAGCTTTTCACAGAGTACATTAGAAGCTGCAGCTCATATGGAGCACAACTCATTCCATGACTACACCGAGCATCATGTAGCCCTTTCCTTAGTATCCTGCACCTTCTATTTATTGGAATCAAGTTTTTCCATCCATAAAGGCCCAGTATTAAACCTGGGAATTTGCAAATGCATCCTGCTTATCGATGTTCACTCCTCAAGACTGACATCCACCCATTAAGGCATATTGATATTTGTATAACCCCCAGGAGTCAGCCATCATTGTATCAGATTTGAGGACTTTTGAGAGTACAGGGGCAGAGTGGTGCCAGTTTGGAAAGCTTTGTTGACCGGTGACTCCTTCTTCAACTATCTCTGCCTGCTTTGCATCATCATTGGGTCAAAAATGAAGTATGTAATATGATCAGTTTAAATTTTAGCTTTAAATGTGAATAATTAT
>NC_092871.1:15483253-15687100 GCF_032062135.1 Pyxicephalus adspersus
CCTAACATTCCACACCATACCGCTCAAAGTTCCTGGGTATGATAGTTAGCTCCAGGTGAACTTGCCCCATGCTTGTAGTCTGCAGGCGGTAGCGGTCGGCACCTCCATATATGAGGCTGGGGGATTTCAGTTGAGGTCCCCCACCCACGAACATCTGGGAGATCTGCTCCTGCCAAGTGCCCAAGGGTCGCCATGTGGGAGTCAGCAACGAGTGTGTGCCAGGTGTGGAAGGGATATGAAGAAAGCCATAACTGTAAAGCTCATTCCTTCCAAAACTGTCTTGGTGCCAAACCTGGAGATGAAGCTTAGGCCAACCTGAGGAGAAAGAATTACCAGGATTACACATCATTACATGAAACCTGGTATTTACACTGCAGGTGCCAACGAGGGGAAGGGTGCAATCCAACACACTGCCAGGCAAAGGGAGCTGAGATATGCACCCAGTCCATTACACCCCAGGGTGACACAGGAGAAAGGAGATTTGTAACACAGAGACTATCCATGTGTCCTGACCACAGCAGGCAGACAAAAGGGAACAAAAGGGAAACATGGAGTATGCTTGTTACTCCCCAAAGTGACAAAGTGTCAGAGGTCTATGAAGATCAGAGATTATCTATCTATGTCCCTTCCACTGCAGGGAGACTTAAGTGAAACATGCGAAACGGCATGTGTCCCTTACACACTAAAGCAGTAAAGGCAGAAAGATGACATGAAACATAAAGCCTATACCACTAAATGGTGATAAAGGGAGAAGAGGCTATAAAGATCAGAGACTATCCATGTATCCCTACAATTGCAGGGAAAATAAAGGAGCTGAATAATCCCCTTACTGCTAAGGTATAAAAGGTAGATGGACGCTATGAAGATCATAAATTATCTCCCCTCCTTTTATAGTGTCCTATAGCAACACAGAAGGAAAATGTGAGGCATCAAGTCTGTCTATTACACCTCAAAGTGTTGGTTAGAAATGAGCCTTGTAAGACATAGGGTTTGACTGATTAAAGCTCTCCCAGACTGGATATTATAAATTATCATGGGTGAACCTGGGTGATCCAGAATGGATCGAGTCCAGGATGGAAAACATTTGCCAAATATAGTTTCCTGGATCACCCAGGTTAAGCAATGATAGTCTATCTTCTCCAGTCTTGGAGAGCTTTAACCAATCAAGCCCACTGTCTGTTCCCTGATGTAACTCTTACCTTGTAAGCCTTTGGTAGCAAAATGTATGTCAATGGGGTGTGACCAAAATGCCATTTCTTCATTCTGAGGATTATCCACCTGGGTCTGACCTTCCACCACACCAGACAGCAGTTTCCAGGCACCACCTAAAGATAAAACATATAATACCATACCGTATATACGAGATTGATAGCTTTTAAACACTTCTAGTTTTTAACTCCCCCAAGATGAAGTATGAGGAGACTGCTTTCAAGGGTCTGTCTAAAATACGCATTAAAATACTACAAGCAAACTTTTTAGGAACATTTCCCAAACAAATAAAAAGGCCTGCTAAGTGCTCAGTATAATAAGAAACTGAGTAGTTTTAATGCAGTAAATTTTATATAGAGCAGCCTGAGGACACATTCACACCTTTACTTGTGTTAATGAATATATTTTCATGCACTGAGCAGCATTACTTTAAAGCTAAACCCCAGGCAAACTAACCTGCCAAAAGATCTCTATTCAGTTCTGAGATATACACAGCTCTGACACACAGTATAGCCTTTTTACTGACAAGGGAGACGTCTTTTTTTTTTCTCAGTTCAGCAACATGTACAGGTCTCCTCTTCACCCTACCTTTATGACGGGGCAGTGAAAGCAGCTACTTGCACTGCAGCACAACTGACTGTTTGTGTGCTGATTCTCCATTCTGATCTCTTCTGTACAGAGACTGATAGATGAAGATACTAAATAAAATGCAGGTCCTATACTGTTTGCATTAAAAAAATATTCAATAATGCCGAAGCATTTCAATTGATCTAATTGTGGGATCAGGCACTTTTGCTCGACAACACCTGGACCCTTCTGTACACTACAATACAGTTAGGCAATTCACTTGGATTATGTCCCAATCGTGAGTAAACAATGGAGGCTCAGCACCACACTGGTGAGATTATTTGTGCTTTAACCTTCTATAAGCACGACAGCACTCTACAATTTTTAGGCTGTGACTGGATCAGAGTGCTGCCTCTCCCTTAGGGCGCATTTTCTCAAACATTCACTGGTGGGAATCTTCCAGGTCCATGTGTTTGAATTCCAGTAATTGATTCCCACCAGGGAATGTTTGAGGGATTGTAAGATTCCCTGTTTTGTAGTGTTGCTGTGCAGAGTATTACAAGAGGCAAGTATCAAGACAAAAGATAGAATATTTACTTTTACAAATATAATTGTACTTCTAGCTGTAATTTGGTAAACACAACTAGCTGTATCAGTTGAAGTAATTGTTTCTAAACCTGTTCTTCAAGTGTAAAAAATACAGTTTTATTAAAAAACAGTTGATGATGTTCTTTTAGCAGTTGCACTCCGGCAAACTGTCAGCAATGTTCTCATATGCAATGCTACCTTTTCCAACTGCTTTCTAAAGGCCTATTTCCTATTCCTCTCCCTGGGTGACAACCATTCATTAGCAGGACCATCAATGCCTCCTTGGGAAACTTGTTCATGCAATGTACTACAGTCCTACATGACTCTATATCACCTCAATGCGCACTGTGGAATATGGTGAAACATTCTGACTCATGCTTGTCTACTGAAGAACCTGATTTTGTCTTGTTTGCTAGTTATCAGCATGCTGGGAAATGTAGTTCTACTGCCACTTTCTCACGACACTAAATAAATATACAACTTTGAAACTCAGGTGCACATGAAGGGAAGTTTTGGGAGAGAGCTTGCACAGAATTAGTTTTTCAATGAATAATCCTTTTGTTTATATGAAATGTATTTGTAAAGCAAACATCCATCTCCAAGTCCCATGAAACTGTATGGGGCTGAAATGCTCTGGCAGAGCCAAGAAGGCGTCGTAAACAGAGGGACCTCGGCCAAGGAATTTTGTTACGTACTGTATCAGCAGAGGGACAGGTACGTTTAACTCAGGGCAGAGGAATATAAGCAATATGTTCGAAAGTCCAACAAACAAGGCTTTGTTGTTCTCCATTCAGATTGCTGAAATTCCAATTACACTGCCTGAGATATTAAAAGACAATAATAATAAAGTACCAAAGTCACAATATGGAAACATGATGTATGGACAATTATTTTACAACAGGAAATCAGATTATTACCTGTGTGAACACCCCATTTACAAAATAGGATGTGCTGTGGGAAACCACTGGCTCCGATGATCTGTCCAATGATGTGTACCTCCGCCATCTCTGCCAAAACATAAGACAATCATTATCACCAAGAATAATTCAACATCTGCAGTTGACCACACGCTGAACCGCTCTCTCATGAACTCCTGACTGTTTTTTTACTAATAACTGGGATTCTGTTAGAGAGATTACCCTCAATGGAATCAGGAAGGATTTTTTTTTCCCCTTGAAGGAAATTGTAACAAGGTTTTTTACCTTCCTCTGGATCAACTATGTCCATGGAATTTCATATCTGGGATGTTTATTTTCCCAGGGGTTGAACTTGATGTCTTCTTTCAACCTGACTTACTATGTAATTTCTGTCCCACTGACAACAGGTTATTTGAACAGGAAGTGAGATAAAATCTGCAATAGATATAAAGATCTAGCAAGGGCTCTATACCTTCTACTGTACTATAAAAATCTGTTTGTTTTTTAATGCAATTTTCACTTATTTGCTATCTGGTAAATTGTCAGCAGGACAGAAGGGGAAATCTCTTTCTGTCCTTTGGGATCACATCAATTCTGTGCGGTAACAAGGCCTGGTGTGCTGTGGTGCCTTTTATTCTGAGCAACACCCCATAGAACCTTGTGTCCAACCTGCGGTGCGCTGAACTGCAATACATGTTACTGAACTATACATTGCGAATGTTACAAAAAGCTTTCCTGTTGCTTGGAATACTAAAAGATGAAGCATCTAAATCAAGAGAAATGTATGTCAAGGCTCATCAATGTACAGTGCTGCATTACAGATGGCATGGAATATAAACATGTCATAATGCATGCTGACATGTATAATAATACATTCACCTGTAACAAAGTATGTTGATGAGCGTCATTTGCATATCCTTTCATTTTGACCGTAAATGCTTCAAGCAAAATACAAGTGTGAATCCAGCCATTCACAATATTGTGCAGTGTTAGCGTTTCTTTGAATGGGTTGCTTGATGCACAAAATAAAGTGCATGAAATATTTTCTTGTAACATGACAAACTGGAACCGCATACCTAACACATAGTAACGTATGGTGGGGTGGATTCTGAATGAATGGCAGTGCAATTACCTAACACGTGATGTAGGGTCTGTTCGTGAATGTACATGGGATGTGTGTTGGTGCCCTGGACTGCCTTTCACTCTTCAAGCAGAAAAAAATAAAAATACCCTTTACAGAGGTCAATCGAGTCCCACGTTGTCCAATCTTCTTTCCCGTGCAGCCATCTTTTTCTGGCTTCTTACATCACCTGATCTTGCACTGTGCACTGAAAATGTAAGAAAAAGGTGCAGATTTCACTGCGCATGCAGTTTTTTTTTACATTCTAGGAAAGACCTTTCTACACATGCCTGATATCGAGCATACGCATAAGGAGCCTCCTGGGATATGTGACATATGTATCCCAGGAGGCTGCGGGTTTCCCATTCAATCCTTCCCGCTGAAGCGAGTGGGAGATCCCCCCACAAAAATTAACATTGTAAAATAATAATGATAGGTCTGCTTTAATACAATTCTGCACTGTGCAGGCACGAGATCGGATGACATTCCTAGATTGTAAGCTCTTCTGGACAGGGTCCTCTCCTCCTGTGTCACTGTCTGTAACTGTCTGTCATTTGCAGTCCCTATTAATGTACAGTGCTGTTATTAATAATAATAATAGATGGGGAAAATATTTGCCGATCTCATTGCGCATGCGTGAGATCGGCAATTTTGTTCCCTATTAATGAAAGGGTTCCTTTTGCGTATGCCCAAGATGCTCAGGCATGCACAGAAGGAGCAACCAAGAGCCTCCTGGGATGCGTGACGTAGGTATCACCATTCATTCTTGATACCTAGGCCATTGAGAAATAAGGGGGCGGTGCTGCAACACAGAATTTTTACTTTAAATCAAAGGCTTGTCTACCCTTTTATGTAAAGTGAAAATTCTGAGTTTAGGTACGCTTTAACTGGCTCCCCCCCAAATTGACCGTAGACTGTAATAAAGACATATGACAATGGTGGGGACATTAGATTGTGAGCCCTATATAACAAATTAATTAACAAACTTATTTTTGTGTTGGTGTGCACTAAAATTTATTGGAGTGAAGTTTTGGTGATTTTTTTTCCCAATAAACAGTAGCACAAATTAGTTAATTCTGCAGGGTGTCTGCTTTCAGAAAATATATCATGGTTTGAGGGTCAAAGTGTTTTTTAGGCTAAAAAATTATTAAATTAAATTATTATTATTATTTTTTATAATAATAATACCAATCTATATATATAAAATTGGATGTATGTATGTTCCACTATCACTGGAAAATGCATGGAGACATTTCAACCAAACTTGCCATACATATGACCTGTCATCTTTGTACAGTGCTGTGGTATATCTCAGAGCTATATTTGAATGTATGTTCCTAAATGACATTGTTTGGTATGATACTTCATTATATCTTCCTGCACAAGCATACGTTTGGAGACATTTCAACCAAACGTGCTATGTTCCACCATCACTAGGAAACGTATCAACACATTTCCACCAAACATGCTAGACATATGACTGAGCTCATGTAAGTGCACTGTTGATCTTTGTACAGCGCTGTGCTATATGTCAGATCTATATTTGGATGTATGTTCCTAAATGACATTGTTTGGTATGATACTTCATTATATCTTCCTGCACAAGCATTCGTTTGGCTCCTGGTGGTCCCTCATAGAACATTTCAGAACTACAAGGGGAGTCAGTGCTGGAAGCCTTCTTTATACTTGAATCACAGTCCTTAGCTACATAAAACCCCATAGATGATCCAGAGGAAGGGGACAAAACCCTCATAAAGCACGGTCCAATGTGATCTTACAGGACATTGTATATGTTAGGCTTGTATATGTTTATACAAGAGGATTATATCCCATCTTAATATCTCTTCTCAATGAAGAATACATTTAGGAGGTACATTTCAGGGAATAACATTGGGCTTACATTGGTGGAAGTGATGAGGCTAAGTGATAAAGTAAAGTTAAAGGAAATTTGTCTAGAATAAATAAATGCTGCTGTTGTTGCTCATTCCTGTATATGTTGATTTTTTAGCTGTCATGTTGATCCATAGACCTTGAATTTGAGCAATTGTTCTGGAACAAGTATAGATCAGGAATCCTGTCTTCATGTAAATCGTTCGCAGATATCGTGCAGGATCGTTCGTCGTTCGTTTACAAACGATAAAAATTGGAAGTATGTACGCAGCTTTAGGGTAGTGATTCTCAATCAGGGTTTATCTAGAGCAGGGGTGTCAAACTCAAATGCACAGTGGGACAAAATTTAAAACTTAAGAAAATCCAACCATTCAAGTCCATGCCTTGGAGTAGCAAAGAAAAGTACGGCTGAGAGGGAGCGCTGGAAATGCCAGAGGCGACCAATGCGGGGTTGGAACTCCCTCTTCATTGAAATAGCACTACAACTACAATTCCTGCCATTACTTGCGTTCATATAACAGTCCAATGCGGGGTGACGCATAGTCAGAGAGCCCGCTGGTCTATAGACTCGAGTGATGCTGGGAATTGTAGTAGCAGCGCTATTTCAATGCAACGGCGGGCCCGCTGCAATTCATAGGATTCCTTTGGGGGCAAAAATAAAGGACGTTGAGGGTGAATTGGCCCTTGGGCCAGAGTTTGACACCCCCTGATCTGGAAGTTGCTGGGGTTTCCTTGAGCAATGAGGTTAGGGCTATGGGATGGTTACAGGTCCCGGCCATAGGTGCACATAAAAATTTGTTTTTGTTTGTGAAAGTACTTCCTCAAGAACTGTCTTGATGGAAGTAAGTACTGGACCTGTCTTAATGTACTACCCTGGACCTGTATATGAGAGGCCTCTGATGAGTTCCAAAGCAATAATGATGACTCTATTACTGCAATAATTTACGGTGCATGGATCGACAATGGAGTCTTAAAAGCAGGGATGGTTTAGACAAAATGGGACCCTTTGCAAAAATTAAGTGGGAGCCCCAAATGTACAGCTGGCCGCCATGGGTGTAGTAGTGAAAAAAAAAGAGAGGGCATGATTCTATCCATGACGTGCCCGCCCCACTACACCTATGTGTCACTCACAGGGGAAGAAACTTTCCCCAGAGTGACGTCATGATACCAGAACCCACGGACATTCTGTTCAGAGAGACAACCTGCCCACCGCCCTGTACTTGTGATTCTATACGGGACAAGTGGTCCCCAATGCATGTTCCTTCTCCTAAACTCCTGGGGGGGTGGACCAGCCAGAGCTGCGGACCACTAAAGAATTCCTTGCAAAATAAGAGTGGGCACACGTGCTCATTCCCGAAAAAAGTGAGGGCACAGCGTTCCCACCCATGCCCGCCCCACTACACCCCTGTCATTCTGTCATTTTGGGCCCTGGAGAAGGTAAGGGCCCTGGGCAAGTGCCCAAATTGTCCTACCCTAAAACCAGCCCTGCATCCATCAGAGGCTGCTTTTGGTAAATGACAGCTTCTCTTTAATTCCATTTGCTGTAAAATAGCATAACGAACCAATTTGGATAAAAAGAAAAGCCCACATGCTGATTTATGGTAATTGATTTGGATAATTCTCTGTTCTGGGTCCTGAAGACACAAAAAGAATGAGACGTTGGTGAGACTTACCTAATCACCTGATTCATATTTTACCCAAATCAATTCATAAATTTACAGCAAATCTGCGGGAAAGCGCTGCAGGACATCCTCTTCATGTTAGCCTCACATGCTGCGAAATATATTTCTAATTAATTGTAATCACTCAACTGTTTAAATGGGTTCAGTATACTGCCCGCAGTAACACTGCCCGGTGTCTTATCTCCCCGCCATGCCAAAATCCTATTATTTCTGCCGAGCTGAGCTTATTGCTAAAGAGAAAATCCTTCATTTGGAGGGAATTCTGTGGAATCGGTGAGTTCATTTGAAGCCTTTATTATTTATAGAAAATAACACCAGCCCTGGCTCTCAGAGGGATATTAAAGATTGACTATTATATATATTTAGGAGGTTTTTCACCTTTAATTAAAAAAATAAAATATCCTCCTGCAGGAAATGGAGAGATGATAAGGGGCTCAATCAGCCAAAATAGACTTGAGAATATTAAGGGAACTGAACAGTTGTGCAGCTACAGATCTATGTGTCCCAGTGGGAATTTTTTTGGTTTCTTGCCCCAGTTTAAGTCATACTACTACAACTACTTCAACATGCTCCCATGTTCCCCCCAATGAGATTTTTTTCCCCCAATTTAGGACATGCCTCTTCATACTGCAAATCTTGCCTTCAATGCAATGCACATTAGAGAGCACAAAAGCACGTTACCAGATTGGATCAAGGCAGCAAGGTGTTAATTGACCCTAACGTGCAGTAAAATGTAGTAAAAAACGATTGGCTAAAAATGTCAAAAGATAAAGTTGTGTTTATTGCAATTGCAAATTAAAGCGAACCTATCACCAAATTTTTTACTTTACATAAAAGGGTGGACAAAGGTAAAAAAAAAAAATTTTTCTATTTTTTAATCCTTATTTTTTACCCCGCGGCAATAAAGACAGAATGGGAGCACAGAGCCTCCTGGGATAACTACGTCACGCATCCCAGAAGGCTTCTGGCTGCCTGAGATCAGATATGTGCAGAAGGGGCATGCGCAGTTATATTGTTGCTCTTTCCCCCCATTTACAGCAGGCTGCATCATCCTATCTGGTGCCTGCGCAGTGCGAGATTGGGAGACGTAGCAAGAAAAAGGAAGAAGAAGGAGGGAGATGGCGGTTCCTGGTGCTTTCTACGTGCCGGAATATAGGCTGATTCTAGGACGGGGGGGGGGGGGGGGTGTGTTTAACGAAAGATGAGTGTGTTTTGTTTTTAAGTTTGGCTTTAAAAGTTATTTCACAAAGAGTTACTGCAAGATTGAAGGCTCAAACCCTCTTCTTGGAGATCCTGTTTCTAGTTTTGTCATTATGTACAACCATGTTTCTGTGGACATGTTTCTTGCTGCATCACACTGATTGTGTCTCTGCAGATGTTACCAGTTGTGTTAGTACAGCATGGGTTGTTCATCTGCTTGTACATTACTAGTTGTGTCAGTAACTGGTAGGTTTGCCCATGGAATGGGCAGCAAGGTGGCTCAGTGGTTAGCACTCTGGTCCCAGGATCGAACCTCGGTAAGCACACTATCTGCATGGAGTTTGCAGGTTCCCTGTGCTGCATGGGTTTCCTTCGCGTACTCCGGTTTCCTCCCACATTCCAAACACATACAATTAGGTTAATTGTATACATTAGACATATTTATAATAATAAAATTACATTATAGGCTACTTCAAGGACTGGTAATGGTTCTGCGTCCTCTCATATGATACATATGGTGGATGATTTACTAAAGGAATGTAGGCTGGTGATGCAAGGGGTTAGTTCCCTTAGTAAATGCAGAGATCGATCACTTTGCAAAGAATTCCCAATCACATGCAAGAAAATCTTAAATAAACAAGATTTTTCTTTGCACCTAATTGGATGCTTACAATCAACAGACCTTTATTTTATTTACTAAGCTAAGTGAATTATCCCTTGCAAGGATATATTTCATTTTGCTATGTGAACAGCCTGTATTCCTCGTTTCTCCTTATGATTTGTTTTGGTGACAGTGGTTACTAGGACAAATGAAGAGGCTGAATCTCCCCAGCGGGTACATAGACAGCAATAAAAACTTGAAAAAGAATCTAAACCTTCCCTACTTCATCCAAAATTATTTTCTTCCCCTTTACATACACTTCAAGTTGATGAATATTATGTAAGCCGGTGGACATGAGCAGTCGCTTACTCCTGAGCATCTAGCAGCAAAATTAGCCCTATATTAGGACATAAAAATAAATGAGATCATGTTAGCAGTCTGATTAAATTTAGGAGTGACTGTCCAAAAAACAGAATAAATCAGCAATGAATATTATGTAGACATCACCATCTAGTGGCAAAGAGATGACATGAAATCATTAGATTCTTCATTGTTTCAAGTTTATGTGCTTTAAAGTCAAAAAATAGTGCTGGGCACTGGGGTGCAGGGTCAGTCTGGGTACCTGGGGCCCTTCAAAGAAATTGGAGGAGTCTGCATAGCTTATCTGGCAAAGTAGAATTTTTTTGTAAGGCAGCAGAAACCAGGAGCCAACAATAGGCACAAAAACTCAATTTTTGACATATAACAGAAACCCACCTAAAGATTTTTTCTGGCCCTTCTGTTAGCCAGTCCTACTCCTTTTCTGAAGCGTCAAACAAATTGCTTCACCACTAATACCTAGGTGATTGACAAAGTGCAGGGAAGAGTTACTGCATGAAGTTACATGCTTGCCCAATGGAATCACTTTGGCCCATTTACACAAATTTGCTGCTTAAAGTGGAACTTCAATTCCACAATGGGAAATTATAAGCAGGATTTTTATTGCAGAAAGGATAGGTGACATCCCTTCTGCAAGAAAACATTATTATTATTATTATTATTATTATTAATAAACAGGATTTATATAGCGCCAACATATTACTCAGTGTTGTACATTAAATAGGGATTGCAAATGACAGACTAATACAGACAGTGATACAGGAGGAGAGGACCCTGCCCCGAAGAGCTTACAATCTAGTAGGTGGGGGAGTTTCACACACAATAGGATGGGAGGTATGTAGTGGTGGGAAGTAGTGATGGTTTCAAATGACAAACATGCCTGCCTGTTTGCAAACTTTTCTAAAAAGTACACTGAGCTGCACATGCAGTGATATGCTGAGTATCTGGGCATCCCCAGGGACTGAATAAACTTCTGGGCAAATGTGCAGGTGTGATGTGATCTTGGCATGGCCAATTAAGATGGCTAAAGATTTAACACCTGGAAAAGGATTGTATGACGTTGGCGGCACCAGTGATGGAGCAAGGACAGGTGAGTGCTAATAAAACAATTGTGCTCTTGCAGGCAGGGGTGTGGTCGTAAAACAAGAAGAGGGGGCACAATACTATCCATGGAGATTGCGCATGCGCATCATTGTTATGTAATCACCTCATCCTCGAAAAAAATGGGGGCATGGCGTGCCCACGCATGCTGCCCCACTACACCTCTTTTTACAGGTAAGTTTATTTAAATGCAGAAAGGACATAACCTTTCCCTTTTGCAATAATAGAAATGCCTGGTTGCAATTTTACCTACTAACATTTCATTCTGCCTTAATAAATTGTGCATGCTGGCGCATTCAAATTACACAGCCGTCCATAAAATGCTATAAATGTGATCTTCAGGAAGACACAACATTTTTTATAACACGGATTTTTCTTCAACTGTTCCTGACAACGCCTCCTTAGAATTTCACTCCAGCTTTTATTATGTACACATATCACGTCCACTTTTCCCAGAGAAATAAAATTATTATCTTGGAGTGGAAATGGTTTAAAATGAGTCACTTCTTCCAAAACCTTAATTAAATGTGTCTCAAGAAATTGCTGTTTTGGCACAAATACGCCAAATGAAGTGGTTATTATTAGAGGCAGACCGCTGTCTCCTACACGGATAAACCATGGCTGTATGTGTGACGTTAAATGACCCCTCTCGGATTAACTCATTGTCTCCTGGTAATTTGCCCGACATCTTCCAGGATTTTACCCTGACATTTATTTTCTGTACAGCAGCTCATGTAATCACTTGCCTAGAAAGACAACCTGCTGTTTGAGACTACAGATGGTGCCCTGAAATAGATTAATAGAAGCAATGTCCATTAAACTGGATTGGCAGATCATTTTTAAGCCTCAGATAAATTAGTGTTGCTTTAGGAGCATTTTCTATGTCAATGGAAGAATAATGATAAGCATTAACATGAGCACGCAGTCCTTTGTAGCATTTTAAGAAATTGGATGTCACCGACTAATTAAAATTGTGCAGATGTTATAATGTTATCCTAAACTCATCCAGAACACTTGATTTGAGTTTTTTCTATATATCAAGCAATCGGATGGTCACATGCCTTGGCCATTTCTATGTCAATGGCAGAACAATGATGTGCATTACCATGCATGCAGCCTGTCCTTTGCAACATTTCCAGCAATTGGATGGTCACATGCCTTGGCCATTTCTATGTTTTCCCATTAAACTCTGATTGCAATTACCAGAAAACTGCCATGTGCATGGCCAACAAAAGAAATGATTGATGATTGCAAATTAACAGCAGCCATACAGACAGAATGGTACTAGTGGGTCGATATTTCCTCCAACTTAGTATTAGGAATTGTAAGCACCAGGGGCTGAAAGCTCATAAAGGCTCAACTCCCATTTATTCCCTATGAGATTTATATGGCAGTTTATCAGATATCGTGGTGGAAAAACTCATATGTCTGACTAAGTTACACACCGTACAGGGGAAATTAGTTTTTCTGCAAAGAACAAGAAGTGAAGTCCCTTTGTGTAATATGATTTTTTGGACAGCTTGACGACTGATTTGTGAAGAGCTCAAGTAATAATATTGCCCTGACAAGTGTTTCCTCTTATATGAGGTATTGTCTGCTTAAGGCAGCTTTTATTCTCCTGAAATAAACACGAGCAAGCTGGTAAAATAGACATACAGTTTGTATGATCTCTGCAGTGTACAAAGCACAAAGCACGGCGTTCCAGAGAGACCAATTAGACTTTACCTGTTACTTCTCACACTGATGAAAGCCATTATCTGATTGGTCGCTGTGGGGTTTTGGACATCTTTATTGAGCACTACTTTATTAAATTAAAAATCTACCTTTGCACCTTGTGAGATGAATAAAATGAATGGATGTTTGCCATGTGAGTATGTGAGTATACACTATATATTAAGCCTGATTTAATAAAGCTCTACAAGACTGGAGAAGATAGAATATCATAGGTGAAGCTGGAGAATCCAACAAACATGGAACAGATCTGGTCCAATCGGCAACTAATAGCAAATTATTTTTATGAAATGCATTCTAGATCTACTGGATCACTCAGGTTCTACCATGAGTAGCAGCCAACACACTCCTTGCATAGAGGTATTCCAAACTCCAAATAGGAGTTATGGACATTCTGCCCACTTTTATTTACACTAAAACATGAACGGAAAGTAGGGAATCAGTGTAATCGTTGGGTAAAAATAACATAATTTTCAGCCTGCTGGCTCTTCCTGGCTCACAAATCTAAACTATGGGAGACCTTTGGGAGACCTATAGGAGACCTAGCCTCAAGCTCCAATCCCCCCCCCCCCTTCCCACTACCTCAAAGACCCATTCCCATTTATCCATTATTTTTATCCATCCTTTATAAGGCAGATGCTTCCAAGAAATCCTCAATTTCTGGCCTACCCATTTTTTCACCCATCACAAGTGCCACCATCTTCTTCCTCTTCTCTTCCTGGATACCTAATACATCTGTATTGGCCGGGCTCGAATGACGTAACACCCATGCTTTCTAGCAGGGTACCCGATCAAATAAAAATGCTATACCCAAAAATGTACAATTTAATGCAATTATTTTAGGCACCTCAGTCTGTCTTTAGTTGAGTTACTTTTTGCAGTCCTCAGATCAGAATAGAGATGAGCAGTCTTGGGAGCCGGTTGGGCTCCGCTGCATTGTAAAGTACTGTCAGTCTACTCCAAATCCGGCAGCTTCTTTATAAGACATAAAAAAACAAAAGCATGTGCTTTGCTGCCTGCTCTCCTGTACGCCATGACATGTAACTAGTGCAGGGCCACCGGGGTCCATAATTAGAGGTTGACAGGTCATGTAGGGGCAGACTTGGACTTTAATAAGAACAAAAGGCACAAACTCCTAAGACAAGTAAGATTTAGCCTCATCCTATCCAGAGGACTGAAATCTGATGGTTTCTAGAGGTTAGCATACTTTGCACATTATAGTTATTCTTTCGCACAGCATGATGGATGGAGTCCAGAAAAGATATTTGATCTTCGTAAGGAAATTGCCCTATGGGATCTACAACAACCTCAGTCATTGTCACTTCTATCCAATCACAGTCTCCCTTGCCGCACTTAACAGAACTTTTTGTGCAGGAATGTGGAACAGCGGTATGCCTTTAGTGATACATTATTGAGGAAATAGATTTACTCTATAGGGAGCCCAGCGTGACACTATTAAATAGCATAATAAAAAAGGAGGATAAGTAAATGTATGATTAATACCATCATTATTTCTGAAGTAACGAATGTGCAGGTTTCAAAAACAAATATATATGCATGTCTTTTCTAACTCCAGACAAATCCATAACATGGAAGTCATTTGTATTCAAAAAGTGGGATTAGTTTATCTATTTTCCTGTTGATTTTTGCAGCTGACAATAAAACAGGTAGGTGTTTCTGTGGAATTACTGATTTCAAGGGAAATTTTAATATATTTTTGAATATAGGGATGTATTTGATTATTTTTACCATTTAATTAAAAGTAATGCTGAAAAGACTTACATGAATATTGTGTTTTTATTGTTTTTACTTTAGCCAGCCTTAAAAAAGTCTATTGTAGTCCAAGCAGCATAGACCCTAGACCTGCCAATAGACAGAAGTGTGAAAACCATTGAAGCATTGTCACCATTATGATATATATAATATAGATAAATAGATAATATAATAGAGGAAGCATCATTCGGAAAGACAAGAAGGTACTTTTGATGAGCAAACATAACTGCCTCTTTCCTCCATATAATATGAAGAGAAAAAGAAAATTCTTGTTTTTTAGGTATTTCTGAATAATTCTTGTACACACTCAGCCAAACATCCTTAAGATGTATGTACGAGTTCCTTGTATGGACCCATACCCATCCCCATGTCATTCACTCGCTTCTTTCTTGGCCCGTGTTCCTCAGACTCTTTTATCTTGCAAGCCTACTGGACCATCCCAAAGTTCTTGTATTTTTATTTTCCTGTTTAGCTTCTTCTTCATTTTTCAGTGTTCCTCATCCACACCCTTTGTTTTTTCTGCTCAAAGTCTCAAAGATCTCCAGTGCATCCCTTGGCACTCATGAGGTCCACAATGTTTATCAGAGCACCAACAACTTGTGAAGCCTTTGTTTTTTTTTTTTAAACTGTAATACTATAGTTTTGGGGATGAATTAGGATGTGCACTCCCATGCTGATTCTGTGTCTCCTTCCTCTTGTGCATGAAAGTGTAAGGTCTTCATCCCTAGGCATGCCTGGGGTTGCTCCCATATGTATTTTGTGCCTTGGCATATTGTTTATGTTCATGTCACCATTACTCTTACTTATTTACATTTTGCTTGAATCTTAGGATGGTCCTGTAGGTTTCACTGGCCCATGGCCTTTTGGATCCCTTTAAAAGAGAAACTAGCTCAAAATATAATATCAAGTACTAAACCACCAAACCGTGTCACAATGTGACTTTATGGAAAACCCCTGCCACTGCAATCTATGTAATCTGATGCAACAGAAGTGCAACATGTACAAATGAATACAGGTGCTGGGATTTAAAGTGTACCTAAACTTAACATTTTTAGGGTAGACAACCCTTATATGTAAAGGTAAAATGTTAATAATTTTTAATTTTTTTAAAATAAAACGCCCTTTTTTTAAAAAAAAAAAGTGCAGCACCTTTCAGTCTTAATCTCCTCGGACATGCACAGAAGGCACATTTTTATTAAAGGAAACAGATGCTGATCTCAAGCAAGCGCAGTGAGATCAGCTCTCCTTACAGCGGGCTATGTCACCCAATCTTGCACCTGCGTAGTGCAAGATCAGATGACGAGCTAAGAAGATTTTTTCGTTTTTGGTTTAGTTCCCCTTTAAAGGGTAATTTTACCCAATTGGGATATTGCAGTTTTTGGTAGATATTGGAGAGTTAATCCACCCAACAGTTTCTTTTGGGGATATTGGTGATGAGATATCTGAAATTCCCAGCTTTGCAAACCTTCTTTGGCTATTATGAGGTGTTCCTGCTCATCCTGCTCGATTTTATAATAAGATTGGAGGTGGAAAATAGGAGGGTAACCTAAAAACTTGTAGATGGACAGAAAGGGAGCACAAAACTATGTTAGGGAAAATTTACTTTTGGAGTAAACAGGATACAAGCTGGGGGTTTACACTAAGCTCCTTTCTAAATTAAATATCTCTTTTGGGCAAACTAACCATTTTAAATTGCATACTTACGGAACATAGATCCTAATTGCCCTTTCCCAACAGATTACTGCCCCCACAGAATACTAAGGTGCAATGGCCCTGATTTATTAAAGCTCTCCAAGGCTGGAGAAGATACACTTTAATCAGTGAAGCTGGGTAATCCAGCAAACCTGGAATGGATTCCTTAGAAGCATTTGCTATTTGTTAGCAAATGTTTTCAATCCTGGACCAGATCCATTCAGAGTTTGCTGGATCACCCAGCTTCACTGATTAAGGTGTATCCTCTCCAGCCTTGGAGAGCTTTAATAAATCAGGCCCAATAAGTCTTTTCTACTAAGAAATACAGAGTTTTGGCAATTTTTCTAGTATTGTGGGTTCAGCCTAAGCTATTTATACCTCTAGGTGACAAGATTATAAACCTTCCTCATTCCTCTTGATGGGGATATGTTTGTTGAACCTAATCTATTTTCCCTCTCCGCATCTTCTGCTATCAGTATAATGAATAGGCAATTAACATGGAAAATAAACTGAATTACCTAAGTATTTATTTCTACTGCCAGAGGGTTGTTACTTGGCAACGCTAGTGAGAGAATTCCCTAGTACACGTGCTATTACTGACACCGCTTACGCCATACTCTACCCACTCATGCAGAGAAAGCCGCAGTCCTACATCACCTCCCCGGGAGGACGATCAGCAAGAAGTCCTGTGGCAGTACATTCATATAATGGGGCAATTTGCTGGTGGTTCTCAATAGGCGCAGCGAATAGAACATGTTAAATTGTGATGTGTTCCTCCTCACCAAAAAATTCTATGCAATTCAGTGATTTGTTCTACTTACTATGCACAGGCATTAACTATTAGTGCAGGTGTAATTACATAAATGGCTGATTGCAATAAAGCAAATTAGTTATTTAAATTAAACATTTGCTAAAGCTGAAGGTTAACTTGGCTCATCACCAACTGGTTGAAGGCACATACATTTCAACCTTCAAATGTCTTTTACAGAAGCCTACCAGGACAGTAGGGAAAGCATGTCAGGACAAAATACATTTAAAACAAACTGCTGTACATAAAGGTATCTATTGAAGTATGCTCAGCTCCTAATAATATGGCATATAGTGGAATAACAACTCATGCTTTTTTGGGTTTTCTGGCGGACTTCGTGTTGCCTTTCTGTTCATCTTCACAGTATAGGGACTAATTGTTCTTTAGTACAGGATGCAAGAACTGGGAGAACTCCCGGAGATGAGACAGACAGTGTGCATGGCATACAAGATCGCCCAGAATTTCTGACATTTTTGGCACATAATAAACAGATATATTTAAATGGTTTCAATGGTATACACCAGAGCAATAGGAGGAAGGTATTGGGTTTATATACCTTTGCTTGCACCATTTGTGCCCCCATATATAGACTAATAGGGCTCCCATCTTTGGACATATATAGTAATGCATTATAGCAAAACTAAACCTGCTATTCTGACCCATTCTGCCATAGGGTGCCGCCATCTTCTTCCTTCTTTACTTCCTTGCTGTGATCCTGATTGGCTGGACTGGGATGGCGTAACTTCGGCACTGGGGAAGCAAGAATTTCCAGGTATGCACATCTCAGATTTTTTTGACAGTTATTCATAGTGATCAGGCAGATACAATGGCTTACGGCAGAAGGGACATCACCAGTACTTTTCTAACCTGTCGGATCAAACATTTTTGCTAAAACATTTTAACTAAAGTGAACTTTAGTTCCACTTTACATGTCACCACTGCTTAGGACAAGGTGTTGGGTCCAGCTGTATGGAAGACATTGAGAAATACTATTGCAGGTGAGTTGCTTAAACATAACTTCAACAAGAATCTGTGCCCATTAGGGGCACTTTCCCACCCACTTTACTTTGCTGTAAAACATTGCCATTCCTTTGCTTGAGCACCAGGTAATAACTAGCATTTCTGGGCATGGGAGAAGCATTTGACCATCGCCCTTTGCTCCCCTGATGCAGTGCTTAGGCCAAAGTGGACAATTGATAGGACCAGACACTGCCAGGTTACGAATAGGAGAAGTTCAACAACCATGTTGGAGCCTACACACGACTGAGACTTAGCACCCCTAAAGGGTGCTCGGCTTCAGCAGAAGTGGGCACACCCTATCCTAAGAATTTGTGACTCTTTTATGAAGCGGCCATCATTTGTAGGTAAGCCTTACCAGCTCCCCAATTGAGTGCTTAGTATTAGCACATGGCTCAATATCCCCACTCTTTGCTCCCAGGAGCACCACCAATGGGAATCCCACTTCAAAGTCTAAGTGGGTAGCTTTCTAATACAGAAGACACTTTTCTAATTAAAAACAATAGTGGGCACCATGTGGTGGCAGAACTTTTTAACTGTAAAACTCCAAAATAGACAACAGGTTTCCATTAATTCTTACCAACAGCAGTTCTAAATAAGAATTGCAATTTGTAAAATTCAACAAAACGGACTGATATTATTCTAAAAGCTGAGTCTAATGATCTAGTATTATGAGACACTGCTGTGTAGCAGATCAGCGTGTGTATTAAATTGATTCTGTTAGCTCATGAAAAGCGATGAATAAGGGCTATTGTACTATGATCTATTGAGTGAAAGCTGATGTTCAACTCTGAATAATATAACACATGTAACAAACCTGTTCCTGAGGTTTACAGAATGAATCTACCACGGTAGCACAATATATCCTCAGTTGCTGAATAAAGTGATTTTTTTTGTAGAGAAACGCCTAATAACATTTAGCCAAGCTTACCGTTATAAATCCACAATAAAGTGCTGTCAAAGTGGTATCCTAATGCTGAGTTGTACTTTGCTCATGCAGGGCAGATTAATAAGTTTACTTTATAGCTCACCTTCTTCAAGATTGGTATTTACCTTTCCTGTACCCCTTGCTGCTATATTTGTATGCTGAAGGTCTAGGAAAAAAACCCTGTAAGTTCTAGGTCTCTCTGGATCAGAACATAGTGTGCAAAATATCTTTCCCATGCCTCTAAATGACAGCTAGAGCTCATCCTCGCCAATAACAAGAAATTATGTAATTGGTGTAGATGACATTGGTATCCTATGGGACCAAACTGATATGGACAATGCAAAAAGTTTTTTTTTTCTGTAACTATTGCATTTCTAATTTTTGTTAATTGAAGGGATGGTAGCCAAAGCTCATATGTTGCCTGGGTTCCCATGCTGCATCAATCTATCTCCTTTTTTGGGGGGAATAGTGATAACAACCTGAGCACCCACCACCTCATTATATGAAGGCTGCATGCTTCTTGATACCTTTTGTTATAAGGTTCCAGTGAGTAAATAATTAAGATAACGTGGACAAAATAATTTTAAGGAGCGAGTTGAATTATCATTTGACTAAACAGTGAAAATTTAATTAAGAGAAACAATTTATTTTAAAACTGCTCCATTTTCTAACCCCCTCTGGGATAAGTTCTACATGAAATATATACTCTCTGTCACAAACCTATGTCTAAATGAACCTTATTGCACATGCTCAGCGCGTAAACCTTACTCTGCACATGCCCAGTGCAAGCTCCAATCAGAGACTAGGACGGCACTATATGAAGGCTCCATGATTTCCTTCCAGTGCAGATTGATTGTGACATCTTCCTGGTTCCTGCTCCTGATTCTTGGTACCTGCTCCTGGTTTTTGGTTCCTGCTCCTGGTTCTTGGTTCCTGCTCCTGATTCTTGGTTCCTGCTCCTGGTTCTTGGTTCCTGCTCCTGATTCTTGGTACCTGCTCCTGGTTCTTGGTTCCTGCTCCTGTTCTTGGTTCCTGCTCCTGGTTCTTGGTTCCTGCTCCTGGTTCCTGGTTCCTGCTCCTGATTCTTGGTTCCTGCTCCTGGTTCTTGGTTCCTGCTCCTGGTTCCTGGTTCCTGCTCCTTGCTACTCATGCATCCTCCGCTCTCCATCTGATCATCCGTCTATGACTTCCAAGGTTTGTCTGCAATCTACTTTCATCACTGTTATCTGCAAAGTCATTGGACATTTACCAGCATTGTCATTGTTAATTTAGCTTAAGCTATTACTATGCATGTCTGTGGTGATTGTTATTGCTTCAACTTGAAGAAAATGTACTTTAGTTATTTTGCCTTTCTACTTTGTGATAAACAGTGAAGATTACATTTTTCACCATCTCACCATGATAAGGGTTTCTCCTTTCTTTGATCACTCAGCCAGAGTTCAGAACTCCTGATCCACATGTTCTAGGTCAGTGTTTTAAAATGTATGGAAACCCGAGCATCAACAGTCTTTTAGCATTTTCAGAGGAAGGCTAGCTTATATGTTTCTTTGTTCTATGAGCCAAATCTGCTCACACACAACCAATCTGTTCTCATCTCTGAATTCGACCAGAAAGAGGGTCAATAAGTGTAACCATGTGACACCCAAAGTAGAAAGAACAATAGAACCAGTCATGCATAATGGTCCTACATAATGGTCCCGATTTATCAAAGCGCTCCAAGACTGGAGAATATAGACTGCCATGGAAGAACTTAGGGGATCCAACAAACCTGGAAACCTTGAATGGATCTGGCCCAGGAGTGAAAAAATCTGCCAGATAATAGCACATGATTTTAAGAAATCCATTCCAGGTTTGGTATATCAATTAGGTTTTCCTATGATCGTCTGTCTTCTCTGCTGTTGTAGAGCTTTAATAAATCAGGCCCAGTGGGTTCAGTATTATGAGTTCAGTTCCAAAGGTAATCCTAATACTTAACAGTAATTTACTTGGCTTTACTTGGGCTTTAATCAAGCCTGGAACCCATAGTAAATTCCTTCGACAAAGGCAATTATACCGATCAATAATATGCTTCTATAATACCAAATTTGTTTTTCTAATAAACCAATTTAGTAAAAAGATCTGCATGTCTCATATGATAATAAAAATATCAATCACAATCATCTAAGTCATTGTTGTTGATTATTTTTGATGACAGTAGGAACAAGCCAGTATTGTGCAGAAAGTCTGGTTGGAAGTCTTTCTATCCTATGGAGAGGGGAGGATGAGTAGAAGGCAACCTGCTGCATCCTCCACATTAGAAAAGATGATGTTGCACGTGTCGGCCGGCTGGCGGATCACTAATGTTGGGAGACAGCTGTACTAACGCTAGATTTTGACTACAGATAATCATGAACGATCATCTATTGGAATAAAAATTTAGCATCTGTACACAGCTTTAAGCTTCATACACATAAAATTATTGTCGCCCGAGAAGAATAGGCGTGCTCGTCTCAGGTTAAAATCTGACATTTGTACTACAGTCTCCCGATGTTATTCACTGATCTGTCCTGCCGGATCAACAAACAACTGTCCAGGAGTGACCTCTCTCCATTTCAATGGAGGAGAGCATAGCAGGGTGCTGCTATCTCGTCCTCCTCCCTCCCTTCTCCTTTAAACAGAACAATGCTGCTTGTACAGTGCTCATTGGTTTATCTGTCACTGGAAAGGATCATGAAAGATTGTTTCCAGTGACAGTTATCTTACATGTGTGCATAGCTTTAGTCAGACTCTCCTGTACTTACTAGGATACAAGTTATATCATGTTCATCCCATGCAGGGGTGTAGTCGTAAAAAAAGAAGAGGGGGCATGGTACTATCTATGCCCACCCCAATACACCTCTGCCTATGTGTCACTCAAAGGGGATGAAGTGATGTCATAATACCAGAACCCACCCACTCTCCCATCGCATGTCTGAGCCTGTGGGCTGTGTTCAGAGAGACAACCGCCCACTGCCCTCAGCCTATAATTCCACACGGGAGACATGGCCCCCGGCTCTGGCCGGTGCGCCTCAGGGTCCTTCTCCTGAACCTGCGAGGATTGCGGGGGGCGGACTGGCCAGAGCCGTGGACTGTCAAAGTATTCTTGGCAAAATAAGAGTGGGCATGCTTGTGAATGCAAGTGAGGACATGGCGTTCCCACCTGTGCCGGCCCCATTACACTCCTGATCCTATGTGAGCCATGTTGTTGCCATAGAATAAACACAAAGTAGTTTAACATAGAGAACTAAATATATAACAGAGAGAAAAGCAGAGATATACTATATCCAGGGGCAAGATAAATAAATATCTGAATTATAATGAAATATATGCTTGTACAAAAAAAAAATGGAAAAGAGATAAGACAGTGCATTAATTACCAGTTCTAGTAGCTTTTTTTTCCCCTTTTCCCAAAGGGTAATGTATACATTACACTAATAAAGGAAAAATCTTAAATAGAAAGTTGAATAATACGTACAATGCAATGTGTAATCATACCCTGTCAGCCCAGAGAATAAACGGTAATTCATCTGTCAGCAATTAGCTATAATGAGATTACAGTAGATGAAAACTTTAACTGGATGACATCTAGTTTGCTAAAGCACTGTGTATTTTTTTTTTTAAATATTGTACTTGTTCCTATATTTTTATATTATTTGTTGTATCTTAGTGCTGCTGTTTTCCTGCATCCTTTTCCTGTCTACATGCCCTCCTGTATGACCATGTGGCAATTCTCATGGTCGGTTTCTTGATAGGTAATACGGTGGGTTTAACATGATAACATAAGAGCAGAACTGGTAGGAAGGATGAGAGCATCACTGGGATGTGTTTTAATAAATTCTGCAGATTTAAAAATAAAATTACTTTCTGTGATCCTATTCAGTCTTTACCACGACAGCAGTACATAATATTATATATATATATATATATATATATATATATATATATATATATACACACATGGGGCTCTATTTATAAAACAGAGAATCAGAAATTCTCTCAAACATTCCCACCTAGGAATCTTCCAGGTCCATGTGTTTCAATTACAATAATTGATTCCCACCAGGGAAGTTCAAGGGAATATCCAATTCTCAGTTTTATAAATATATTTATTTTTTTTTTAATAGCAATATTGTAAACAATAAGTCATCTTCAAACCAGCTTTCAGGTGAACCGTGCACCCTAGGCACTTAAAATCCTGCAGGAATAACTCAGAAAAAGGCAGATCGATGGTAAGTTATTATTTATATTACTTACTTTTTTACAAGACTGTTATTTTTAAAGCAGCATGAAACTGGCAGATGTAAGCTATTGGGCAAAACTTGGGCAGCCAACATCAAAAAATAGGTCTAGAGCCACCCATGGTTACACAAGCATTTATTACAATACATTGGCAGCACACGGACAGTTTTAGCAATATGTAGGAAACATACCAATAATAGGGGCAATCATAAAATAAAGGCAACACATTGGCTACAAAGGCAATATATATATATATATATATATATATATATATATATATATATATATACACAATATAAAAAGAAAAAAAAGAAAACGGAAGTGATTACTGCTGCCTGAAAAAATTTCATAATGCTCAATATAGCTTTATTAAGCATGCATTTCATGGTTCACAGCAGGGTCTTTAGAGATCATTTAAATGAAATTGTTTTTTTTTCCAATATGTTGAAGCATATTAGAAGATAATAATGCTTTGTTTTTTCATTAGTGTTGATGTGCATTTCTGTGGATTTCATACATGTATTTTCCTATTTTCACAAAAAACCATTGGACCTTAAATTCACAAAGATATTTAGATAACTACTATATTTTTAAATAGACAACATTTTCTGAGACCATTGTTTTCATGATAGCAGGGTTGGCAGTGGTGATAAGATATAATAAAAATTCTCAATCTTGTCTCTGCTCATATGGCTCCTGAGTCCATCGATCATCTGGCTGCATTAGCACTGATCTGACTCTTATCTGCCTGGGCACACTTCATAAAGTGATAGGAGGGGTGATTCTCCATGGATGCTGCTGGAGTAATCATTCCAAACCCAGAAGCAGATGAAAACTTAACCCATGTTACGTGTGTATGTTTTATTGTTGCTGGTTTCTTAGGCCATTTTCCATAGACCTGGGGGCAGACCTGGAGGATGATCAAAGAAGCACCATTTAATATCTATTCTTTTTCTTCTCATTATTATTGGTGAGTTCAAAAATCTGGTATGTTTTAATGCATAATGGCTTTTTTATCTACTTATACCTATTTCTTTGAATAGATAAACGTATATTGAATTTTGGAACATTGTGTAGTTTATCTTTTTTTATTTATTTGGTTAATATTTCTATTTGCTTTTAGGAACAGGAAACCCCCTCTAAAAAATATATTACAAACTGTTTTCAATATCAGTAACATCAGATAAGTTTCATTTAAAGAATGTGGCGTATCTGCAGCATGGTATGTCAGTGATTAAAATCAATTTTAACTACAAAATTACAAGATTTTATATTGACCACAAAATGAGTGGTCAGCTGAGATGTACCTCCTTACGTTGGTGGTCACTAAGAAGAATGCCACCCTTACAGACATGTAAAATATTAATAATGGCATGCCAATAGCTCATGTGATGTTGGTAAAAGGTTGGTTAGCCTGCCACAGCAGAACCACTAGTAACCTCTAAAGGAGCCCTTTGGTTCCACTGAACCCTGGTTGACTGGTTTAAAGGGTAAGTATATTTGTTAAGTAAAAGGGCATCAAATTAGGCACCTTCTAACCACACCACTAGGTTAATTGACTAAACTAGACCATCTACATCCAAGACTTAGATGGAAGAAAAGTTTCCCACATGCTCCAAACTTTACAGAAATCCACAAGAGCCTTCTTAAACTAGTACGCCGGAGTACAAAACACTTGTTTTACCATTGTTCACATTCGTGGAGCAACTAACACATCATTTGGTGGTTACTTGCTTGAAATTGTATCAGTGTCACTGATTTCTAAGTATTTTCTTTGTGATCCAGTCCTATCTCAAGTTTTTTTAGGGAAGAGAGAGCACACCTCCATCCTCCTAAAGATATCTAAAATGCTTAATAACAGTAAACAGTGACATAAATCTATTAATTGTAAGCCAAAAAGCAGCATATTTCAAAGCATTTTCCAAACAAGTGTTTGGGTTTCAATTGCACCAGGCACCATCTATATGGCAAATATTTGCTATCAGCGTGGATTTCATCTTGATTGGTTCTTCCCACAATCATAGAGTTAATATATTTGTGTAGTTAAAAGAGTAAGGGCATTTTTAGACAAAGTAGGGACAAAGGTAAGCTTTTCAGGATCAAGCACTAAATAAATTTACAAGCAAACAAATTCTCCAATTGTACTATTTTGGCTGGTACAGTACCGATCTGTACTAACCGGGAACCACTGTACCTTTTCCATTGACCTACAGCTTTGCTTGGCCAGCATGCTTCTGTTATTTTGCATGCTGATTGCCTGGGCCGCAGGTGTAATGAGTCCCCGTTCCTTGTATAGCCCAGGCTTGGAATAGCCAGTGGTGGGTGGACATCAGTCAAATCATGTAACTGCTGTGGAGCAGCAGCATTGCAACCCAGACCCGTTACTTGGTTGAACAAATCACAACGATAGATTTTAATTAAAATATATATTTAAATTATAATGTATACACCTATTATTTATGCAATCTTTTTGTGAGTGGATGGCGATGTTAGGATTTGGGTCAAGCTAAAGACAGTCTGGATGTAGAGCCGGGGTGGAGTTTGGGAATGCCAAGAGCATGGCAGTGTTGGAAGGTATGAACAATTATTCAACTTCATTTTGTGGCAGAATATTTTCATGCTACAAAGCCATATACCAACATTTGATTTTGTCAACAAAATGGATCATTGTTTGCGAAAATATGGTCATAACAGGTCTAATTACTGCTAAACAGACTGCAAAGTAATAACAAGCAATGTCCCTGTTATTGTTACAATCTGGCGCTCGGAGAAAAAAGAGATAAATCTTAGCATTCTGAAAAATGAAGTCATTTTATCGTGCTACATTAATGATATTACCAGTCACTGGTTTAAATTAAAAGGTTTGGAGGCTACGGCTGTATTGCCAGTGGAATTAACAGTTTGCTGACAGGTCTATTAGATAGAGGCAGTGACCTGGCCTTTTCTTGTAGCTGAGTCTGTCCTGGTTTTCATTATGTCAGCTCTCATCTAGTCAGAACGCACCATCGGCTCTCCTCGGCATGAGGAAGAAAATCTCATCCATGTCATGGAACAAGGTGAGAGGTGAGCTGATGACTGACTTCTGTCTGGACACATCCGCCCTGTCTTCTTATCACTAATGGATCTGAATAAGATCAGTGTTGGTGGGAGATGTACGGCAATTTGGAAGAACGCCCGCAGGAACATCGAATGACATCAGAGAAAAACGGTTCTGCTAACACAATAGAACATGATTAACAAGTGACCTTCTGCATGAGAAGCCAAGGACGCTGGTTTTTATTTAGAAGGTTTTCTCTGTAAAGGAGTAACCTATAGTAACAGAATACATTTTCCTCAATATCATATAAACTGAAGACTGTTTTTTTTGGGTTACAACATTTTACAGATTTTTCTTTTTTTGCACTAATGTACTGGGTATTCCCCAAAATATTGTTTAAAGGGAGAACTTATGCTGTGGTTGGGTGAAGGAATGCTGGAAATTTGCATACAATAATTGTGCTAGTATCCTGAATGTAGCAAAACAGATTTTGCAGACTTCAAACTAACCCAACCAACCCTCCATACCCACCTCAACCACCCCCCAACAATAATCAAACCATAGTTTTGGGGAAGGGCCTGAAGGCCTTTTATTACAACATTTTCTAAAATACAAATTTTAAATAAAATACCATATTGTTAACAAACTTCAGTATAAACATAACTTAACAATAAATAAACATAACAATAATTGAACATTATTTATTATTATCTTAACTGTACTGGTCGCTGGTCTTCGAAGGCTCCCCAATTACACAGGTGGTCTGCTTCACCTGAATATGAATTGCTCCCGGCCACCAAACCTCACACTTCTGGAACCATGTAACCACTACCATGTTATCCAAAACAAACCTTTCCACAGACCATGGAGACCCCACACCAAAGATGGGTCCCCAATTCCACCATCACTCTGTACCGATGAACACTACCCATCAAGGACCTCAACCTCAAGACCTTAAGACACTATTCCCTCAACCCAGAAACATAACAAAATACTTCTCCCAAAAAAGGGGCAGGTGGGTGGGAAACTTTTCATTGCACCCTTTCTAAGCTAATGGCCTCAGCACTTCCTTCTCTTGACCTTTTACCATCTTAACCCCTCCTTCACCTCTGCTCCTCAAACCCAACCCCTCCAGCTTTCTGTCTGCCCAGTCATGCTGGCCTTCTTCTATGCTCCTCACTCGCTCCAGGCCTGACTTTCTGGTTTGCAAAAGCAAATGTATGGGTGGCAGTTACCAAACACACAGAAAACTGCCGCCAAAGAACTGGGAGCAGCAAACTGCACCTCTGGTAACCAGTTTTGCATGTACCTAAAGCTGTGGCATTGCAAAAATCTCCAAACAACAACCATGCAGCTAAAATCATCCTGTTGCCATATCTTAGTCTGAAGCAATTGCTTAAATGGGAGATGTTGGGACCCCAGTTGACCAGAGGCAGAAGGCTGTTGCTCACCATAGGTCTGAAATGGCCCTTTATTGTGTGGCTTCCCGTGGCTAGCACCTTGCCTCGCACCAGCCCATATTCACTCCCTATGGGGCTGCTGCAGGGAGATACTACATTTAGCATCTCCCGAAACAGCAGCATAAGAAAGCTGTAAATGCACCACAACTTCACTGCCAGTGTGAATTAGCCCTTAGACAGATCCTTCTAACAATGTAGAGGAGAGGTGGATAATCAAAGCACAGAAATGCATTGTATGCAATAAAAAAAAGTCAACAAATTTTAGGCATTCCAGAAAACTGAAAACAGAAAACTCAGGTTGGCTTGTCATTATTAATGAGATCACCTCTACATATACTTTAATAGATGTATTGCAGATCTACACACCCAAAATGCAGCATACAGGACATTTCCACAATGCATTGCAATGCGACACTAATAAGTCTTATTGACAGCGATGCATTTTCTAGTTCCTCTGCATTTGAAAATCCAGCCAAATGCATAACAGGTCCTGTAAAAGAACCTTGACAATTAATGACGGTATGTTATGTGACCAGAGGCTTTCCTCCTGATATTGCTACACTGACAGCATTGACTTTTATAGAATATAAGAACTACTCTTTTCTAGCTCATGCATAACTATGTGGTGAATTTCTGCTGCATTGATATGCAAATACAAAATTGCAGATAGCACTGAGTTGGCTTTCTTATTGTTCGGGATAATTCTCATGGAATTGCATGCTTTCTTCTATATTTTCTCTGTGATCTGCAAAATATCAAAGTGTATGAATATTGAACAGTGCGCTGACTTGGAAATGTATAAAACAGGAATGGTAAAAACAATTGTGCAAACATAGATGTGTTGACCTAACGGGTAAGTCACCATAATCGATATCTCATCCAGGAGTTGATTCTGATGTACTTAGTAGCCTGCTGGTCCCTTCTTTTAATATTTACAAGTTGCAGTGCTGCTATCTTCTTCTCATAGATATTGGTTCTGTCTTTTCCTCCACCACTGAGTCTTGTTGCTTCTGCTGTATTCTCTCTAATGTGAAATAAATGAAAGTTCCAACATTAGGTCCCCCTTGTATTAGCCATGGCAGTTTGGTGTACTTCAGAATAGTGTGCTGGGATTCAATTTGTAGGCATTTCCCAAAATAAATGGCTCTTGGCCTTCAGGGCAAAACACCAGGCTTACCTAAATTTTACCCTCCCCAGTAGCACTTATTTCTATTTCCTTCTTTCCATCACTGTTACAATTACTCTGAGAGTGAGGATCAGAACCCTGTGCAGGCTCCATGAAGATCTTGGTGAGCTTACACATGGTTACAGTTTCCTACTATGTGAAAGTACTGGGCCAAGCCCCGGCAATTTTACAGAAGGGGAGTCAGTTGCTTAAACCAAAATACTCCGAAGTATTGGATATCTTCATTCTCAGTGAATTAATGAAGTAACTGGGGAGCTAAAAAACATAAGTATTTACTGTTGTGGAGACAATAAAGTGGTCTCCTTTGAAAAAAATAAATGGTTCCTTGTGTTTTTTTCCAACAGCACTTCCGCCATACAGTGTAGATCACGACATTGTCCAGTATAGAACTAGACACTAAGAACAATTTAACTCCTGCATATGTGTCGGAGTTTAATTATCAGTGTCTGTCAAATGGCCAAAGAAGATCATCATGAACTGGAAGTCCCCCATAAAGTTGGCAACAAAGATGGCGGCTTTGGAGAATGCAGTGATGATGGGTTTATGGGCCTGTCGTTGCTGCAGGGAACTACAAATGTAAGTGTGTACATCCTATACTTGCTGAATATGTCACCCATGCCAAGGATTTAGGTCCACTTTAAATTGAATCTGTTGCTTTACCCTTCGTCAACAAAAAACAAGTTTTCTTTAAAATGAACTTTAATTTTAGGGAAAATTGTAGGACATCAATTGACAATTGCCAAACTGAGGTTGCTAGAGGTTCCTTGAGAATTATAATACTAGTTCGCTGGGGGTGTATTTTAGGTTACACCTCATCCTCCAAGTTTATAATAAATTCTATTTTGCAAAAGTGAGCCGAGGATTTTTACTGTGCATAATTGTAACACTCACAATTAAAATTTTAAAAATATTGGCAATTATTATTTTTCTCTTAAAACAACATGAAAAACATTAATTCTTATACATACAAATTGTCAATGAATGACTAGGATACTGCAATGATGTTTTTTAGTTTGCTTTTAAAGGTCCTTGAGGCGATTCACCCGTAGGCTTCATCAGAAGGACACTAAGTTAGCAGCATTCCATAAATCTATTCATGTGTTATCAATCGGGTTCATTATGAATCAGTTAGACCTAAAATAAATAAATAAATAAAAATTGCACAAGTTATTTTTTTTGAGATACAATTGGATCATGTGATGAACCTGATTGATAACACATGAATAGATTTATGGAATGCTGCTAACTTAGTGTCCTTCTGATGAAGCTTACGGGTGAAACGCAAGTACCAAGTATCATAGTCATTCATTGACAATTTATATGTAAAAGAATTAATGTTTTTCATGGTGTTTTAAGAGAAAAATAATAAATTGCAAATGTTTTTAAAATTTTAATTGTGAGTATTACAATTATGCACCATAAAAATCCTTGGTTCTTTGAGCATTGACCAATTTGTGCCTCTCAGGTCAGTTACCACTGACAGCAATGATCTATTTGACAATCTTTAGGGATGACATTCTTCCTTCTGGCCAGCAATGCAAGAAGCATTCTTTCTTTTGATCACCAGGCTAATATTCTCTGAGCTAAGGATATTTTATTATAGCAGGAGTTCCATAAGACCCACATTGACCAATGTTGAAAAGATTGACAAAGGCTGGTGTACTCACATAAGAGTTTTTATGATTTTTACTGACTTTGTGAGTTTTCTTGACCAAAAAATGGGCATGTAGACCATTACTGACCACTCGTATCTGTTTGAATTGCCACTGACCTCAGTATTTACTGTATTTATATTGCCTGTTTTTGTAGCCTTTCCTAAGACAGACACTTCTAAGATATAAGCTCCAACTAATTCTTAAAACCATCAATAGCTTTTTTTTCTGGTCCCTTCAATCCAAGAAGGTTATGTGGAACGGTAAGAGTGAATTAATTTTATTCCAGTGACATTATTTCAGAGAACATAGAAGGAGAGCCTAGAAAAGTCTGCTGTACAACAGGCACAAATAACAATGAATCATTCCTCGGGAGACCTCTCTAATTGAATATACGTACTCATTCACAGTCTGTACACGTCCTCATCATCTGCTTATGTATAAATGAACTTAATGATCTAAAACCATCTGAAATCAGCGAAATGTATTTGGTAGTGTGAATTCCCCAGATATTCCCTGCCTTTGTGTCTACATGTTCTATGGAATGCACCTGTTTTTTGTTTGAATGGGCGTCTCTTGTGCCTTAAAATCCCAATAATCTCACTGTGGTTGCTAAAACCCCAGGCAGCTGCATTCAGTGGTATCAATACACTAATAGAATTGTATATGGATTAGAAGGGCTGCTAATTAATCTTATTTAACCAGCTGTCTCTGCTCTTTTAGTCCATCAAAATCCCCTCTGCACTTTATTATGACTGCTCAGTGACTCTTGTTTTTACATGCTCGTTTTTACATTTTCCTATCATCTGGCTGCTCTTCTCCCCTTTGACCTCTGCAGTCATTAGGTTTGGTGGTACTTCTGACACTCAATTACCACCTGAATATTCACCCAAAGCAGAAAGAACAACTGAGACCAGACTATGTTTCTCTGCATTATAATGCAACCTATGGGTTAGATTTGCTTAAAGAGACTGTTCACTTAGCAAAGGGCTTTTTCACTCAGCTTATTGAATGAGCTGAAGCTCTGCTGACTGCAAACCATATGCAAGCAAAAATCGTGTTTTTTTTAGAATTATTTGCACATGATTGGGGATACTTTGCAAAGTTAGTTTTACCCATATTCATTAAGTGAGATGACCCTTTCAAGGAAATTATTCGCTTTGCAAAGTGAACAACAAGAGGGGCATGCCATGGAGTCACAGGAAGTAGGTGGTGGGCAATTGTAGTCTGGTAACAGAAAACTAAAAGAGAGATCCTTGCTGTGCAAACAGATGCCGAGCTACAACCAAGCACAGCTGGAAACTCATTTTTTTAATTAAAAAGTCAAATTCTAAAGATATAATTTATATTAATATATATAATATTTATGAATGAACTTAATTGCTTTGAGAATGCCATCTGTAATCAAACGTCATCTAATTACTCTCCTTAAAGTTGTGAACATCTGACATCCCATTCCACAACCAACAAGGCATTATTATGGAGTCTTCCACCAAACCCTTTTACGAAAATACCAACCTCCATTGTTATGAGAAGGCTTTCCACAGGACTGTGAAACTTATCCGTAGATATTTGTTATTCAGCGAAAACAACATGTGCATGCCAGGATTTTGAAAATAAGATCACTTATAGTGGAGGAGAAGACCTGGCTCTAGGTAAACATTCTAGTTTATCATAAAAGTATTCATTATGGTTGAGGCCCGAGCTCTATGCAGTAGATTCTATATCCTCCAAAACAAAGTCAAGAAACCATGTCTTTATGGATCTAGCTTGCACAGGAGCACGGTCACAGAGGAGAGCCTTACTCAGACTTGTCTATATGCTTATGTAAGGGTGAATAGCAGTGTGCAAATGGTTACTTCAGTATCTTCATCAAAATGTTGCCAAATGGTTGGAAGTTCACAAGAGTCTAAAAAAACTTTTTGAACCTTGTTACCCCAGGGGAACACTCAAAATGATTTTCAGGTCTCAGGAACCAGCTGTTATAAGGAATACATTAAGTTTCAGTGGGGAAAAAGACACCTAATGCCCCACTTCCCCTTACATTGGTTTTCTGAAAGCCCCGCTAAGTAAAGGTAAAAATTATCTCTGGTATCACCCTGCTGACTCTATAGTAGTGTTGGCTCAAGAACTATGTAGGCACAACAAAATGTAAGGTCAATCATCCACTGCTCAAAGAACCCCCAGGAACCTAGAGAAGCTTTAGGGTTCTACTGAACCTTGGTTGTCTTTTGTAGTAGTAATAATACCAGATAATAGAAAACTTGAATTTAAAAGTTTGGACAGGTGTCCTAAAACTATTGGCATCTGCTTCCTACTGTCAATAATAGCATTTTACTATGACCCCTATGATACCTCTTTCTTTTCTTCATTCACTTTTCTTCTTTCATTGTACTCTTCCATTACCACCCTGTGCTCATTTCCTTTCTGCGTTCTTCTATCACATGGCTGATCATCATTCCATTGCCTTCCACAGCATTTTAATAGTTCACCGGCAAATGTGTCCTGGCCTGATAACAGGAACAAATTACTTGGCCTAAACAGCTATGGGCACGCATTATGTGTGAAGGATTGATGCTACCTGTAGTCTAATTCCCCTATAAATGTGTTAATTGATGGGTTAAGTTGCAGCCATCTCCGGGCTTAGGATCAGATATTGAACGCCAGGTGATATTGGCTGGCTGGGGATCTGCAGCACCTGGCCATAATTGCGTATGATTAACACGTGTGCGTCCTCACCGTGTGTAAACACAGACATGGAGGGGATCCATCCTCTATTATTAGCAGCCGGTACATCTCCGCAATCACAGCAGCAGGCAGCTGTCATATTATTGTCAGCCACTTAGCAAACAATCCCCCCAGTATTCAGGTCCTTGAAAAACTGTGCCAAGCATACTGTACATTGCATGCAGAGAACGCCATTTAGATGATAATTAAAAGGTGAAAAAGCTAACACTGTATGATAAACACATTTTTATTTGCTCCACTGTTGCATAAATGTAGTTTAATTTTAAAGGGAATTCCAGATAACATCACAATGGTTTTGGGTTTGTGTCGATGACATTAGTTTTAGATGCTTCTGATATCAATTAAAATTCATTGGCAGGTGCATTTGACCTGTACTTCTCCACCTTCTTCTGACTTGCATTTAACCTGCTGGAGCTACTTAGACTTTCATGGGAATGCAAAACTCTCTTGAAGCAAAGGCCCATCAACACAGGTTCAGTGTTGTATAAACTGGAGTTCTGCTTTATCAGTGAATTAAATATCCTAAAATATTGTTATCTGAAATGTCTTTGATATTCTTTGCATCTATTACATTTAATCCTTTTATTATTTACCTGCAGTGAAAATAATATTAGCAGCTCGCCAGCTACCTTGGATCTTCACTCCTAAGTGTTCCACCAGAATGTCGGGATCCTTACAACACTTTAGCTGGCATTTTATTGATACACTGCTAATCATTTCAAACAGAAATTTGACTTAATGCCAAGGGAGATAAAAAACCTGAATATATCAGGTTATATGCTTGTTTAGGTCTAGTAGGGATATATTGAGGATTGTATAGGAGGGTTTGAGTGGTTTTCAGGAGACACTTGAGCAGGGCTGACAATGTCAGGTCCGAAAAATTCTGTGCATTGTTAAATTACAACAGGATTTAGGAACTTTTATTTGGCCAAAAATGTTACAATCCATGATTGCTTAGTACCAGATGGTACTGAGATTAATAGTATTAATGGTAGTATAATAAAGTATATTGGTACTTTGATAACCCCAAACTCTCATGGTTTGGAATGCTTTTTTTTGACTAGACAAAGTTCTCCAAGGCTGGAGAGAATACACTTTTTAGTGAAGCTGGGTAATCCAGCAAACCTGGAATGGATTTCCCAAAAGTCATTAGCTATTTGTTAGATTTGTTAAATGTTTTCAATCCTGGACCAGATCCATCCCAGGTTTGCTGGATCACCCAGCTTCACTGACCAAAGTGTATTCTCTCTTTAATAAATCAGGGCCATGGATTGGAATACCTGTATGATGTCCTTTGACAGTCGCAGGTATTTCAAAATGGGTGCCTAGAATAGGCTTGGGGGATCATCTCTTTCTTCTCACTCACAAAGTAATGGGGGGGGGTATGTACAAGTAGTTTTTCATGTGTTGAGCAGGTAAGTTGCTTCCCAAGATGATGGTCATCCAAGAGGAGCATTACTGATTGAGGCAACATTTATGTATTGCATGTACATAGTGTAAGATGACTAAGGTCCTACTAAAATAATATTTGCAATCAGTCAACTTTGGTCCAAGTCTTGTATAGTCCTATATTCAATAAGGATGTGGCCATCCTAAAAATAGTAACAGGTAGGATATTTCTTTCTAAGTCTTGTATAGCCTGGTGTTTAGTGTTATAGTCTAGTCCGGAAATCATTTGGTTATTTGCTACCCGGAGGTGCCCCAAAAATGCAACCAACAGTAAACAAAATCTCCTATCTGGTTTGTGCTGCACTTAATCATGGCCAAGAGGCAAGTGCCCATTACTGCTCTCACTTGTATTTCTGGCTGTTGTAACAAAAAGATGACAACAAGATACATAGAGATGATTTATTCTTTAGGACTTTTTTTTAGATTAAAAAAGAACTGTTTGCAGACGGAGGATGAAAGGATGATTTAAGGCCTTGATATGAAAGCTAAAAGCACTTTGTAGGTGAAGTATGGAACTTTTCCAATTCCCTTCTCATGTAGAGGTATTGGACAAGAGATGGCGTTCCGCAGTAATCCGCTCCTGGCACTTAAAATGGTTTCTAGAATATGATCTTCAAAATATGCTATTTGAGATCAATGGATTCATCTTCTCGAAGGCAATCCAATGTGTGAGTTGAAGGGCTATATTTAGATTTAGAGAGGGATTGGGCAGCAGACGCTCCGTATGATAAGGGGGTAACAGATTGCATAGTAATAATCACATTATAGCAATGGCTTCAATCGGTCTGTGAAAACGCTGATAAGTCTGAGGTTTCCTCTGTACAGCAACTTCAAATATATAAGAACAAAGCGCTGGAAAACTTTATATATCCTTTTTTTTATTGGGTGCAGGATAATTAGCAAGATTCGACATTATTTTGTTTTGTGCAGGTGAGCTCTGCTTTTTGCCAGGCCCCAACCTGCAGCTGCATCTAGCCTTGTGCAAATACAAAGTGCTCTTCTTTCTGTTTTCTAAATAATTATGAGCAAGTATGCCCTAACAGGTTACCAAATGTTTAGCTGCATGGAGCTAGTACAAATACATTTGAGGCTTCTTGAAACAGAGTCTCACAAATCCCCAAAAAAGTTCATTTTTTATTTTAGGATACTAAAGCAATGCATTTCTAGAAGGCTCCCACGGGCAACACTTTGGAGAGCCCCCTTTCCTTTAGAAGAAAGAAGACGGGACTCAAGACAAAAGTACAAATAACTGGCCGTTCAGTGACCTACCAGCCCTTAGCCCCCCAAACCATGTCTCTTTCACAACCCTGGCAGTGATAGCTATGAGCTCCCAGTCTTTCCTGCTCCATGCACTAGGAAATGGGGCTAAATCAAATGCTGGCAATTAAAGCATTGGAAGAGGCAGCTGGGGCAACAAATGTTCTATCCCTCGGCCACTAAAGGGCTTGGATAAGCTATGAAAAGTCTTCAGCATTGGAGAACTAATCCAGTTGAATATGACTCACTGCGACTAGCTATATCAGTGAAAAGAGACAAGTCTTATTACTATCTTTTGGAAAACCATTTAAACAACATTTTTATTGTACAATATCTCATTAGCATGCTTTACTTATTAAAAACCTTGTTTTTGCTAATAGATTGTAACTGTACAGTACCAAAATATGACATTACGCATGTAAAATGTATCTGTGATAACAGAATAATAGAATGATTTATTGTGAGTGGTCTGACATTGGTGATCATTTGAAGGAAGAATGCCCATCATTGGGGATGATGTGAGGAAAAATGTACTAGCATTATCGCTCATCAGGAAAAAGATCACTGATCATTACCAATAAAAAGGCCCCAACATTTTGGCAGTGGGGGTATAATGCCCTAGTACATAGATCCAGTGATCAGTGAAGAATATTGGCACACCTAGTGTTTTATCACTTGATTGTCATGGGGCACCAGGATTTTGCTAAAATACCTCAACAGTAGCCCCCCCCAAAGACATATTGGTATTTTTGTCTTAGTGTGATACCCTTGGTTCCCTCTCTCTCTCTCTCTCTCTCTATATATATATATATATATATATATATATATATATATATACAGTGGAGTTTTTCTCATTCTAGAACACAAGGTTGCTTATTTGCAGAATTACAATGGTAAATGCATAAACCTGAAAAATTACCTGAATCCAAGCTATCCAATCCAATGACTTGTATTATTGCACTGAATGTTTGAATTGTACTGTAGAAACACTATGTACATAAAGACTAGTTTGTACTGTACGTTTACTACTAACTACATGGAACAACATTTGCCGTTTGGAAAATCTAGTTTGTACTGTACAAGCATAGCTGCCCACAGTTTAGACATGTTCCCTTGTGGGAGTTCTATTCAATTAGTTCTACTGTAATCCTAAGTGAGAGATCATTAACGCTCATTAAATAATGATAAAGTTACAGACAAAATCTGCTTATCTTGATCCAATTTGTTCGCCTTTGTCTGATATCTGATTGGTTCAGATTTAGTCTTTATCTGCTTACCTGTTCAGCTCAATATTTACTTGTTGGTTTTGCTTTTAGCAAATGGCCATCAGGATTCAACTACACATGAATAGTTTTCTTCATTGTGCAGAAGTAAAGAAGTGTGAGAATTGCATTTGCCTTTATGTACATTTACATATAGATAGAAAAAAAGCAGAATGTTGTTAAAATGACACAGCTTAATGGCTAAGTAAAGTGTTAAAATATAATGTTCTTGGGAACTAGAACCCCTTGTCTGGTATGTGAGTTGAGGTATCCTTGTGCAACATATATCCAATGTGATTAAAGCAGTGCTGCAAATTGCAAGTTGTCCATGTTTTCACATTGATAAATACACTAAACGGTTAAAACAAAAGTCACAGATTTGGTATTATTTTGCCCGAGTTCATGTGACATTGATTATGATAAGAATTTGCCATGGTATTGTTCCAATAAACCTATATCACAACTTTTAATTCCATCCTGAGATGCATTATCTCTATATTAAGATCTTGTATTGAAGATTGAGGAGTCGGATCACTGCGTAGTCTTCACAGCACATACCAAAGATTCTCCATGGGGTTAACAACTGGATTTTGTGGTGGCCAATCTATGGGCAAAAGTAATGCCTCATGTTCCTTGACTGACCCTTTCACAATTTGAGCCTGATGAATCCTGGTATTTCCATCTTGGAAGATGCTCGTGCCATTGGCAAAGATTGGCCTTTCCATCAATAGGAAAATCTGGTCATTCTCTTTATTCAAGTAGGCAGCTGACTTTATTGTTTGGTCACATACCATTGCTGAACCTGAAACCAACTCAAGCAACCCCAGATCATAAAAATGCTCCCATTGCTTGGGGACTTTTTTTTGGCCAGGTGATAAATGCTGAGACTGCAGAAATCCCTGCCATTTTGATTTTACCACTACTGGTAGGTATATCCCTTTCTTTTTAAACACCCATTTAAAAACGTTTTCCTTCATATTGTTACTCACTGGATCCAGCCATATTGTGCCAATTGGCACCACATTTTACGTATGTGTGTACAAATCAGTCCACCAAAGACTTACTACTGATTTTGTTTGGTGGTCAATACAAGCAATCTTTTATGAGTCCAATATGAAAGTCAATATGGCTCCATCACAATAATTTGAATTATTCTTGCATGATATCTGAACCCACCTAAATTCAGTCTGCATCTTCTGCTCCAGTCATTCTGAATATTTGTCAGCCTGGTGATTTATACAAAGATCAATCATGAGCAAAGGCCTAAAACAATCTTCCTTTGCAGATACCCAGCTCATGTCAGGTCTACTTTACATTCTCATCAATTAACGGATCCACTACCACCGATTTTGCACACCTAGCTGGTGAAAGTGTACATACCTGGGATGTTCTTCTCTTCTTTCCTCATTGAGTGACTTCTATGTTGTGTTAGTGCATGGCAGAAACTATTATGTAGAGTTTGATTCCTGACTGAGTTATTAAAATAACACAGAAGAGAGTTGACCCAGAATAGGTGGCACGTGACTCCCTTATTCCCATATCATTCCAATATTTTAAGGTCAGCTTTACCACATGGAAGTGGATACACAAGCTGCAGTCTCTGCGGGCTCTCACTTTATTTATAGCAAGCATAAGTTATTGTCAGGACGTGCAGAAAAAGCTACGTGTTTCAGTCACTCGCCATGAACTGGATGCTAGATTACCATTGTCTGCTGTGAAAAGCAATTACCGAGCACTGCGAGAGAATTCAGCTAAACTGTTCTTTTGTCTAATGGCATCAGCAGCCCCTGGCCTTACAGCTCAGCGGAAGATAGTCAAGAGTTTTTGTTGGCAAACATGGCCCCGAGATAAGACAGTGTTCTGAACACAGCCTGACACTGCGTGCCAGGTCATTGCCACCTGTGCCATAGCTGAGATGACAGCCCCCATTGTGTCCAGATACCAACTATTGTTCCAATGCCCTGTTCCAATATATTATTACAATTAACCTGTTATCAGCAGTGATGTCAGCCTACTTATTTTTTTAAACTTGTTTATGAGCATAGATGGGAACTCACCGGCTCTGAGCCAGTAACTGGCATTTCAGCCAGTTTGCCTGCCCATTGCAAGTACAGGTTAACAAACAAAAATCTGGCAACCTCTGGACCGGAGGAGTGCCGGATTTTCGAGAATTCAGGATTTTTTAAAAGTTATACTTACCTCCACACACAGGCCAGCCTTCCTCTCGCAGCTCCCGCGGACATCTGGCACAGTTCAAGGGAGTAGGCAGCAGGGACGTCACAAAGTGTATTAAGTGTAGCAAGCAAGCTAACAGCTGTTTCTGCAGAACAGGCCCATCAAAACATTAGTGGCCAAATAGTGTAGTACAGTCCCTGTATTGAAAATGTGATCCCAAATTCATGCCGGTAAACTGAAGGAAATGGATTATCGATGGCCTGATTTTTGATTGTCAACTGGTATTCCCCCAGTCTCCAGCTTACCTGGCACTTGTTTCCAGTCACTCCCTTCTTCTCCAACCCACCATTTATTAAGTTTTGGTCAGTGCCAAATTAATTTTGATTAGCACCCAAGACACTTTACAAATGCATGTGTACTATAAGCACCACAGTGCAGCACAATGCATGTGCATTGTTCTGTGCCGTGAAAACGCACAGACTGTTTCATTATCACATGTATTGCTGTGCATTTTACCGATTCATTTTGGATGGGTCCCTTACCTTTTTATATTGGTAAATTTAAATTTGCACACAGAATTAGTTTCCATTATCCAAATCTATTTGCTTTGATTCTCCATGTGCTGTTCTGCCAAGCAAATGTTATAGTGGAGAGGGCAGAATCAGAAATCTGCTTATTTGCATATTAACTGATCTTCTATAAAAGACATATTTGGTTCTATGCTGTGATTTCAACACAAACAAAAACTTCTACTTTTTAATTAGACCGGAATCCTTTCTTTTACCGACATCAACTCTCCCGAATTTGCTTTATGAGGAAGCGAGTAAACACATTCATCATCTCAGTTACTTAAATTCAGAGCTCAGTGGCCTTTCATGATCCAGGCTGGCATTGCTTCCCTGTTTAATGCAGCTCCAAGGCTGACTTCTTCACAAATCGATGCTGCATTGCCTTGCCAGCTTTGTATCAGGTACCAGCTTCATGTTTATACTTTGTGGCAGCATATTACTTGGCGCGTCCTGCACTAACCTTCTTCCAATCTCCAAACAATCAGTATTTATCTTTTTTCCCAACAAAGGATTACTAAACAAAATGAGGCCCTGGACAAATATGAAGTAGGGGACACCAAATTCAAAACATCCAGCATCTTACATCCACTGCCATTCTGTCAATTGGGGCTCTGGAGAAGGTGGGCAATTGACGAGTTTGCCTTACTCTAAATATCTGGTACTAACAATGAAAGTATATTGTATTTTCAGTGCATACATATTCTCGGTTAATGTACTACTTAGGCTGTGTACACTTCAGATAATAAACTCTCAATGAACAGTCATGCCAGTCTCGGGCAAGAATCTCACATGTGAACGGCGGCCACCCCATGTCATTCATGGGTAATTATTGGCGTATCAATGAACAAGGATCAAGCATGACAATTATGTAAGACAAGGGAGGAGAATTCGCTTGCTTGGACATTCACAACACTTGTTTGTTCATTCGTCAATGGAACGTTCACGTTCAATGTTCATCCAGCGATCAAATCTAATGTGTGTGCAGCCCTACATGCCATCAACCTGTGGCATAGTACCCCACTGCCCAGAAAACTTCAAAGTGTAATTCCCCCATGTGTGTACACATGACAGATAAGTATAAACTTTTCTAAGTTCTATTGTGGAATTAGGAGCGCTCAGCTTTACGTATTCCTTGTTCTACAAATGAGTTGTTACTGACAGCCATTGGTCTACACCAAAGTCCAGAGACTGATCTGAATCAAGAGACTCTAGTTATACAACAGAGACTCTGACATTCCCTCCAACATTTCCTGGTGGGAATCCATTAATGGCATTAAAACACATGGACCGGACACAAGGGACTCTAGGTATAAAACAAGGAATCTGACATTCCCTCTATCATTTCCTAATGGAAATCCATTAATGGCAATAAAACACATGGACCTGGAAAATTCCCACCAGGGAGCATTTGAGGGATTGTCAAATTAACTGTTTTATAAATAGAGCCCAAGGTATATTTAGTTTTTTCTTACAATTTATTTGTGCCATTAGTTGAACTTGATTGATGTGTATTTTTTCAATTCAATGTGGTTTCCAAATATGATTATCATAACAGCTAATCAAGGTGATCACATGTGTTTGTCTTAAGCTGCCACAGTATCAGAATTATTGGCAGGTAATAAACTATTTGTAATTATAACTGTAACTCCCTACATGTCCTCCTTAAACATATTTTTCAGGTTTGCTTGTGCGTATTTGTTTTTTTGCATTAATAATAGATATTTAAAGAAATTCCACTAGAGGGAGCAAATACTCAGTTTGTAATTTTTTACATCCTCTATTTAAAGATCTGATGTTTTATCAGCCAAACTTGGAGTGTGAATTGACTAACTCACAGACTTGCAATGTCAGAAGGAACAGAACAGCACAATTGTTTTTGATGCAATGACACATTAATGACTAACTTCATCATAATAATTTCTAAAAAATTTTATAAAAACAATCCTTGTATAAAAACAAAACCTCCTTGTTCTTCTAAAACTGCAACTATGTAAGTATCAGTAATTTTACATAATTTAGATTACTATGCTATGCTAGGGGTTGCTAGGGGTTCATTGAGCAATGAGCAATTTGGACCTCTCAGGTCTGTTTAACTTACACCAATGATCTTTTTGGCTATCTGTAGGGGTGACATTCTTCCCAATGGCCACCAATATAGGAGACATTCTTTCAACTGACCACCATGCTAATATACTGGAGCTGTGGATATAGTAATTATAGCCGGGGTTCTCTGAAGATTTGAAAGTAATTTAAGGGATTCCCCATCTTACAAAAGTTTGAGAAACACTGATTTAGATTATACTGATCACAAATATTTAAAAACCATTGTTCCCCTTTAGAAATATGACATTATATTGTGACGTGTGCCTTTAAATATCCTTAACATTAGCTTTGATGCTATAATCTGATATCCTCTGTCAAAACAACTTTTTCCCCCTACTTGATCTTATTAGTGAGATTTATGTATTTTTTTTAATTCGTTTTTTTATTTTCCATCATCTCCTTGGTAACAGTGAATGCCTTCGTTAGTACAATATGTAGAAGATTTTGTACAGCTTTTGCTTTTTTTTTTTTAAGTCGCTTCTGAATGAAATGGAGTCATTTGATGCTTTGCATTGGTCCAAATTAGTGCTCGGCAGAGAGAATTGTGCTGTGTTGTAGGATTATGTTGGAGATATCTGCCAGTGCCAGTTAGATTTCTGGAATTCATATAACTGACCTAAAAATATGATAAAGACTGTGAGGAGGTTTGGGCAGAGCTCCTGGATTGCAAGAATGCTGAACCTGGCTTCATCAGAGCAGCTCTATATGGACTGTTAGCAGGTTTCCATACAGAAGAAGAAAGCTTCCATAATGTCTACTTTTTATTTGTGTTATAGGGAATATTTTCCATGTATAGTTTACAATTATCTATGTACTTATGAGACAATATATTATATGTGCCTCTTGAATATGCCAGAGTAAATAAAAAAATGGATGTGCAGGTAGTCCCTGAGTTAAGGACATCCGACTTACGGACGACTCCTAGATAGGGGGGGGGAGGTCTTTCTGCAGCCTCTTGTAACTCTTTAATGACCAAGACAAAATCTGCAAGTGCTCCTTTTTGCATTGTTTGTGGTTTGTTTGTGATCACAGTGAGGATTTTATGCAGTAACTGACACCACGCTGCCTAAAAATATGTTGAGACAAACATTTGTCCTAAGTGCATTTGTTAAAATAAATTACCTGTTCTGACTTACATACAAATTCAACTTAAGAACAAACCTACAGTCCCTATCTCGTATGTAACCCGGGGATTACCTGTATATGAAACATTACAGTCATAGACAGTTACCAATAAATCTAAAGATCAGATGGTAACATTTCAGGCTCACATACAGTTCTGTGCCTATAGGAAAACAGCGTTGTCACATTAGGAAAGGAAGTGTATTAGGACTACAGGATACCTCACCCTAAACTCATCTCCATAACATACCAAGGGCGAGATGTTCTGCAGTCATAGGGCCTGATCTATTAAGGCTCTCCAAGACTGAAGAAGATAGACTAATATGGGAGAACCTGGGTGATTCAGCAGACCTAGAATAGATTTCATAAAAATCCTTTGCTATTAGCTGACAAATATTTTCAGAACAAATACATTCCAGGTTTTCTGGATTGCCCAGGTTCTTCCATGGTATTCTATTCTCCCTGAACATGGAAGGCTTTCATAAGTCAGGCCCATAGTGAGAACGCACGGCAGGGTTGATAATACTTTATGAGACTTCGGTGCAGCAACTGTCAGGTCATTTATGGAAGGATAGATAAAGTTTTTAATGTATTCAGCAGAGAAAAAAACACTTACAATCCTACATTCAACAGACCAAAAGAAAACCAATATGAAAAAAATGTTGTTAGGGTTTACCTACAAGACAACCAAACAATAATATAGAATATGTATGCACCCTTTGTGTGTGTGGATGCATTAGGGTTACTTTATTAAAGAACTGTGTGCTGTTCACAAAGTATCACCACGCAAGGGATTTTTCACTTAGCTTAGTGAATGCAGTGAGAATTTTCCTTGCGGAGAATATCTGATCATGTGCAAGGAAATCTTAAAAAATTGTTTTTTGCTTGAATGTGATGGGGTGGTTGAAGTCAATAAAGATTCTTCTTATTCACTAAGCAAAGTAAAGTATATCTTGCAAAGAGATAATTCAGTTTGCTAAGTGAACAACCTTTATTTCTTTAGTAAATCAACCCCCAAGGTCCCGATTTTATCTGCCAACAAAATCAATTGCAAAGAATATACCACTGCATGAGATAGAATATCCTGTGCTGATCCTGTCCTGTTCAAATCTTGGCTAGGACACTATCCTAAAGGAGTTTATAAGTTTCTCTGTGTTCATGTAGGCTTCCTCCAGGCACTCCAGTTACTCCCACACCTCATAAATGTGCCGTTAGGTCAATTGGTTTCCCAACAAACTGGCCTAAGTATGTGGGGAAAATAAGCAGCTCAACCGAAATCCAAAGCAAATGCTAACTTCTAGGTGCAATATGGACATGTGAGAAAATAATAAAGTATAGTACTAATAAAAAAAATATAAATCTATAAAATAAATGTAAATCTTGCCTTTCCTATTGAGAAATGCTTTATATGTCAATAGAAAAACACAAATATCTGCATACTCTGACCCATTAAATTGGTGATGGTGATGGGTTGTCATGATGTGAACACAGCCTGGAGCCCAGGGTATAATTAATCTATTTCTGGCCCAGATATTGACTTCTCAGAGAAGACATGACCTCCAATTGTATACCGCCTACATAAAATGACCCTGCCATAGAACAATCGTGTACCTCTGGAATTGTACAAGGAATTGTCCTGATTTCTTATGAATGCCGTATGGTTCACAGATATGTTGTGTCTGTAATCTGATGGTTCACCAGCTGGAAAGAACATAGAGCCATAGAGCAAAAAAGTAATTTCTTCTGCCGTGTACAACAATTAGATAATGGTAAGACTGCACAGCTCGCAGCTGTAAACAATTCACACTGATGCGCCTGGTGGAAAATGACTGGTTCACTCAGTCGATAAACAGTAAAAAGGATTTGGGATGAGATGGCACAGCTGTGTGGTTCCTCGTCTTACTGAGCTTATTTTTAATATATATTTGTTTTTTGGGTTCTGGTACAGAGAAATAGGAGTGGGCCACTGTTTTATCCCCCCCAAACTAATCTCCCATCTTGTACATTCAATGACAATCTCCCCTCGCCCACATGCTGAACCTCCCACATCCACCTACTGCAGTACCGATAAAATGTATATACATAAAGAGCTGCTATTACTAACAAAATTATATTCTGATGACTGTATGCAGTAAAACCAAATACTAAAATCTCATATGTGGTTTCATCTATTTCAAATTCAAAGGTTGCTTTTTGATGTTTTTTTAAATCAGCAGCAATCATAAAAGCCCAACTTCGCATTTAATAAAAAAAGCAAAATGTAGTGGGTTAGTGTATTGTAAAATCTAAAAGGCATCTCTGGCTGATATTTTCCACTCCAGTGTTGTCCCCCAAAAATCATTCCGGATCGAGCACCTCTCATCTTCCAGGTTGGATGACATCTTCCAGTGAACCCAGGACACCATGGACATGTTGGACTGGGCTTGTAGTACCACTGGACAACATAGCACTCACTCCTGTCCAGGAAAAGGGGAAGATGAAAAAGGATCTGTGAAGTCAGCAGAGCAGCCAGAAAACTTTGTATAATGAGAATTTAATAAACAATTGTGCATGGAAGTGAACCAGATGGTTTGGCCATTATGGTCCATGGTAATGCAATTTTTTATTGTTGGTTTTATGTCTCCACGTTCTGCTCCTGCTTTGTCACATGATCTTTACATCAAGAACTTGGTGACGTGGTACACTTTTATCTTCCAATATTAATAGAGAGAGGGTTCATAACAACCATGTTATTGATCCCTTCTGCCACATCCCAATCTACATTAAACATTCATATATCTATACATTTTGAGGGAGCATACCTGTTGTAATTTATGTATTGGATACATGTTTGTAGATCTCAATTTACTCCTGAGGAAGTAGAGTCTGTCTATGAAACGCGTTGAGAAGTTTTATTGAGGTTGGCCTTCTGAAATTTTTAAATGTTTTTAACAGTTTGTACACATGTCGAAGTGAAATAAGTACTTTGGGGTTACACAATTTACATATTTAAATAATGTTTTGGGAATTTCTGCCCTGAAAGTCTTATAATTGATATATGAACACTTTTATCTTCAACAGGAATCCCACCCTGAGAAATGAAATTTTATCATCACTGGAGTAACTCCCATCTCTAGATAGAAAGTGTTTGCAGGGATGATGTAGGGGATTTTATACAAAATTTATTTACAAAATACATTTAGGGTTTACATCTGCTTCAAGTATAACTTCTATTTTTTTGGGATAAAAATAATAATACTAATAAATACTAAAAATACTAATAAATATGTTATTTTTACTTCCGTCACTAACCTACTTCCTGGTTTGGTCAGGTAGGTCTGTTAATCACTTCTTTTGGTTAAAAACTCTTCTTTGTATCTTCAAACCATCTACATCATAACATTTGGGTCTAGTAAAGGTTTACCAGACACAGAGCCGAAAGAGAAAAGAAAATTAGATGCAGGGGCTAGATGAGGCTTCGAGGGTTAAGGAGGATGTTTGGGGTTAGGTAAAGGCAAGCTAGGTAATTGGTAGGGGCTTGGGTCTTGGGAGGAGTTTTGGGGAAGAAGAGAAAAGCATAGAAGGAATAGAAGGTTCTTGAATGTTGGCTGCAAAGAAAGAAGCTTCACCCCACCAGCCCCCTTTCATGGTGTTTTCTAACAAGGGGATTGGTGGACTTTGATTCTTGATGGGAAGGTGAGGTCCTAGATGGTCATGGTTTACGCTGGTGAAAAAAAAGTGGTTTGAAGACCCATCTTTGGTATAGAGTCATCCATGCTGCAAGGTCAACAGAATATTAATAAGTGAAAATGCTATGTATAAATAGGTATATTTACTTTTACTTATTTATATATAAATATAAAAGCTATATTTATATAAATATAGGTACATTGTGTTAACCAGTTGATACAACCATTTCAATCCCAGTAGTCCTGGCTCTTATTTAGCTTTAGTAAATAAGGCATAAAAGAAAGTTTTAGAATTTAGACTTCGATGGAATGGGTTTCCCACCCAAAGTACAGCTCCTGGGAGAACTCTGAGCTACCTTGACCAGGAAGCTACCATTTATTTCCAAATATGTGTTTAATTATAAAGTATACAAACCAGAGTCACTATAAGGCAAGCCTTAGCACTGTATATTTCTGATGAAACTAAGTTTTGGGTTTTTGGCTTTAGTCCAAACTGATAGAAAGAAAAACTCTTTAATTCCTCAATTTATATTCAGCCCTGCTTGGTAGAACTAACATAATTACAAATGGGTGAAAACTCATTCCTATCTTAGCACTATGGTGGCAGCTCAAAGAATGCTGGGAAATGGTTGAGCATCTGGTCCAGCCCTGATATGATAGGGGTCATAACTGAAATCCATGTTCTTTTAGGAAGGTCATGGATATTTAACCTGTTGGGTTCCATCTAATATTTTTCATTTAGTGCTGCAGGAAGCATTCTTAGGATATGTGCTGACATTGATCACTATATTTCAAATGCAGTAAGCTTGTTTTAATGCGGATTTCCCTTTGGAAGCTCTGTTTAGTTTATCATTTCTCGCAGAACAACTTGGCCACAATCCATTCCTCTTTGGGCTTACTGGGAGCCCGGCCACTACCCAAAAAAGACTGATTAACTGGCAGTAATTGATTTATTTATCTCTGCAACGCAGGGAGTAAAAAATAACTGAGAAATCTTTCCCAGGAGAAACACAGAGGCCGCCAATACCTACTCTTCTTTCTGCAAATACTAATTGCCTGGCTGCAGTTCTGACCCTGTGGCTTCAGTGAGACACTCAAGCATGTAGATAAGGATTTCTGATTTTCCTAGACTTGTTCTTCAGTGAGTCAATGGCACAGAAAGTACTATCGAGCATACCAGCAGATATGCTCAATTGTGTTTTCTATGCCATCAGCAGGCAGTGAGCAATGGCAGCCTACATTTTATATATGAATGACTTGCATTAAACAAAATCTAGAAGATTGTTAGGACCAATTAATGCATGGAGTTTATTTGGTCTATAGTCGGACTGCTTACCAAGTAAAGAAAATGGCACTTTTCAAACTATAAGAAGATGCCCATTTCTAGTAGAACACTGGAAAGCGGGACCACTGCTCTTACACAGAGCGCTGCAATCTGGGTTTTCTGACAGTGCCCCTGCACATTTCTGCTTACAGTATATTAGTGTGGTGGTCAGTGGTAAGAACACTCCACAATTGCTGCCATTGGGAAGACTACCACCCTCACAGATAGCCAAACAGATCATTGGTGTCAATAAAACTAAACTGAGAAGCACTAGCAAGTTAGCCTAGCAAGTTCTGGAGGAACCGTAGAGTTCCATGGAACCTTGGTTGAGAAACACTGACATTGGGGGTGGGAGGACAACTCCCCATAGCTGCCCAAATTCCCTCAGAGCCCTCCCATCCCCCTCCCTTCCCAAGATCCACCCACCAACGCTATATTTTTACAATTACCCTCATGCACCAGATTGTTTTTCTTCGACTAATGAAACGAACACTGGGTATTTTTTCCTCCCATTGATTGCAGAACAGTATGTATACCCCTAGCAAAATCCTAAATTTGCTGCTACAAACATTGACATCATGATGCAACCATCACCATAGGTTTAAGCCCCACATCCTCAGTCATGTGTGTGCAAATACACACATATTTTAATGCTTGTTCTAGAGAAATTCTTCTTAAATTGTGGAGACTATACTTATATAGGGGATTCTACTACACTACCCTATTTCCTCTGAACTTTTCAATGGATCATCTCTATTCTGAGGTTTACTTCACTTTTCCTCCAAAATTAAGCCATATTTTGAAGTATGTAAGTTTGATAATTATAATTATTTCTACTTTATATATATTCGTTAACTCTATAATTTGATCCATTACTCATATATGATCTATGTCTGTAGCATATCTTTCTAAAAGTCAGTTTTATCTGTTTCTATTTCACTAAATTAATATATTATTGGTGTTATTCTCTAATAATTATACTATTTGAACAAAATTGGATGAAATATATGATTTTTGTAAGGTTGAACATTGCAGTGTATTGAACCCTTACATTTATGTTTGTAAATTTAGATCCCCTGAACCCCGTATGTATACATAGAGAACTTTTTATTGACCTATCACTACCCCTGAGGAAGCCCACTATGGCGAAACGCGTAGGGTACTACGGTTGATATGAATGGCTTCATACCTACTTAACCATTGTATGGTGATGTATATTTGTTTAATATTATCTGAAACCTGTAAAGTGTCACAGCAGGCCTGAACAGAACTTTGTATGTATCGCAAGAAACTATTGTGACATACAGAGAAAAGGTTGTAATTGTTTTTTGTAACTTTGTGTGAAAACTGATCGAATCCTGTAGAGATCATAAGAGAATATTATGATTTATGGGTAAAAAGGATATAATTCTTTCATAATTTTGTAAACTTGTACTACAAATTATATTTCTGCCGAAAACTCTATCTTTCTCTGTCTTTTATTTAAATACCGCTTGTTCTAGAGCACAATTAGCCCCTTCAGCGCTTTAGTTGCCCATTACTGAAGCTGACGCGAGGGCTTTTCTCTCGCTTTGGATGCCTTATCCTCCCTTTCCTCAATCCAGACTGTGGTTCTCCTTACTGAAGTTAGCGAGTCTCATTAATCAGGCTGTGTTCCCAGCTGTGCCTTTTGCAATTAGCTTTGCGGAAATGTTATGCGTCTCTGCGGATCGTGGGCGGCATTTTTATAATAGTATATTTTGAGGAGAGTGGGGGGCCAGCCTCATTAGCGAGAGAACTTTGTGTTCACATTCTTAGTGGGCAGCCTGGATTACACACACACAGTGACCTCGTTCTCCGTAATCCCAATTAATCAGCAATATGCAGCCGCCAGTTTACCTAGCCATCCTTCTATATATTGTCTACTCAATTTGTCTATCTATCAATCTATCAGAGAATTAATACATTACTTTCCAACTGTAAAGCCACAAAAAACACTGAAAAGTGATTACATTAATTATGAACACTCTCTCAAAGTACGCTTTACCCATGCATAGCTGATTACTGTGAAAGCTGCCAATTAACTGTTGCTGAGACTGGTAGGCCTTCTAATGCATTTGTGGGCCTGTGCCTAGGTGTCAAGGTTACAGGAGATGGCACCAAGTCACAAAATATATTATCTATGTATATTGGTTCCCCATTTTATTTCTTTCCTGACCACATTCAAATATTTTATTTCGTTCCAAGGTATAGAGGATTAGTTGAGAGGTGTCACAACTCTTCATGGGTCAAGAAACTCGCAATCACCTGATCTTCCTTTAGTGTGGTGGACCATAAAATTGAACATAAATATAGTTCTAAAAATAAATCAACATGTAGCAACATGTAGGAGACATTTTTATATAGTTAAAAAAAATGTGTAAAGAAAAAAGTAGAATGTGACAAAGGGCATTGTGGTTCATGTGCTCCTAGGATGGCATGATCTCTAAATATATTCCAGAAGGTATTGTTCTGTAACAAGAGTAGTAAATGGCTGAAGTCCTACAATGATCACCTAGTGTCAATGTCTTATACTCAATATGTAACCAGGCTACAGACATTCAAGTATTTACAATATTTTGCATGCAAAAATATCTATATATCTATATAACAAGTTTACACTGACCTATGTAGCTAAAGGTGCAGTGTAGGAACTCATCCTCAAATTCACAGCAAAAGTACTGTCATTCAATGTTGTTCGAGTCCTTCTCTCAGCAGCACAGGTCATCCTGTTTTTCCATTCCAGCAGTAAATCAGCACCCATCCAAGTATTTAATCTTTATGGTAAAAAAAGGGAGATGGAGCATGGGGATCTAAGCAGTTGAGTCAGTTCTGGCAAGGCAGAGTTGAGTGAGCAGAGCAGCAGAGTGAACACCTTAATTTTTATGCATGAATGTTCGAACATTGACCGTTAAGAATGAAATGCTCTACAGTGCCTGCAGCTACCATGGTCAGTGAGGGTTTTGTATCAAACACCTACTATGCATATGCAAATACTTAAATGCCTGGCCACACGTTCACTTTAAAATGAATGGGCCTGATTTATTAAAGCTCTACAAGGCTGTAGATGATACACTTTAATCAGTGAAGCTGGAAGAACCAGCAAACCTGGAATAGATCTGGTCAAGGCTTTCAAAACTTTTGCTAGCAAACAGAAAATTACTTTGACGAAATCCATTCCAGGTTTGCTGGATCACCCAGCTTTACTGATGAAAGTGTATCCCCTCCAGCCCTGGAGAGCTTTAATAATATTCAGGCCCAATGTATCAGAAGCTTAACCAAATAAAACCAAGCATTGATAAAACAAAAATGCACGAACAGAGATTACCTTTTTTTCTACATGTCAAAGGGGAAAGTAGACATGGAGCTATAAGCAGCTGAAGATCTTTACAAATCTCTTTATTTTCACTCAATCCTGTGTGATTTGAAAAAGTCGATGAAATGAAACATATAAAACTTCCAGCCAGCAACGACTTTACTTTTTTCTAGCTGCGGATAATTTGTGTGCAGAGGAATTGTTGAGATAACATTACAGGTCTTCACCTTGGGGCCGCACCTACTAATGACCACTATGAGTCTCCCCATGATACAATTATTGTCACTGAAGGTGAAAGCAGACGGGACTATGGAGCTCAGAGATCAGCTCATAATGCTGAAATCATGAGCCTGCAGTAACCAGAATATATAGGCATAATACCATTCCGCTGATCTCTGTGAACTTGCTTGTCTTTCACATTTATTCTTTCAGCAATCGACGATAAATTCTGTTCCTTTTTCATGTTTTGGAGCAGAGCTAGGCTAGGTAAAATCTTTAGTCCTTGAGATATCTATATAGGTAGGTAGGTAGGTAGATGGATAGATAGATAGATAGATAGATAGATAGATAGATAGATAGATAGATAGATAGATAGATAGATAGATATTTGAGCAAAAAAGTCTACTGTTGCCATAGTTGGAAAGATTTGACATTAACTTAGTCAAGTATAGGAAATTCTAGCTAGCTCCATCTTAATTCAGCACCTCCCACTACAGAAGCTATTGGCATATTTTAGGTTCTCCAGTCATACCAATGGTGACCCTTCCTGTAGGTTAACCAAATATTACAACAACACACCGATAGCTTAAAACTGGGCTTTATTGAAACAGGTATAATATATAAGGAATTGTATATGTATTGGTCAACCAAGTTTGCAACAGGGTAGGCAAATTACAGTGGAACAATTGAATTACACAGTTAAAGGATAAAGGATAGATGCTTGTTCTCTTTGTGAGAACTGACCTTAAACACAGATGAAGAATGACACCACAAGTAATATGGAACAGCACTCAATGAGATCAAAGATTGTTAAACTAGAAGGAGAAAATTGTAACAGGGGAGTAACTCCGACCGCAAAAGACTTGCTAACCAATGGCCAGTGGATAAGATTATCTGAAATTCTTCTAACAGTGAGAACCTTAGAACTAATAGTGGAGTGGTAAATGTTCAAGTCCATTGAGTTCAACCACTAGGGATAAAGTAAACATACTAGAAAACCTACATATTTCAGATAGAAACCTATATGCATAATTGATCCAGAGGAAGGCAAACCACCCTTATAGAGCCTGGTTTAATTTACTGCAAGGATAGAAAACAAATTGCATCCTGAATACCTAAGGCAATCTGATTTTCTCTGGATCAACAGTTCGTGGTGTTATTCATTTTACAATTCAATACCCAGCTATACTGTGTGTATCTAGAAAATGTATACAGCTATTTTGTAAAACAATCTATAGAACATGCTAAAACTACTTCCCATGGGACTCTTTCCCACATTTTCATAGAGCTGACTGTGAAGAATTCCACAAAAGGCACCAAAGGCAGTTGATGGATGGGAAATCCCTTTTAGGAAAGATCCACTTAAAATAGTAGGTAAAGTTCAACATAAAGAAGACCAATCACCACTTCATCATCTGATGTCCTTCTAGACATGAGAAGAGGACATTGGTGGAAAAGGAACAGCTCTAGATGGGCGACCATCCATATATATAGCTGCAGCTTATTCTTAATAAATGCAAGTAGGTTTGCATGCAGGTACAGTAGTTATATGGGCTCTATACCTAGATTAAATACACATAAGGTTTATAAATAGATCATCCATCTGTATTCACGTTCAGATCTCTCTGCGAGCACAAGGAGAAGATATTGCTCTGGGTCATATGACTGCAATGAACTGCATTATTATCAAGGGAAAAATCCTCAATTCATATAGTATGTAGAGAGCAAAAAACTAACAAAGAAAGTTAATTAGCGACAATGTCAGACTGAAATCATTCGACTTTCTCATTCTCTCGGGAATCTGGAATCAACCAAGAGCCCAGAATGCTTCAACAAGCAGGAGGAAAGAATGAAGAATGGATAAAGCAAGAACAGAGATGAGGAACATGAGAAGGATCCAGAACAAAAGATCGAACCAACAGTGAAAGGTGGTGATGAATTAATAAGTAAGGACAAAAAATAATGAGCTTGAGCTGGGGGAAAGGTGTGACAAAAGGGAGAAAAGTGTTGAATGACTAAATATACTCAGCTACTAATATTCTAATCTTTACCTGTTAGAGCAGCTTTCACTTGTAAAAGCAAGCTGATATAAATGTCTATTCTCATCTCCATTGCTGCCCCCTTTAATTGCTCAGATAACAACCACGTGCAGCAGGGGTGTAGAAGCAAAAAAAAGAGGGGGCACAGCACTATCCATGGCGAGCGCACTTGTGCATCATATTATGTAAACGTGCCCCCCACTACACCCCTGCCTATCTGTTACTTAAAAGGAAAGAAACTTCGCCCAGAGTGCTGTCATGATACCAGAACCAGCCCACTCTCCCATTGCAGGCTCAGACCTGGGTGGGTGGGTTGTGTTCAGAGAGACAACCCGCCCACTGCCCTAAGCCTGCAATTCCATACGGTCGGCGCAACAACCCCCCAGTGGGGTCCTTCTGACCCCAAAGAATTCTTTACACGTGCCCATTCCCGAAAAATAAATTGAGGTCATGGCATTCCCACCCCTGTCCTCCCCACTAAACCCCTAGTCTGTCTCTTAAAGCCACACCTTCGTGGGCAGGGGGGGGGACACTGTAAAAAAAATCAAAAAGGTTTTGAGCATTTAGGTGCAGAGATTGAAATTTGGGGGATGATGAAGGAATATGCAGGCATGTCTAGGCTTCCAGGGCACTTCATGAACATTTCCTTTACGTGCATTCCTTATCATGTTCATACCTGCTGCTGACATTAAAGCCAGGCTGGATATGTAAAGCTGAATCAAGCCACACTTACCATTGAATTTTTTTCATCTTTGTTGCAGTGGCCAGCACCCTGTAATTCTGAATCTCTACATAATTGTTCTTTTTGACCCAAATTCTATTTATCTAGTCTCTTTATTCATCCTCTCTTCCTAACTTTATTCAATTGTCATTGACTCTGGAACCATGACCAGGACTTTAATGCTCCATTTTGTACCATGCTGTCAACACACTGTTGACCTTCGCTTGTCTCTGGCTTCCATGCTGTTGTTAATATATTAGCTGATATGACTTGACCTGGATGCCTGGTACACTACTGCACCACATATTCCATTCAAGTCCCAGCCACCAAACTAATAACCTAGCACTTGTCCCTCTTTTGCATCCCCCATTTTTCTAATCAGGAGTTTTGGGTTTGTAGTTGTAAGAGAAGCCACCTTCCTCATTTTGGCTTCTTATACAAGTATGTGAGAGTTCCAACAAAGTTCTTCATAAGATGACAGATCCAAATATTGTGGCTGGCTGAAAGAAGACAGTAGATTAAATTTACTGCAGAACGCTAAGCACTTTTCATTTGGCTGATGTATTGTGGTGCAGCTTTACTGCAGACAGCAATACATTATTTTTATGTGGCTGCAAAATTTGTACTTTAAAGCTTTAAGCTTTCAGCTTGAAAAAAAAATATCCAAGGACTGACAGAGATATGTCATGCAGAAACTGATTTTACAGCAGTACGAGAGTCAGCTATGTCTTTACCAGCAGCACCCCATGCCCTATGGCTTCCTCACAATACACATGTTCTACACCTATGGCTTTACTCATAGATCAAGACATTTATTTTTTAATGGTTGTAGATTATTACACCTTAACAGGTCATAAGGAATTTGCCCCAGCTAATGTGAAAGCCTGAAATTGTGTGAAAGGGGAAGAAGATGGTTAGAATAGAGAAAAAGGATGCATTGTGATATCAGCCAGACTCCAGATAAAGATATATAGCAAGGAATAAAAACCAGTTAGAGATAAAGGATCCAATTAGTGAGAGAGAAGTAGCTTCTTCCTTCGATATAACAGAAACATAAACACAATAGCAATTGTTGTGAGTGCTTTCTCTCTTTCCTTCTCTATCTTGTTACCTATTGTGGTTAAACAACCTCCGATCAATGGGCAGCAAGGTCAAATGGGGCATCATCTACATAATGATTTCTGAAAGTGAAGCAAACAAAAATGGAGCTAGTGTGATAGCAAACAGTCAAAAGGCGGTGAAAGGTAGAACTGAATGAAAACTAAAACTAAACCCCAGCTATAAACACAAATCAAATGCATAAGTGGGTTCTCTTTTATTATCCTAAGGTTACCGTTACATCAGCAACTAATTACCTTTTGGTCTGGCATGCATGACCGAACAATGGCAAATGTTTGATTTCAGGCATAGCCAACATAGTGGTTCACAAGTTAAAAAAACTGTAAGCCAATTGGCATATTCATAATTAGTTCACCACCAAACCTTACCTGGGGGTAAGCCAAAAAAACTGCCTACACAAACACAGGGAGAACTTGCAAACTCCATGCAAATAGAATCCTGCCCGAGATTCAAACCTGGGACCTATCGCTGCAAAGGCCAGAGTGCTAACCACTGAGTCACCGAGCTGCCCATAGCTCAACATATGTTTGCAAATGATACACCCCTGTCATGCCCCCATTTTGGATACCAATAAAATGAATAAACAAAAAAATGATTGGTTCAATCGCCAACTGTTTTATTCTTAACTACTTTTCATTTATATCAACGTTTCACAATAACAAAATGGAATAATTTGGAGGCTAAATGAAGGATGTGCAAAATATTATTTTTTAACAATTCACTAGATAATTAATTTATTTTTTGGGAGCAGTATATATCAACCCAAGAAGAAGAACACAGAATATATATATATATATATATATATATATATGTAATACATACATACAGTGTATACATTACTGATTAGAATATCAATTGGATCCCTTGGCCAAGTGCAAAATTAGCATCAGATTTGATTTGCTCATGTGTACTGACCAAGTTGGAAAGGACCAACCACAACACATTTCTTTTGCATTAGCTAGTCATGAATTATCTCATTATAACACAACATTGTCATGTTAGAACAGTGAGAATCCTAGGAACATCCGTGCGGTCACATAACCTAAATGAACCAATTAGAATTCAGATAACTGCAGTTGACTTATTTTCTGGTTTCATCTTTAAAGTCCCATTTTGCCATTTGAATAACCTCTCAAGCCATTTTACACCCTTCCTGTTATACCCTTCTTATCTCCTTGTTCTCATTCTAACTATGGCTTAAGGCTCCTATATCAATCTATTCTCATTCTCATTTTACAACTGTAACTTAATCATTTTTCTTCTGTCTTGAGTCATCCTTTCCTATTTCCATATTTATCTCCTCATATTGCTCATATTGCACATCTTTCATCTTCTCAAACTTGAATATCTATATTCCTCTCTCCCTGCAGACCAATGCATACAAATCCTTTATTTCTATTTTTTAGCATGGATATCCTGCAGACTTTCATATCTCAGTCCTCTATGCCCCCTCTTTATTTATCTGTGACCAGCTCAAACCTAGCCATACATAGATTTAGTTTTTGACTCATCAAGATGTTTGGGATACCGCAGCTAAACAATATGTGACTATAAATCTGGCTTTTTATGATCCTGTAAAATGTAGAGAGCTATAGCAGAATACATTGTAGGATTACTGCATGCACAGGGTCATTTGCAATTATTGTTCAACAACAGTGTTACTGTTCAGGTTCCTGATTTGGTTTGCTTCTGTTCATACTAGTTATTTTTTTTCTAAACTTTTCTATTCACTGTTAGTTTATATGAAATGAATGGTTACAATCAGTAGTACTAATGAGTAATTGTACACAGTGGACAGCGGGTTCCTGCTGCGTAATTTTACAGTGCCCACAATCTCCAATGCATTTTTATTAATTTGCTTTAAGTTTATTTCACCTTTTCTAGGAACCTTCATCTTTACTTGAACAGCCTTTTCATCTCTCTTCTATAAAGGTGATATTTCTCTCTCCTCTGTGTGCTCTTCTACCCATTTATATGTTTTCTAATATAATCTCATGCCCTTTGTGCACATTCTTCTCCTTTCCGTTCTTGTGTTTTCTCTATTTAACTCTAACTTTTAACTTATATGGCTTTAACTAGACTTAAGGGGATAGAGAATTTTTTAAAGGTTGACAGGCAATACAGTAAAATGTATTCGGTGTGCACATTTCTGTACTAGGAACATGTGAAAAGCTTGAAACCTAATAATGTGTTCCTATGTTATATTGTGTTCCTAACACCTCAAATATACCTTCAAGATTTTACCAACACATAAATCAAATATATTCTTGTGTATGTTCCTGCAATGTCAAAAAGTTACATTCTCTTTTATATTTTCTGCTTTTAATTAAATTATTTTTGGTGATTCTCATTGCTAAAGTATATCTATATGTAGGTACATCGACAAGATTTTCATAAATAGAGCCTAAAGGATGTTGACAGTATAGTTAAAAAAAAAAGGAAAAGTTGATATATTTTGATGGTCTACAAAGCTAAGCATTTATTTCTACTCTTACTCTTCTTTTGCCTGAAACCTTAACCTAAAGCCTAACACTACGTCCAACATTTACCCTTTCTTATTATTAAACCCTGAAAAAAACTATTCCTGACTTGACCCAAACTCCACAACGAGCCATCAATTGTGAATCTTCCCCATTACCCAAGGAAAGTTGTGTGTAATCTACTAACCACCAGAGTGTCATACCATACATAGAACAATGGATCCCTATGTGTACTGACTGGCCCAGTGCTGTGAAATAAGCTCTATGCCACTTTATCCTCCATACCTAAAAGATCAAGGTTTTTCTTTTGGTTTTTGAGAGTGAATGGATTGCTGAGCAAGTTTGGGAATCTTGCTGTTGGGGATGGGATAATAAGCACAGGTGAGCAATAAATGTTCCCCATTAAATTGTTCATATATTTGGTGTTTTGTATATACTTGGTGTTTCCTTGAACACTTGGACGATGTACATACATTGTTTCCAGTGACAGATGGCAAATGGCACCCCGCTGTGAAATGCACAGCAGTCATTCCCAATTGCTCTTTCATCCATCCACCATGAATCCATAATTGACATTAGGGGACCACTGTACAAATGTCAAATTATTGTCACCCGAGGCAAACGGTCGTGCTCATCTCAGCCAACAAAAATTTGGCATGTGTACACAGCCTTAACCTTTACCCCAAGACATAACCCTACATTTGAACTTAGCCCCCCAATGCCTGGCACTAACACTAAATTAACATAATTACTGCACTAAACCTGAGTAATAAACTTATTCCTGATCTGTATACCCAGAGTTGTGCCAGGAGCTGCCATGCTGAATGCTTAAAGTGAAAAAAATACTGGTGAGGCAAGAACTGTGTAAAATTTTGGGGCTTGCTTTTTTAAAACAGGGATTCAGAGATTCCTTCAAATATACCATCATGTGAATCTTCCAGGCCCAGGTCTTTGAATGGCAGTAATTATTTCCCACCAGGGAATGTTCTCTGTTTTTATAAATGGAGCCCATAATGGAGAGAATGTGGGAATCCAGAAGGAGACTCTAGTTACCTTTGTCAATGATTAATAATTCTTCACCTAGATTTGGAATTAAAATGCAGACACATACTGGTTCCAATGCATAGCTTACATTGCCTTCTTGATCACCCTGGAAGCTCTGAATCTCAGGGCACGCTTATATGTAAATTTCAATATTTCCTATTAGCGTTGAAAGCTACTACTCCCCTAACCTCTGCTATTTCCTTTGGTCAGGAAAGGCCATCGCTGACATGATTTTTAAGACACAGTCACTGAATCTTTTCTCATTTTGGTTGGCTACTAAGTCACTGACGCAAAACCAACATGTAAGCAATGAGTTCTGAACCCACAAAAATTAAAAACCTGGAGCCTGCACCTTTAAAAAATGGCAATTCCATATTTCTGTCCCCAAAAATCCCCTTTTTATTTTACCTGTATGATCCTTCAAAGGGTAGCTCATATTGCTTACTCTTCCTTATCTCATTTCTCACTCAGAAAATGTTTTGTCAAGTATAAAGCATTGCAAATAGCACAGTAACAGGGATTATTCTTCTTTTATTACACAACAAGGTGCTTTAGTGTTTTTTTGGAATTAAGTAGATGTGGTCCTCAGCAGACCTAATGTGATTTATTATTCCTTTCTTTTTTTCTTCAGTTTTTTTTTGTTTATTTAATTTTCCCCTGAAGCTCTTTTCTCTGTCAATGTCTTTATTCTCTTATTTGTTAGAATTCCTTTCCTCTTCCCGCCCCCTCTTCTCTCTCCTTTAGGATGTGTTCTGTTCCCTCTTCTTTCCTTCAAGCCCTGTCTTTGCTGCCTTGCTAAGATTTATTTTTGTCCTTCTGTCTTTTTTCTTTTTAGAATTATTTGGTCTTCTCTGGTACTTTCTCAGCCCACGGATTTATAATGCCAGATCAGTATTAAACCAAAAACTACAAATACAGTAATAATACTATAGCTGATATTAGTGCTGTGGCATCAGAAGCTAATTTTTGTGAAAAGGATTTATTTTATATTTTTGCAAACATAATGTATTGTTTATCTTATGCAACATACTAATGTCAGATGATGAATTTCTAACATGTGTACAGGGGTCCCCTAAGGTCATTCATCAATCCACCATTGCAGATTGACGAACAATCAATCGGAAACAACATCTGTGCACTTCAATGGAGGAGAATACAGCTAGGTCCCAAATGCTCGTCCCGCCTCCATTGACCAGAACGGCACTGTGCATACAACACTCATTCATTCTTCTTTCTCGGTTAAAAAAGACAATCATCTGACGTCCTTCTGATGTTTAGTGTTTTTAACCTTTGCATTAAATTGAATGTTTCAGTAACAGGTTGGCCTAATATAGACCAGCAAAAAAGATAATCTGTGTTGGTTTGGTTTTGTATTGTGGCTAATGCAGCCACCCTTGCAGGAGCTGCTAATATATAAAGACTTTACCTATTATTTCCAGTGGTGACCAGCCACTCCTCTTGTCAGAACGAGTGGACGTCTGCATCTGTTATACAGATTCCAATATCTGCACTAATCTTTATTTTTTTCAACCTTGACTTCAGAGCTTGAATCCCATTTAATCTCACCATATTGGACCACCATTTACATATTTGATAAGATCGCCACCTAAGTCCCTCCTCCACAGCAACTTCTCATAATTATATAAAGTTCAACATTACAACACTTGTATCATCGAGCCATTCTGTTCAATCCGACTTCCATTTGAGCGATTGAGTTAGTTCTTATATCTCAAAAACTACCAATACGGTCTCTACTCTCCCCTGAGGAAGCCATACGTCGAAACGTGTCAGAAACAGAGAAAAAACGTATGCATTACACTTATGTTTGAGATACGATTGTAACTATTTCCTAAGCTACTGTAGTTACCACAAAGAGCTGTTCTTTACTCTTTATTTATTTATATGGACCAAAAATTGGTAAAGGAACATTGACACATCAGTGGTTATAAATGGTCCTTATTAAAGTTACATTTGCCCTGAGGAAACAAAAGGTATTGGTTAATCCGGTTTCACAATGGTAAAGGTGTTCAAAGTGTTAAATTACAGCAGAATAGTTCAATAGTATAATGAAATGGAAAGCACTGATGTTTATTCACCTTATCACCCCTGAGGGGTTTTGCCTCATGTACATTAAATAAGTAAAAAACAAGACATAAATAATGCAGATTAAATATTTTCAAACTGGAGTAAAGCTGCCTGGGGGGTTCAACTATGATTTGCAAACCCCTAGTTAATCACTGGCCAGTGGTTAATGGTTCTTTAATGGATTTTTCTTTTTTTCTTCTGTACTTTCTCTTGTCTTGACTGCCATTGAAACACATGGACCTGGAAGATTCCTCATTCCTATGTTATATTTCTTGCTACTAGTTACCTTTTCTTTTATGTCAGTACTTTTCCTTGTACAATTATTTCTACTTTATTCCTTGCACTCTATTTCTGCTGGTGTGCACCTCTTCTTTTTCTTTCATACATATTTAGTCTAGTTTTGGGTTCTTTATAATTATACTTTTCATTTCTTTTTAAGACTCTTTCTTCTGTTCTTTTTTGTATTTTTTCTTTGAGTCATTGTCATCTTTCTCTTTTATAGTTTGTATTGTCTTCATCTTGTCTTGTCTTGTCTTCTACCTTCATCTCCTTGATTCTCTTCCTTAATTGTTAGGCTTTTTGTACCCATATCTTTTTGTTTTCTTCCAATGCTCTTCTGTTAACATTTTCTTCCATTATTTTCTTTTTATCTTCTAGCATTCTGCTTTTCTCTTACCTTTCTTTTACCTTTCTCATTCTTTCCTTATCCTCTTCTATCTCCCTTCCTAATACCTCTTCTCATTATATTCCTACCCCCTCACCATCCCCATTCTCCCGCTCCACCACTCTATCCCTTTCTTTTTTGCTCTCTGACTGATATATTGTTCCATTAAAGCTTTCACAACCTTTTAAGAAAATAAAATCAGCCGAGAGCGAGCGACGAGGGCTGAATGAAATGAACATGAAAAGATTTTGGATAGCAAAGGAAGTGTGAGGATGGAGACAAGAACAGCCAAGTGTCGCATAAGAAAAATATATATATATATATTAATGGCACGATTAGTCATCGCTTACTGGAAAAAATCACATTTTAGCTCAGAGCCTCTAGGGGAGAACGTCCTTTAGGAAGCAGAACCTTCAGGTACAATGAGAGCCTCTCCACCTGCTGCACAGGGAGCAACAAATGAAGACGTTAGAGCAATTTTTAATGAAGCACTCTTAATTAACATCTAATTGACATTTATTTCATTAGCAGGTTTGCTCCAGCGTAACTCAAGGTCACGGGCTGATGGTTTGCATGGAACCCCTGAGATACAATGGAAAGGTAGAAAGAAGAGTCACAATTATAACAGCACAGAGAGCTACAGCAAAGGACAGGGATTTACTAAAAGCTATAATAAGAAAAGAAGGAATATGAAAAAGGATAGCGGTGTGAAGACAGGCTATAATTTAAAAAAAACACACTTCAGTAAAGCAGTCTTAATGAAATGTTAATGTGAATGTAGCTATCTTGAAGGCTTAGAAGATAAATGTGTTTATACTTTGTGTATATGCTAAATTAAGGATTCAATTATTCACAGTTATATCCAAACCTGGCCTTCAAAAAATGAGTTTCTCAGCTTTGGTGTTGCACATTTTTATCATGAAAGGTTACATGTTGCATTTTTGAACTATTATTATTATTTTAGTACAATTTATATGAACATTTTGAAAAGCTCTATTTGTATTAACATATTAAATCATCATATTGATCGTATGATTATATACTGATCATATTAAATCATCCCAGTGAAGCATATAGGAAAACCTATAAATTCCTTACTACTCACAGTGCCTGAAATAGACGCATATACTATATAGGTGAAAGTTTGTGGACCTCTGACCCAACTCTCAGCTATATACCTATATTGAGTTCAGAGTTTCTCCAGGTAGGGCACTGTTCATGCTAAAGCATACAAAAGATCAAAGATAGTTGTGTGTCTCCTAGGATAAAGAAAATATTTATTATATGTGTTTAACGTATATTCTATGTTCAGGTTCTTTATATATTACAGGCTTGCTTGCCAGAATGAATTGTAATAGAAAATGTTATGAGAACAAATTGTCATTCTTCAGGTTCTTGCAATATCTTGGTGTTGACCATGGAGATAGTTTGGTATTCTTGGTTGTAGGACTGAAGTACAACCAATTGATATGTTTCCAAGATAACTGGAAGTAGTGGTTTCTATGATTCCTTGCCATGTCTAATGTGTAGTTAGTGCAACTTAATGGGCCTGGGCAAGAGAATGACTTAATGAGCCTGAATTTTTAAAGCTCTCCGAGACAGGAAGAAATAGACTATCATGGGAGAACTTGGTTGATCTAGCAAACCTGGAATGGTTTCCTTTCATCCTTTCTTTCAAAATTATTTTCTATTGGCAAATGCTTTTAATCTTGGACCAGATCTATTCTAGGTTTGTTGGATCACCCGGGTTCTCCCATGATAGTCTGTCTTTGCCAGTCTTAGAGAGCTTTGATAAAATTCAGAGTCGATGAGTCTGATTTATTAAAGCTTTCCAAGCCTGGAGAGGATACATTTGATCAGTGAAGCTGAGTTATCCAGCAAACCTGGAATGGATCTGGTCCAGGATTGAAAACATTTGCTAACAAATAGCAAATGATTTTGAGGAAATCTATTCCAGGTTTGCTGGATCACCCAGCTTCACTGATCAAAGTGTATCCTCTCCAGCCTTGGCTAATAAATCAGGACCAATACGTCAGATGTTTATGTGTTGTAGCATCTGGATGGCACTTGTCCAGAATTTTAACTTAAACAGGATCAAGTAAGATCCTTTATAAACTGCAATGAGGGTCTCCACGTGTGTTAATCTTTTGCATTTCTATTTCTACCCTTTCAAAACGTTCGCTGTATCAGGGGATTTTTGTTTTTCATTATCACGTAACCTTCCAATACCAGTTGGGGGAATTCTTTTTCTAGTCCCGGCATTATCGTAGTAACCAAGCCCAAACCCAAACATTCCCCAAACAACCTTGGTCACAAAGAAGGGTTAGGTTATTCTTCATTTCCATAGTTGGGAACATGACCTCCACCAAGCATTAAGTCAATAGGATTTGATTTTATCAAAATGATCAGGAGTCCACAAACTTTTTGTCATATAGAGTTAGGATACATTTTAAAAAGGTGCCCCATGGAAGTTCCTCACCCCATATATTTCTTTATTAACATGATTTATAGTGTAACAGTTAAAATTGTGGGTTTCTAGCTTTCTTTTTGGAGTTGCTGGGGAGAAGCTGAGAAGCTGCATTTTGGGTTGAAAGTGGCTGTGTACAATCCCATGGTAGTGGGGGCAGGGTTAAGTTACCGTAAATGTAAAGCGTACAGGAACAGTATAGGGGGCAGGATGGTGGTACAGTATATGGGAACAGTGTGAGGGGACAGGATGGTGATAAAGTAAGAATGAAGAGTACAGGAACAGTAGAGGGGACGGGATGGTGGTACAGTATGTGGGACATTACATAAATAGTGGTAGGGACAGGATGGTGATACAGTTTGTAAAGAGTACAAGATGGCGATACAGTATGTAGGAACAGTATATAAATAGTAGTAGGGACAAGATGGCAATACAGTAAGATTAAGGAGTACAGGAACAGTAGAGGGGACAGGATGGTGGTATAGAAAGAATAAAGTACAGTATGCGGGAACAGTACAGTAATAGTGACAGGATGGTAATATAGTATTATTATTATTATTATTATTATTAATATTATGAATAAAGAGGATTTATATAGAGCCAACATATTACGCAGCGCTGTACATTAAGTAAAGAGTACAGGATGGTGGTACAGTATATGGGACAGTGCATAAATAGTAAATAGAAGAGATCATTTATACTGGGGTAGCAGGGTGGCTCGGAGGTTAGCACTTGGCCCTAGCAGCGCTAGGTCCCAGATTCAAATTTCAGTCAGGACACTATCTGCATGGAGTTTGCAGGTTCTCCCGGTGTTTGCGTGGGTTTCCTCTGGGTACTCCAGTTTCTTCCCCCATTCCAAAAACATGCAGTTCGGTTAATTGGCTCCCCCCAGAAAAATTTACCTTAGACTGTGTAATATGATGGCGCTATATAAACACTGTGTATTAATATGTATGTGGGAACAGTACAGGAATAGCAGTAGGGACACAGGATGGTGATACAGTAAGTAAAGAGTATAGGATGGTGGTACAGTATGTGGGAACAGGACAGGAATAGCAGTAGGGTCACAGGATGGTGATATAGTAAGAATGAAGGGTACAAGAACAATAGGGGGGTAGTAAGTGGGACAGTACATACATAGTAGTAGGAACAGGATGGTGATACAGTAAGTAAAGAGTATAGGATGGTGGTACAGTATGTGGGAACAGGACAGGATGGTGATACAGTAAGAATGAGGAGTACAGGAACAGTAGGGAGGGACAGGATGGTGGTACATTAAAATCTAAAATTACAGTAATATTATAGGGGGATAGGATAGAGGCACAAGAGTACCAACTAATGGAGCAACCCCCAAAGTACCGTGAAAAGTATAGCATTAACGGTACATGCATTATATAGAGTACAGGATGGAGACATGTTTAGCAATCAGAAAATGAATAATATGGGTGTGAAATGACAGTTTAATCAATGTGAAAAGTACAGCCACAACAGAAGATCCCTGGTGGAGTTGCACTGACAGTGCTGTGAGTTATGCTGCAAAATCTGCCTGAGTTAGATGAATAAGACTCCAGGGGCAGCGCCTGACTAGGAACATGTAGGTCATATTCCTCTCCTGTCTTTATATTTAACATCAGTTTGATTTCTGCATTTTATATTTCATTCAGTGAACATTTGGAGTCCCAGAGTTGCAGCTGGCAGCCTGTGATGTGTCACATGTAGTGGCAGCACTGGGATTTTTTCTCCATTAGTCAGAACAGAAAGTCAGCCTTTGTGCTTTGTCTTATTATTCTTCAATATGTAGCCTAAAACATGGCCTGTCACAGCAGAGCACATGCGAACAATGGCCGAGCAGCGGGCTGAGATGTGTGGATTTTGTGCGCTGCTGGCTAGAGTCCAGTCCTTGATGAGAACTGGGAGTTTATCCAGCAGGTACTGAACACTTTACAAATGATTCAGAGAAGCAAGGCAGGGAGTATAGCACACAGAGAATTTCTGATATAAACAGGGAGTATGAACAGAATGTATAAAAGATGCTGAGAATGGGAGCACAGGGATACTGAATACAGCACATATGGGACCATTATTAATGGCAGACATTTTATCCTCTGGCTAATCATCTAATGGGGAACAAGGCGTACTAGAAAACAATCTTTAAGTAGTAAAATATTGTGCAGAATTGCTGAATCTGGAAGTGTAAAAATCAGTAAGATAACACATACCTGGCAAAGCACTGAATTCTAAGCCAACATCGTGCTAGGTGCAGTCATAAAGCAATTATGGCCAAATGTACACCTGGATGTCTCATGAAACGAGGGGCTTCCAAATAAGTTGTGAGTTACAGTAAAGATAACTTTGGTGCAAGAATGCAAAGCAAGAAGCTGAACATGCATATGTAATATGTCTAGCGTCATATAAAGATATAAGTATGTAGTATTACTACAAATGTGCAAAATCTGCATGCAATTGGTCTATTTTTATGTAAATATATACTTATATTCAGTGTTTCTGGGCTTTTTAACCATGGGGGCACCCTTAAAATAACTTTCAGGTCTTCAGAAACCCCTCCAATAGTTACTATATCCACCACTCACAGTACTTTAGTATGGTGGCCAGAGGGAAGAATGTCTTATCTGCCCCTGTTAGTTTCAAGCAGACTTAGTGCGTACACTCGTGCAATAATCCACGACAGATTGTTCTATAATTGTTAACAAAAAAAGTTCACAACGACTGGTCAACAACGCCGACGAACGAATAATCTCGATGGAAACGAACGACCATTCCCGGCGAATCTGATTGGGTGACAATCGTTCGTAATCTATTGTGTGTACGGTCGTTCAGTGATCGTGGTTTGCTCTGTGAACCACTTTCTCCTGTACATGTCACTTCCTGCATCGTTCAAACAAACTTTCCTAGTGTGTACATTAATGGTGGATTATATTTGAACGATCGTATCGTTACAGCATGTACAGAATTGTGCAGAATACGATCATTTAAAATTATCCGTAATAATCGTGGATCGTTAGTTTTCAAATGATAATTATTGAACGTGTACCTAGCCTAACACACATCAGCTCACAAAAGGAGGCGTTATTCACAAAAGGAGGCCTTATTCTTGAATAATTCATTTGCCAATGAAAAGATCTTAGAAGTGGCATAGATAATATGATAAATACCATAGACAGATAATATTTTCTTAAACAAAAAAATCCACCTAAACCTGACCTATCATCACATTTTTATCATTAGGATAAGAGTGGCTTTCCCTTTTAACAGAATTTTAAAAAAAAATAACATTTTATTTTAAATATTTTTTTAAACTTTTTTTTATACAAACTTCCTGACCCTTTTCAAATTTACTGCCATGACAGTAACTCATTGCTTCCTGGCATACTCCACATCACATTTCCCAGGAGGCTGCAGGCTGCTCCTTCTCTGCACACCCTAGACCGGGCACTACATCTCCAGGGGCTTTCCTCAAATGTAAAAATACAAGCACTCAATATCACGCATGTGAGATCTGTGCTAGTTTTATTCACATTTGGAGGATGATATGTCATCCAATTTCATTCCTGCACAGTGCAACATCAAGCGACGTAATCAAAAACTCAAAAGAATGGGTGAGCCCTAGAAAGAAGACAGAAGCCAAGGCAGTACGAGATTTGTTGAACATGGTGTGTACGTTGAATGGGAGCTTTCAACGAATAAATGTTTATGCTTTTCATTTTTTTATGCACATTGCACTTTAAAAAAGTACAAATTGCCCACAAATTACATTTCTATGTCCACTGAGGTTCTTTCTCTGCGATTTTGTGGTTCTGTATCAGCGGAGTTATTTTCCCTGCCTTGGGATTTGACACACAGCTGGTCATCTAATCTGGGGACACAGCAGAGCAGAGCCTCCTGGTGCTACAGATGTAATCACTTACCTGAACAAACTAGATATAGGATTTGGTAGCTAAGCTACAACGAAGGAAATAGGATTAATTTTTTAAGGTCTAAAAACAACCCATCTAAAGAAAGAAAATTGTTCACCATAGCAAAAAAACAAAAAATAAAAAATAAAAAAAGCAAGCATGCCTTCTTTTGCTGCTATGCAATACTAAAATTATAGTATCTGAGTGGTTACCGCACAGCTCTTTACTCCAGATTTGAGTAATCATTACTAATGTATGTTATCAAAGGTAAACTTGCAACATTTTGTACCGCTATTGAGATAGAACTGTTCTTCAAAATAAAACTAATATTATTATGTCATGATATGATATCATGATATCAAATGATGTTAGCCATAAGGTCAGGGTAGTGTTAAGGTCTTGGTCAAGTATTACCTACTGAAGGATAATATTTCAACAGAGATTGGTAGGTCATTGGCTGTCACTATAGGCCGATGTCAATCCCCAAGGTGCCTTACATTGACCATTTGACCAACGTCCCTGTGTCACTCATGAGACCAGCTGGTGGAGAAGGTATGGACTTGCCTTCTTACAACAGGTACGTTTTTCCGCTTCCACACTAACAACTATCTATATTACCATTTTAAAATCTCTATTCTGGTTTTTCAACGACATTTCATGCCTTAAGTCGTGGATTTCACAGTGGTGACACCAATGCAGACTCCCTGACACCAAGGATGGAAATATGCTAACTTTATACCTCCCCATCTTGGACAATCAACATTTGCGCAGTTTGCAGTTAAATAACCAAAAGGTAAGATCAAAACATAAATTCACTAAAATGTTCTTCTAGAGGTGACCCCATGCTGCTAACACCAGTAGCAAGGTGCTTGTTATGGCGGAAAGTAGTCCCGGACCACTTCTGGACCCTCTGCTCAGTGATTTCTGCCTTCAGCACTGGGAGAGCGAGTAACACGCACAGAAAATTCTCTAAGGATGTCTAAACTAGAGTAAATAACTCAGCTCCTTTACAACCTATGGAAAAAGGCCATACATGAACAGTACACAGATTGGAGCCATGCAAGCTAACATGGTCCTTGCCCAATAAAGGAGATTATTGGTCATTTGGGGTAAGTCGTAGGAGGTGTGTATATGGGCAAAGGCACCAATTTACCTTGAATCAAAGTAGAGCTTTGCTTTAACCGATAAAGGTACCTTTTAGTAATATTAATCTTGTACATCAAGTTCTGTATCTGAAGATAAAACTTCCAGACATTTACTAAACAAAAGCAGCCCTACTTTGTTCACATATTGGCTTCAACCAGGTAAGTCCCTGAGAGACCTGAGACATCAGCAGATCAGCAAGTCAATCAAAATTATTTTTTCTCATTTAGAACATTTCAATCTGCATACAACACATGGGGATGGCTCAATGGAATGTAATTGTTGCTTGGCAGATCTTCTGCTTGCTGAAGTTTATTACTCCTCTGGGTCCACTCGGTAAACTTTAAATAATAGCAGAGAGAGTATCAATAAAATGTTAAAAGCCCTTTCACACCACAAGCACTGGGATACGTTTGGCTGCAGTTCAGCATATTTTCCCAATACAAGTAAACATGAAAAACATTGCTTTTCAAAATGTATAGCTTGCATTAAAGCAATAGGCAATTATAGTGCATGCTGCATTTTTATACAGTATGTTGTGACATGCTACAGAGCTTTGCAAGTGTTGAAATGAATTGAAATAAAGTGGGCTTTCCTTGCAACTGGAAGGTTCACTTCCCTGCCAGCCTCCCACCACCATTATCAATTGAGCATTTAAGGAAAAAACGACTCCAGTAAGATGAGGTGTGCAGGATGGGAAATCCCAGGGGTTGCATGGGTAAATACCAGCCTGGTTTACCATTGGCTGGTGGTAGTCAGGGGTATTAATTTAATGTGTGCTATTAAATTAAAAAGTGATGATTTTAATAATGAAATGATGGAAATATATATTGTATTGCCAATTGCACTTTGAATCCTTTAGTTAAGTACAAAGTTTAAGCTATCTACTGTTGTGGTGTTGTATTAAACGATTCACATAGCTCTTTCTTGTATACCAAATCTTTTTCTATTGCTGTATAGAAGAACTGTAAACATTTTGATTTATTTTTAGTCTATACATGGGAGAGAGAGTAGTTTTAAGGGTAATTACCAGGAACAAATAAAAGCATTCAATGAGCTTCCAGAGCAATCCAGTAAACTTTGCAACTATGCTTACGTCATAATGTTCATGAAGTTTACCTTCATCACATTATTCTTTATTATGCTTTATTTATGCATTTAATATTTCCAAAATGTACATCTATATATGGGGGCAGACAAATGTGTTCTTTACATAGGCAACCTTTTCTGTACCTTGCCGATCTTTTTATCCCTCTGTAAAAGAATCAAAGGCTGCATTCTTTAATGATTGGAAGCCTGAAGCGATGTGATTTAGGCTGCCTAGGAACAGTAGTTTTTTATTTATTTTTATTTATAGCAAGCAAGAGTTACTTCTTTACACAACCGAACCGTGATTTAGTAAAGCTGACATGTGCAGTATTGATTCACGTGAATACATTTTAATGATAGGTCCACTTTAACACCAAAGTTGTTTTGTAAGTGGATAAATCTTTTATCTCAATTCCTGGGAGTGTTCCAGGTACAAAATAAAAATTGACAAATCTACTCTAAAGCAGAAGGAAATTCACCGGTCTGACAAATGTATGTGTACCCACAGAGCATCTAAAGGTCTGCTCATAAGTCAGAAGGCACATGACAGCCAATCCTGTATTTTTTTTATAAGGGAGCCGAATCACATCAAGTTCCCTGTGTTTTGTGAAAGATAATTTATAGCCATTTAAATATTTTGTACTGTTTATCTGAAAGTAATTAATTTAAAGTGAATATTTCCAAAGAACAAAGTAATAAGAAGCAGGCTTTATCAAGTACTTGCGTACTTTTTGTAATGTTTTATCTAACGCCTTGGGAGCCCTAAAAGCCTCATATATAAATCTTGGTTTTGCTTCTTTTAGAACTGGTCCGCTCTCTCACACCTTTGATGACTGGTTAGCGAGTCCACCCATAGAGCTTATGAACTTGAAATTTGCACATCAGATTTTTCGATGTTTAGAAGACTTTACAAGACTCCTATAACACAGTTGGGTGCCTGCCTTCAATTAATGGTACTGGTTTAGGATTTTACAAATGTTGAAAGCTTTGCTTTAGCATCAAAAAACTTATGAAGATATTACTTGAAAAGATGTTTTTAGGCATAGATTTTATTTACATGCCTATGGGAATAACCGGGGTTTTGGGTTTCAGGCCATAAGGACATCATTAGTTGGTTAAGGATTGCAATTGCTTCAATACCTAATGTATTATTAATATGAATAATTTGTATTTATACAGCAGAAACATTGCACCAACAACATTTATATAGCACCAACCAAGCAGCGCTTTACATAGTCCATTGTAATATCACTATGTGTTCTTCAGAGAAGCTCACAATCTAATGTCCCTACCATAGTCGTATGTCAATATTACAATCTATGTCCAATTTTTGGAGAGAGACAGTTACCCTAACCGCATGGTTTTGGGATGTAGGAGGAAGCCAAAGTGCCAGGAGGAAACCCATACCAACACGGGGAGAACATACAAACTCTGTGCAGATAGTGTTCCAGCTAAGATTCATACATGGGCTCCTAGCCGTGCTAAGGCAAGAGTGCAAGCCAACTGAGATAACCATGTTGAATTTTCCAATATTGCCCATAGTGGGCAAAAATAATACATATATTGGGCAATAATTGCTCTTTTTTCCAGAAGGGAGTTTAGGTGGGCAGCATCTTCCATGTGCTTCCCAGTAATACCAATCCATACCCAGGCCTCCAAGGAAAAATAGGAGTGTGGAATACAGTGTGACTCCTTTTTGTCCTGCAATGTAGTGCCATGAGTGGTCAATATCCAGGCCTTATCTGTGCTAAATGGTGTTACAGACCATGGCTCTTTATAAGTTTATACATGTTCATCAAGTGAAAACCTGAACACATATCTTGGGTGACCTGATCACTATGGTAGGTTTACATAGGCAATTGAAATATAGGAGGCAATGGGTTCCCCTATTAAATACAACTTGTTACAATAACCCCTAACAGTAAGTTTATTCTAGCCCAGTGTTTTTTATCCAGGGTTCCTCCACAGCTAGGGGTTCTTTGAGCAATTTGTGACTCTCAGGTCCGTTACCACTTACACCAAAAATCTTTTTGCTTATCCATATGAGTGTGAATCATTGCATTGATTAGCAATGGGGCATTCTTCCAACTGATCACCATGCTATGTAAATATTGAGTGTGCATGTTGGTATTATTATTAGGGGTTCCAGAAGACCTAAAGGTTATTTCAAGGGTTAAGGGATTGAGAGAGACTGGTCTAACTCCTAACCCAACACCTAATGATGAAGACCAGTACTTATCTTAATATTGTCCTACAACCTTATTGTTGCTGAAAGCTCATTGTTCTGCCCTCTTGATTCACAGTCTATGAAATATCACATTATTTCTTACACCATCATGTCACGCTCTGGGTTGTCTGTCATTATAAGATGCATAAACAACACTAAGAAGTGAAGCAGATTTGTATAAATAGCTTATTATCTGCTGCGGTGGGCTGCCAGTATTACCAGCTCCAGTTCCCACCACATTTCATATCACAGCATCTGAGATCTTAAATCACATAAGCAGCTGCCGGGATCATTCCCAGGACACATTTTTCTTTATTGATTGGTGTTTTAGGAACGTATACATAGTGACATTTTCCTGACAGATTATTATATATCTATATTGTAGACTGACATAAGACATAGTGTGCAATACAATGCAATTTCTGTGCATGCTGGGAAAGAAATTGAAGAGGAAGGGGGGTGAGTGGGAGATATTACTAGTTCAATATAAACATTAAGATGGGTTCAAACCAGCAAAAGTCTTTAGTTATATTTCTAAATATAATTGCACATTACAGACAATATAAAAAACAATGTAATACAGCTCTGTATTTATTAAAAGCATTACATAAATGTTTATATATAACTAGTATAAGTACCTGGATCATAGAAACACTTAGACTAGGGAAGAATAGTAAGCTCCCTGTGTCATTCAGGACTCAACAGCTTTGCACAGTACTGTCCGTCTGTGGAAATGCTTACAGGAGGGCAGAACACATTAATGTACTGATGCTTTACTGTCCAGTCACATGCTAGGGAAGGGCCTGGACCACACTGTATTGCATGAATGTAGTTTAGTCTGCAAGGAGGTCTATGTCCTAACTTGTGCTCTCCATCAGGAACATCAACAAATGTTAACAAAATATATTTAGGAAATTTGATGTTGTCCAAAGAGCAGTAAACCACAAAGATTGTGTTGCACTGCAAAGCAGGAAGCAAACCTGCTTACATAATCAATATACCGGTATATGTATGTATATGTGTGTGTATGTATGTATGTATGTATGTGTGTATGTATGAATGTGTGTGTATGTGTGTGTGTGTGTGTGTGTGTGTATATATATGTATGTATGAATGTGTGTGTATGAATTTGTGTGTATGTATGCGTGTGTATGTATGTATGTATGTATGTGTGTATATGTATGTATATATGTATGTATGTATGTATGTGTGTGTATGTATGTATGTATGTGTGTGTGTGTATGTATGTATGTATGTATGTGTGTGTATGTATGTATGTATGTGTGTATGTATGTGTGTATGTATGTACGTATGTATGTGTGTGTGTATGTATGTATATATGTATGTATGTGTGTATGTATGTACGTATGTATGTATGTGTGTGTGTATGTATGTATATATGTATGTATGTGTCTGTATGTGTGTGTGTATGTAGGTATGTATGTGTGTGTGTGTGTGTGTGTATGTATGTATGTATGTGTGTGTATGTGTGTATGTATGTATATATCTGTGTGTGTATGTATGTGTGTATGTTCCACCATCACTCAAAAATGCATGGAGACATTTCAACCACACTTGCCATACATATGGGATACATATGAGACTCATGTGAGTGCACCAGTCATCTTTGTACAGCGCTTTGCTATATGTCAGAGCTATACTTAGATGAAACGCATGGAGACATTTCACCCAAACTTGCTATGTTCCACCATCACTCAGAAAAGCATCACCAAACTTGCTAGACATATGACTCAGACTCATGTGAGTGCACCCCTGATCTTTGTACAGCGCTGTGTTATATGTCAGGGGTATATTTGCATTAATGTATGTATGTGTGTATGTATTGCTCAGCACAGTTTGCCTTTTGCTTATATTTTTACATACTTTTTTTGGACTATAATATAGGATTGCAATAAATAAATATTCGGGCAACGCAGGGTAATCAGCTAGCGAGTAAATAAAATTGCCCCATGTACCAATATAATTGATAGCAATTATATAGAGACACGGGGAGCAATAATATAGGTACATATAGTGTGGCCATTTGGGAAGAGAGGGGTCGAAGACAAATGCAATTCAATAGAATTGGGAATTGGGTCCTTTCTTAGATAAAATGGTGCACCAGACTCCTTGCAGTGGGAAAAGCATATCTAAAGACATGAATATGTAAGCTTTGTATATAAGTAAGATTATTGTCGCCCGAGAGGAACGGTCGGGCTTGTCTAAGGTGAAAATCTGACATGTGTACTACATTCACCCCATGTTGTTCATTAAGCCACTGTGGCAGACTGATGAAGGGAATGATTGGGAATGACGGCTGTCCAGTAGAGAAGAGCACAGTAGGGTGCCAGTTGCTTGTCTTCCCCTCTCCATAGGACAGAATTGTGTTGGGTGTACAGCACTCGTTCATTCATCTCTTACCAGAAATTATCACAATTTTTTATTGCCAATCATCTGATATCTGTACAAGGCTTCAGCCAAGTCATCTCTAATGAAGTGGAGGATCACTTCCAATATTCATTACTTACCCATCGCATGAACATTGTCCACTCAGGTTAACATTTTATTATAAGGTCACTTCAACTACAGGCCCAGGTTGATAACACTGAAATGCCAGCAGTGCTTGAGAACAATCGCTATTACAGTATTCAGACTGGTACTTTATCTGCCAACGCTGAAGTTCAGCCACAACCCTCCAAAAAAAAGTAATTCAGGGTAGGAAATATTATTTAAACAATTGCAAGTAGCTCTTTAATCCATCTCGAAAAGGTCTGCCTACTTTGCCCCTGTCTGTGTGCAAAAAAAAGCTAATTGTCCATTTGAATTCTGTCATTTCTTTATTGAACGGCAGGCAGCTTTTCCTACCTCCGCCTTGTTCCCTTTTTTAGCATTGCTCGGCTTGTCTCTTTCACTGACCTGCCAGTTACCGAAGCAAAGCATTATGGGACCTAATTCCAGACTAAATATTTCTGGAAACGCTGGGATAGAATGGCCTGACATGTTATATAAGAAATGGTAAGGAGACCTTTACCTGATGAGAATTCTATAGTCAGTGTATTGAAATTTATACCAAGCAGATTTTAGAACAAAGAGGTATCAAGTGGAGGTTTCCCATGCAAGATGAAAGCAGCAAGCATATATTTATAATTAAGAAGCTGGGGGAAACACTGGTACTAAGTTTAAAGCTTAGGAGAAAAAAAAACTTGGCAGAGCAAGGATGCTGGAGGCTAGTAAGCTTTACAGCTGTATTTCTCGACCTTTTTAATATAGGGAACCCCTTGAAATATTTTTCAGGTCATTAGGGAATCCATTTTATATTTAGTAAATATATTATATTGTTGGCTTTCGTAAAGAATGTCACCCTTACAGATAACCAAAAATATCACTTCAGAGGCGCAAACTGGTCATTATCCAAGGAACCCCTAGCAACCACTGGAGGAACCCTAAGGTGTTCCATGGAACCCTGGTCAAGAAACAATGGCCTAAGGAGACACTGTTTAAACGTTTTAATGCATACAGGAATATTACCTACCCACAGGGATTCCATTCGGGGAGTGGGGACAAGGTCTATTTTTTTCTGGGCCCCGATCAAAAGAGCTTAACTTTTGCAATGTTGTAACTTTTTAACATGATGAGAGGGGCCCTGAATTGTATCTAATTTAGGGCCCAGAAATTTCTAATGGCAGTCATATCTATTAGTATGGCCTTTAAAGAATCCAGCCCTTGATCTTGTGCGGAGCTATAAATTTTAAGATCAAATGCTACCTGGTGTGTCGGATACCTGCATCTTCCTTTGGGTGCTGTGGCCATCCCCGCTTACTTGCTTCATTGGTAATGTGTCCCATCAGAGTTGCACCAAGTCCAGTTGGTCAACACAAGTCAAGTTCTTATGAAAGGGGACCTTATGGTGAAATGCAAAGTTTGGATAAGAGTGCATTCTCTGTCCCAGTTCTATTGTTCTAGAGAACCTACATGGAATACACATTCAGATGTACAGTATTAGCTAACTGTATTAATATATACATTTATTGTCTTATTTATCAGTACATATCTGGATTAAAGTTAGAATTTAAACAAACAAATAAATAATGTGACCCATTGCATTTGACTATATTGAAGTTAGCCTATTAAAGAATAGATTGCAATTGGTTGCTTTAGGTTCTGCTTTCAAGCTTAGAGCTTTGCCATTGGCTCTTCTTTATTCAGTAATGCTAGCACTGTTACTTAGCCGACATGGGATACCCAAAAGCACATTATTTATTAAATTACCAACATATAGTCAGATGGGTACCAGTATTGGAAAATGTTGGTCAGAATACGACAGTTTAAACCCAATTGGTTGCTTGAGAAAGGTCTTTTTCTTAAATTTTATACATATTGCTCAGTAATACACAATGGGATGCTGAAACGCACATATATCTTATATCACCATCGCTCATAAGAGCCCATGAGAACTGATAATCAAATGAGCATTGACAGTCATGTCATGTTCCACAGCGCCAGTCATATGATCTCAATTTTCTCCATGACATTTTATAGTAAGAACAACAACAATCGAACACGAACATTAAAAAAAAATTACATTCAATTTGGAAGATTCCAATGAACAATTCCAGAGGAGTATATAGATCTATTGTTACAACAGTAAAGTTAAGTACAGATATCATATGATTCAAGTGAGAATAATCTTACATGCGTGTGAAGCTTTAAGCCAGTTTGGTGGAAGACAATAGAAGTTCAATCAAGAAACAAATCAACAGCCACAGATCATTATAATAAATTATGATCACTTCTTGAACTTGTGATTAAAAAGCAATGTGTCAGTGGTCAGGTATATAATGGTGTTATTATACTAAATAATATACAGATATAATTAGCAAATAAATGGCCGGTTTTGAGGGATCATTTAAATTGGTAAAACTCTATTTTTCATCAATCTTTTAGTAAACATTTGACCTAATCTGGTTTCTCAAGGGCAGAATAAAAATTCAAAGTATAAAAACATTGGGCTCCATTTATAAAACAGGGAATCAGACAATCTCTCAAACATTCCCTCCCGAGAATCGTCAAGGTCCATGGATTTCAATGGCAGTAATTGATTCCCACCAGGGAATGTATGGGGGATGTCAGATCCCCCCATTTATAAATAGAACCCATAGACTTTTACTAATAAATTATATATATATATATATATATATATATATATATATATAAATATCAATGTATTCTATTCTTGCTCCAAGTTTTGCTGCTAACACTCATTAGGTACAGTTGCAAAACAATGAAAATCCTTACAAAGTTGGAGATTTCATGATTACCTGCACATAGACCGTAGTAGTGAAACACATAATCATTAATATGTATCCATTTTTAGGTACAATACTTCTTTATTGGTGGATCTTTAGAAAAAAGTAACAGCTTACATTAAGTGCTTAGCAACAATTAGATCCGATTTTACAATAATAATAACAAGGTACCTAGCGTATTGGGTAAAGGAAAGGAAGGATACATATCATATACATATAAGGGGTATGGGATATGGGTCATGAGCCTACAAATATGAGGGAAAGGAAAACAGAATAATAAAGAGTATCAGACCAATTTATTAGTTCAAGTTGCATGTTGGATGATGTAACCAAATAAACCAAGTTTTAGCTAATTTCTGATAGCAATTCTGAGTTTTGGAAAAAGGTCTTTTCGAACGAACATTGAATATTAAAGAGTACCTGTCATTATATTTTAACACATATAACAGGATGGCTAATAAAAAATGTGTTTTTTTTAATTTTTCCCTTCATTTTTTAGGAATCCCACAGCCTCCTAGAATACATATGTCACATACCCAGGAGGCTTTGGTTACTTCTTCTGCGCATGCCCAAGGTCAGGCATGTGTTATAAGGGGCTTTTCTGGAACAAGCCACGGCAGAGCGAGATTGGGTGACATGAAGAAGAAGCCAAAAAAAGAAGGAAGAAGATGGCATCGCTAATTGTTCTATCCACCGTGGAAAGAAGAAAGAAGCCAGGACAGGAACAGAACCTGCTGGGCTTAGATTGCAGAGGGTAAACGTAAAGGTAAGTGCCATTTGTCGCCCTTAAAGGTCAATAACCACAGGTTGGCCTGCTAAAAAATATCTACAGCATGTTATCTACCGTACATGGTAAATTTGTCTTTATTAAGATATTGTAATATTAGTATAAACCACAGGTTGGCCTGCTAAAAAATATCTACAGCATGTTATCTACCGTACATGGTAAATTTGTCTTTATTAAGATATTGTAATATTAGTATATGTAATATTGTAATATTAGTATATGTAATAATAATTCGTAAAGTTCTAACCCATTTACTAGATCACTGTCCACTAGTAGCAGGCTCATGGTCCTTGTTGACTGGGAAGCGCTAGCAGAAAGCATTTCAGACCACTGCAGAGAGAACACTGCTTCCACAACACACTGGTAGGGGGCTGGTTTCCCTAATCATACTGTGTCTGCTTTCCAAAGAAAATAACTACCTGCAATTCTTTTGTTTTCATGTACATAAATTATGTTTAGCTGATTTAAACTGACTTCAATTTAATTGGGGTTGAAAGCAGAAATCTATGATCAGGAATGTATGATTATAATTTCATATAATGCCTTGCTGTTAGAGATGCAATGTCAGTGCTGCATATTTTACAGGATGATAAATATGCTGTCTCAGCACAGCGGCAATATTGTCATTAATCCAATTTAATGTAAGAACTGGCTTCACTACCCTTAGGCATCCCAAATCTGTTTATTTCCCTGGCCTAAGGTAGATAGGGGGCTACAGGGAGATAGCGGCAATGATGTATTAGTTATTGCCATGTGTCTTATTACATTTACTCTTCAGTCGGTGCTGCTAATCAGCCTTTGGGATTCCATTAACAGTGGTATTTTGGTAGCTATGCAACATCCACAAAGCTAAACACATTCCCACCTGATAAGTCAACACAGCTATTACCAGGCAGGAACAATCTGTGCAAAACAATTATGTGCACATCAGCCTCCTTCTATAATTGTTTGTACCATGACCTGTGATGAGTAGAGTTCATAAGCTACAATGACCTTGTTTAACAGCCAATTAATTCATGGAATTAATTAAATATTCTGGATGTGTTTATGGTGGTGTTTCCAAACTCTTCACTGTGAGAATCTGTTGTATGGTGCTCTTGAGCAGAACCAGTACATACAATTTTTGTTAGTTTATAATGATTGTTATTATGTATGTCCTGTGTTTTATTATTTTCCTATCCTTTATTATTCTTATAATAACCAGTGCAGGTCAACAACTTTACCATACCATGGCTTTACCTAAGACAACTGGGCTTTTCTTTTTAGGAAGAATGAGTTAGGATATGGACATATACATCAGACTCCACTGGCCACCAAGGATCACTCAGTCATCTTTGGAGATTCAAGGTTCTTTTTCTTTCCTTAATACAAAGGAAAAATAACTTTTTGCCTTAGACTTATTTATCTCTTACAACCTGAACTATCCTGTTACTTGTTTGGTTCTCCTAATGCTCTGCAAAAGCCCAGAGGGCAAAAGGCTGCGGGACTTAGACTTCTCGCTTACCTCCTTGCTCGTCATTTCTTAAATCACAAGATGTGATTCATACAGCATACTAGTAAAACTGTGTCTAAATATTAAGTTGACTTCCTACTATTTGGGGATTAATTTCACAAATGTCAATTGTATTGGGAACCACCAATTACTTTGGAAGGGCAGCCCAGTGTACTGTATATTATTAGGATAATTTGAAATATATTTGCTAAAAAAAAACTAATTCTTTCCTCTTGTTTTCCTTCAACCTTAATGATATTGACATGAAAAAATTTTAATATACAGTCATGAATAATCAAGTAGTCAGCTCCGACCCCCTAATCTTAAACATAGGTTTCCAAATTATTTTTTTTATCTCTTATATCAAGATGGAAGGGCCATGCTTACTTCGTCTCCATAGCCAGGTACACATTCTTGCTGAGCTCTAAAGGTGTATCACATCAATGTCTGTACTACTTGTGCTCTGCTCTCCTCCCACCCAAAGGTCCCCTTTAACCTTCCGCACCGCCAACACAACTATCCCCATATTTTGGAAATATTGGCATCATGTCATGCTCCGGTTCAAGAAAGACATGCTGATACCCTAAAACATAGTTGCATTGTTTCCTTTTCAAAGATTTACATTTGACCCCTAATTTGCTTTTTATTTTTGCTTTCTCTAAGCCAGGAGGCGGTTCACTTTAAGACTGACAGTTGCTGCCCGGTCTATTGCCTTGACCCTATATGCTGGCTCACAGCTTTTGAATAGAATATTCAGATTCTTGCATAAACCTGATTGTGATTTTAGTCTCATTCTTCGTAGTCCTGGTCCTGCCATTGGAACCACATGACTAAGTTCAGACTTGCCAGCCAATGACTTCACTAGCGAAAATACTCAACACCACCAACATGTAATATGGAGGTGACTGTCCACTTTTGGAAACTTATGGGGACTTTAAGTAGCAGAACAAATAGAAAACATAGCTTGAAAGAGAACCAAGTGTTTATGGATCTTATGTGAAGCTATAAAAACATTTCTTGCTTTCTATAGCTACCATGTAGCTTTAAACTCTCTATTTTAAAATATCCGCAGAAAGGATTCCGATTGTTTTCTGGCTTCTAACGCATAAGCCCTGTGAGGATCAACTAACATACACACAGGGTTTCCATCTAGCTGGTACATTGCTGGACTGAGCTGTAAAAATGGAACTTGCCAGTTATCCTTTTCTTATGAAAAAGTCGATAAAGCCTGCAATTACCAAAATAATAATAAAAAAACAAAATAAGACAACCATATCAAATAAATTCCAAATATGGTCCTGGTTAGGTAATATGCCCTACATATATATATATATATATATATATATATATATATTCTCTTTTTTTTACCTATTTATATTTTTTTACAGAGTTTTAAACTGGTCTTTTGCTCCTGATGGGAGTCATGCTGTTAGTGTTTGTCTCTGGGGACGAAGCAATGTCTTGTAGCTTTGCTTGTTGTCAAAATCAAGCATACAAGTCATTTTTTCTCATTATACTCACCTAAAATTCTTGAGAGAGCTTTGCTGAATGAAAAAATTCAGGCATTTTCTGTTATCAGACCATTTATAGGAAGCAGAAGAGATGGAAGCCAAGCTGTTGATGCGGTTGCTGCAGTTACCGTGCCTGGTGTGAATTCTTTTCAAAAGGTCAATGGGTTATATTTTTGTTCCATAGTCATCTGGCTCTAATTTAAAAATAATAAAGGCTCCAGGAAAGTGGACCAACATTAAAATTCATACTTTACATGAATCAATAGGGCACATGTCAACATTACCAAATCACACTGCTATTTTGCATTTTAAAAAAGTCCCTCTTTCCTACTATGAATAAAAAACACGGCTCCTCAACAGCCTAGGATGAAGATCACATTCAAGGCAAAGTAAAAGATGTTTTATAATTCTGCTCTGCTAATATAGCTATATGCTTAGCTATTAAATACACTACATATAGAACCTATTACCTAACCCTGATCAGGCATAGTGACAGGTTTACCTTAAAGAGTACCTAAACTCTAAAAGCTGTACCCAAAAAGCAAAAAGAAGGCAAAACACTAGTCATTTGTATTTACTGTGATTTTTTTTTTTTTTAAGCACCTACTTGTTGTGGACTAAACTTGTTCTTGTAATGTACAAGACGTTTCGCAGCCTCCCAAGCAGCTTCATCGGTTCTGATGAAGCAGCTCAGAAGAAATGGTGAAGCAACTTAGAAGGCTGGGAAGCATCGTAAATGTGACACGAACAAGTCTAGCTAAATTTGACTAACTATTACTAATGTGTGCATGATAGTTTCTGGTGACTGTAAAGTGAGCAGTACAGACATCACTGTTCTGCTTTATTAAGGTGGGAAAGGATGAGTAATAGATGCCTCTCTGATCCCTTTCCCCAGCAGTTGGTAATGGACAGTGGGTTAGTATTTTGGCACAGCAGATCATGTTGGGCATTAGTTGATTTTGGGAAACTGCTATAATAATGAATGATCATCTCAGGCAATGGAAATCTGGCCTCTAAAGAGGAACAGTAAGAGAGACCAAATGCTCCTGTTTAAAGCAGACTTATCACCAACATTTTTACTTTACATAAACGTGTAGGCAACTTTTCTATGTAAAGTAAAATTACCTTCTTTTTTTTTTTCTTTAACACCGTTTTTAAAAAAAAAAAAAGGTTGAAGCGCTGCAGCAATAAAGACAGAATGGGAGCGCAGAGCCCCTGGAAAACCCACATCCCAGGAGGCTCCTGGCTGCTTCTTCTGCACATGCCCGATCTCGTAACCCGATCTTGATCCTACCGGAGATCTCCTAATTAGGTGCGGCATCATCCTGTAATCCAACTTTATCCTGGCATGGAGGGAGCACCAGGCACCACCAACTATGTTTCTTCGTCGGTCCGTCTTCTTCCATCTTCCAGGATTTTTTTTGCTTCCTCCATGCTGCAGCTCTCTCCTATTTTCTACACTCCAGAATGCTATGATTTATGGATTATGATAAGAGCCCTTCCAGCTGTTGAAGTCTGTCCAGGACCATGATTACCAGACTCAGTTACTATCAGGTTATTAATCAACCTTGCAGTCTGATCCCTCTCTTAAAGGATAAATATGTCACTTATCTGCACAATGAGCCACAATCCGAAAAAAGAGCCCTATTAGAAAGCTCTCGTCCTCTGCTTCCTATATCACAAACCTTGCTGCCTCTGTCTAAATCACTCCTCACATGAAGTGGTTAAAGGACTTTTATCATTTCCATACTTAGAGATTTATCGAGCACTTGCTCATAGTCTAAAGGCAAAAATGCCACATTCCTCAGGAGATAATCTACTTATATCTTGGGCCTCTTTTATTTTATTTTTACTATTATGTATGATGGTTGGAGGGTGGTTTAAGCACCATGCATCAAATTTCCAGCTATTCAGAGAAATCCTATAACACACTAGTTATGAACTAAGAATAACATGTCTTTATTATGATGGTCCTAAAATGGTGACCCACTCACTTGGTTTCTTGGTACCAATTCAGCCTCTTAGCTTGACCTAGACATGCTTCACTCACTTGCTACACAATCAGATCATGCAAACCGCACACGGCTTCAATCCAAATGTTGACCCTTTTTGCATTGAGTCTAAGCATAACCCACTTGAGTTCTATGCACATTATTGTATATTCACAAGGTTATTTAAAGGATAAGAGCGCTTGAAAACAACTGTTAGGTCAAGTTATATGTGCATCTAGAAAGGCAAAAAGTAGGTTAGGTAAGTTCAGAGAAATGGGGTTAAAATGGTTTGTTTCAAGTGCATTTATCCTTTAAAACATGTGCACACACTTAGTTTAAAGTGGAACTATTCTGCAATAAGACAAACTATTCAGTGTATGATCTCTGCACCCATCTGTGCTAGAAATTAAACTTACATGCACATGTGCAGGAGTTCCGTCATCCTGGCCTGGCTGATCAAGATGGCTGAAGACCTGAAGACCTGAACTCAGAACAGTAAACAGATTAGTTTTCTTTTTACTTTAGCCCAACTAAAGCCTAAACAATACATGACAAAATTCTTACAGGAATATTTATTAATGTATATTATGAGCATTATTTTTGAAACAAATGTAGAACTTCAATGTGTAGCAGTACTTGCTTTTGCTGTGCATGCAATAATACAGGCTTAAGACATAGGTCTTGAAAAAACACGGGTGCTCTATTTAGGGAAACAGGGGCAGACTGGTATGGAAGCTCAGTGGCTTCCCAAAGCTGGAAGGGAATGGACCTCCATAGACAACTGCTCTTTATTTCCTTAACAGAGCACCTGTGTTTTTTCAACATCCTGATAAAGACTTGGGCATAGACCCCATGGGCAAAAATTCCTCTCAACTCCTCCTTGGCTTGCCCCAGGACCCATTAACATTGCCTTTCCATAGAAGACATCTGTTTGGCAGACACAAAGTTCCCTGAAGCGCATAATAGACAAAGCGTCTTGGTTTTGGGAGCTTTATACACCTCATCTAAGACCATCCCAGCCAAACCATGGTACACCCTGTCACACACCTGATCAGATAAAATTGACCCATCCACCAGTCAGAATTTAAATGTGCAGTGTGCAATCACATCTGGCTCATGTAACAGATATTCTGTCCACCACTTTGTTTCTATACATAGTTTGTATTCTCTTACCAAACTCATTACTTTTATAATTTGCCTTTTCAAATTTTGGATTTTTTTTGTGCTTTAATATGTCTAAATGGCCTCCTCCATTGATGTCTCCTCCACCTGCACAACTAAGCGAGAGAAACATATTAGTGGTAGAAGCTCAGAAGGTTGTTGCATAGACGTGTTATAGTTTTGAAACAATAAAGCTGGTATCAGTCTTTCAATAATTTGGTGGTGGTGTGACCTCTTGCAGACGCCAGTATCCTGGCTGGCAGTAAGTTCTAGAAATTATAAAAAATCCAATGTGTTTAGAGATCCAATGTAAGTGGAACCAACAAGAACAGTTCTAAGGCTACAAATAAGTATGACAAAAGGATGGTGTTTGTTTTATCTTAGATCTTACTGCAGCTTTACAGCTATAATTAATTAACTGCATATGCAGTACAAAGCGGTTGGTCTGAAAACAGCATGGGATAAGCCTTAATTCCTCTTTATGTAGCAATTACAGCCAAAGAAAAGCAAATGTCTTTAAAGTAGTTATAAAGTCCACTGCTCATTGTAGATTCGTTAGGCTGTATCAGTTCCCCAATGCTATTATGGCTGCTTTACCCTGCAGAGTAACATTTTTTAAAGCCTCTGGCTTTTCATCTGAATCACGATCCTGCCTTCTAAAAGATGCTTGAACTCTGCTGAACTCTATTCCTGACTATATTCTTCCCAGTGCCGGAAATCCACCTGCAGATCCCAGTCTGTGTCGTGCTCTCCTGTTCTATGCCGTCGCTTGTTCTGCTTTTATATATATGATTTTTTAAGGTTATATAAGTTAGAATAAATTGGCTGACTTTTTAAAATATTCTGATAATTGTATGCTGTGCTGGTAGCTGTGACGGAAATGGGGAGGCCCCATTTGCTGGTCTTTTGCTCTAATGCGGAAAAAATATGCAGATAAAAATTTCTTACATTTCCCAGCTTCATATTTGTTTACAAGGTTTTTGGTTTAAAAGCTAACTTTAAGGGCATCTTTTTTTCCCATGAAATGTAAAGAGGAGCTGACCTGGACAAACAAAGGACAGAAGATTCCTCACCAGTATTGTGCAGCTGATCCATTCTCCCATACCTGGCTTCATGCCCTGTTCTTCATTGCTTTTCTGTATGAGAACAGCCATGTTGGTATAGGCAGGGCTTTTCTTCCTCACGGCAGAGCTGAACCCTGATGCCTCGTAGTTTTATGACTGCAAGAAAGAAATGGAAGAACAGATCCACAGAATGAATGCCGAAGAAACATGGAGATCTTTGCACTGCAGATCTTCAGCTACAGTTTTCCCTCCAGCAAGCAGAGCAATGAGCAGCACAAAAACTTATGATACCATCAAAACCGATTCTTGGTTCCTAAGAGGCAGTAGTATCTTAGATGATCTCATATGACGTATCCACATCTATGAGTCTACAAAACAGGAATGCCTAGGAACATAAAGTGCTATAATTTAAGTGGAGTTTAAGACACAATGTACATAGCAGGGTACTGCTTATGTCAAGGCAAAATTAAAAAAAAAGAAAGTATATAGACCATCAATGGAATACATTCATTTTGCTTTTCTTTTTCCTTTAAATGCATTGCAAGTACAAAAAAAACATCAGTTGATGTGCCAAAAACAGTGTGCTCCTATAATCCTGTCCAAAATGACAACATGGTGTATTAATTTAGCTCTAAGCATGCAGTGCCAGCCCTGCCTACCACATTTCTAATGCATTAAAAAGAACAATAACCACTCCTCCCCCGCTCTCATCTCCATTACCCCTCCCTATGCATAGGCAGAGAGCAGGAAAAGTTATTAGCTAAGAAGATTGTTGGTAAAATCAATAGGCAATATCACACTTGTAAATCAAAACACATGGTGGTATATTTAATAGATCAAAATAAACTTAAAAGAAGTTTATTGTTGCATTCACCATGCATTAAGTCTAAATAAGGTACCTAGATGTTCCTTAAACAAGCATATTTTCACTTTCTCAGTTCAGGTTCACTTTAAATGTTTGATCATTGCAAAACTTGATTTTTTAGTTACTGGTGAATCATGGTAGCTAATGGTTTCCATTATCTCCCAAGGGTTTGTAAGGTCTCCCTGTAATAGTTCCCAACTTTTCACATGGAGGTTTTGTAGGTTTCATTCTTCTTCTTTATACATTCACTATAATATAAAATGATTAATAGATTCAACAGTAAACACCTCTAATATGACCACAGTAGATGTGCAGATCCAGAAACACAAGGGCAAAAATCACAACAATAGAGTTCACAAGACATCTAAGTGCTTATTAAGTGGTTTAACACCACTGCATCTTCCAAAAACTAAAATATCAGTAATATCAAAAGTCGTTTTAATCCATTCAAAATCCTGGCATATAATAATACCTTATTCAGGAAAAACACTAGCAAACACAAGGCATATATATATATATATATATATAATATGTATATCCCCAAATTCATGTTTTGTTTCCTTCGGCTTTTGTGATCCTTTTATCACTATTTTAAAGAACGCTGAGTAAATGCCCCCTACTTGCGGACAGCCATACACATTTCTAAGTATAAGGTTTTCCTAAGTGTCAGCGAGCCATTTAGAAATTTGTCACACTTTTCTGAACTGCACCTGCTTTACGACATGTTCTTCTTGTTCCCTTTTTTTTTTTTTTCATCAGTTCATCAGGACTTTATTCAATTGAAGGCAGCTACTTATTTAACAGTCTGCTGCACTGTAGTTGGATGAAATTACCCAACTATGAGGGATTTACAACTTTCACCTCCAATCTGTGTCTTGTATGCCAAACATGCTCCTCTGTTACATTGTGTAAAAAGATTTAATTTTTTTTTTTGGTAGAATTTCATGAAACTGAATGGCAATAAAAACAGAGGAGTACATATGTTTTAGGAAATGGATTCAATTGTATAATATGCATATTATCTACACTCCACAAAGCCCCTATCATTTGCTACACACCAAAAAACACCTCCTCAACACATCACAACGCACACCTTCTACACATCACAAAGCACACCTTCTACACATCACAAAACACATCCCCTACACAACACAAAACACATACCCAACACATCACAAAGAACATATCCAACACACCACAAAGCACTTATCCAACACATAACAAAACATATCCCCTAAACACCATAAAGCACATACCCTACACATCACAAAGCACACCTTCTACACATCACAAAGCACATACCCTACACACCACAAAGCACATACCCAACACATCACAAAACATATCCTCTAAACACCATAAAGCACATACCCTGCACATCACAAAGCACACCTTCTACTCATCACAAAGCACACCTTCTACTCATCACAAAGCACATACCCTACACATCACAAAGCACATACCCAACGCATCACAAAACACATCCACTACACACTACAAAGCATGTCCCCTATTATCACAAAGCACTTACCCAGCACATACCATACTCACTACAAAGCACATTCCCTATTATCATATAGCACATACCCAATACATCACAAAAAATGTACCCCACACACCACAAAACACATACCCTACCCACTACAAAGCACATCCCCTATCATCATAAAGCACATCCCCTACACATCACAAAACACATACCCAACACATCACAAAGCACATAACCTACACACCACAAAGCTCATACCCAATGCATTACAAAACACATCCACTACTCATGCAAAGCACATAGCCAACACATTACAAAATGGTATACTCCACACATCACAAAGAACATACCTAGTGCATCACAAAACACTTCCCTTAGTTACCACAAGGCAGATTACCAACACATCACAAAAATCCTCTGGGAACCATGAATCACATCCACTACATACCACAAAGGACATCTCCCAAGCATCAAAAAGCACATCCCCTACAGAGCACAAAGCACATACCCTATGCAGCACAAAACACAACCTCTACATACCACAAAGCACATACTCTACAGACCCAAAAAGCACAAATGCATCTCCAATGCATCAAAACATATCTGTATTTTAGCTCATGAAAACATACAGATGAGAACCATCTGTATATCATGGTGCACTGAAAACAAATGTCTGTTAAAATGTGTGGTGTGTTGTGGTGCATCACCAGCCTTTACAAAATAAAAATCTGCCTTACTTCGACACTTGTTACTGTACAACCAAGCACATAATCAAATTCAGGCAGAGGACAATGTTAAAGAGACAGATGGATAAATGATTTATGTCACAACCATGATTTTACTTCTCAGCCAGATAGATTTTACTATCCCTGATTTCTCTTTTTTAATATTTCTAGTATCTTGTGTCCCAGTGGTGGATGTAGCCAACAGTTGGCCCCTGTGCTGTCCCTTGGCTTGGCCTATTGGCTGAGGTCCCACTTGCAGTGGCACAATTTGTACCTCCGCCCCTGTGATGTCTCTGTATCTGATGTTGGTCTATCTCATCCTTCCATTATTTCCAACTTTACCATAATGCTTAAAATCTCACATTGTTTATTAAGTAAAGGCTAGATCCTCTTTATGAAGTTTTATTGTCTGTAATTCAACATGGAAAATTTCCCCTCCTTGTCCTGTTGGTTTCTGGGGTATTAATCTGAGATGAGCATGGCTCCCTATTGGGTTCTCCATTGGATAACACTAGAAATGTAACTCCAGATTTATTGCACTGGAATGCACTTTAGCATCAGTTTTGTACAAGGCCTTGCAAATAAGTCCTTTTGTCTCTACCACATTGAATATATGTAACACAGTACAGGAATTGTAAAAGATATCTACTAATTTAATAATTGGTCTTCAATATTTTTTAACATTTGATACAAGAAAGGACAAGAAATGACTGTTTGCAATGGGAAACACAAAGCCTTCCCGAAATGCTTTACTTTGTTTTTCTGGAATGTAAAGCACATTCAAACCCATCCTTCTATGTCCAACCTGCAACAGACACAAGGTGATCTGATTGGTTGGTTTGTGAAATATAGTTACTTTTACTCATCAGACTCATACAATGTTATTTATAACAACTCACAAATCTAGGTCTTTGTTCTCAATGCATCCTGACTACTCTGCTGTTTTGTATCTAATTCCAAAAACAAAGCAGCTTGCCAGTCCTTAGATGTGTGTGCTTTTTTTTTTGTGATCCTATTATTTTTTCTTGGTGATTCTGCCAGTAGCAATCTTCCTATCCTAATATGACAACACCCACCCACCTATGAATCAGTACAACAGTGGAAGAATGAAAAATATTGCAAGGGACACAGATGTCAGCATTGTCACTATTGATTTAAAAGCATGAAGCTCTTCAATGAATATCTAGCCAAACCTAGTGCTGTCCACTGCTTCATGAAACTGCCTGCAACCCTCCCAGTAGAAACTGTAGTGTCTGGGAGGGGGAGTGTGTGAGACACCAAGGAGGATTTGGCTCAGTCAACAAACACAAAGGAGGTTTTCTTTTCAAATTTATATATCACAAAGTATCTGGATTTGGAAATTGTGCCATACAAAACTCTTTAGCTGTTCTATAATACTCCTAAGCCTGATCCACATTTGGTAGTTTTGTCTAGCACTAGGTTATCCCTAGTTTAAGAGGCAAGGGGAAATCAAACGGGGGCCTCAATTGTCTAAAAAAGGAATTTTATCATTTTGGAAGATTTCCTCAAACTTCCTGTTACAAAAAAAATAAAGTTAACCTTTCCCTACACTATACAAAACTAAAAAATGTGGCTATCCATTTAGTTTGCCATATAAAAATATACTTGGTGCTAGGTCCAATTAGGATAACTATAAAACAATGAGGAATTTAACAATAAAGGAATTATGGTGACTACCATTACACACCGACTCGTCTTCTGTAAATGTAGTTGCTTGGCACTCATCTTGACCTTCTTGGTTTAGAACTTTGCACTTCTATCCCAGGACAAGCATACAGAAAAAAAAAAACTACTAGGTCTACATGGTTTTTCTGATTTCCATATATGATCTGACTAATAAAACCAATGGCTCAGTACAACAGCCAGACAAAAACAGTAACCCCAAGTATGGATCTCATGGCAGGTTAACTTTAAAACTGCAGGGTTTTTTTTTATTGAATTCAGCTAATAGTTTTCTCCAGCTACAAGGGGTCTAATTAGAAGCAGAGGAGTTATTTAATCTTTTAGTAATCGACCACCTCATAGGTTTCCTCTTCTTGACATCACCCTCATATGTGACATTGGGCCTAATTCATTAAAGCTCTCCAAGACTGGAGAACATAGACTTTCATGAGATGACCTGAGTGATCCAGTAAAACTTAAATAGTTTTCTTAAAAATCATTTGCATTGTAGGTGGCAAATGTTTTCAATCCTGGACCAGATCACTTCCAGATTTGATGATCGCCCATCAAGGGCTTTAAAAAACCAGGCCCATTGTCTCTGATTCTTGTTCTGTCACACAGCCTAATTTCAAGACATCTTATCTATTGCCTTTATGTCATTGTGGGATGCTCATTGATTTTCAGTCTCCTCTTTCACTGTCATTCACCGCATATTCTTTCTTTTCCATCACAATGTTTCTTCACAGCCCACATTTGTTCTCCTGTTTGTCCTCTTTAAAGTCCTATTATTACCTCTCAGCTTCTTCCACCTCCTCCTTTCTTAGAAATAACCACACAACTGATGCTTTACTGATGCCCTTTCTCAATATCCTTGAACTTAGGCTGCCATGACAACACGATGCTTCCTTCAGAAGCTCGATCTCTCATATTGTAAACTTTCATGCTTCTCCCATGTTTATATATATAACTCAGGGCAGTAGAAGTCATTAGGGCTCCAAGCAGTTGGACCTTTTATGGTGCGCTAATGCACAAATATGACAAAATGCATATGCAAAAGCGCCACTACTATGGTGAGCTAACCAACCTTTTAAAGCCCAACTAAAGACAAAATTGAAAAAAGCTAATAGAAATAAAGAATAAAAGAAATAAAAGTTACAAACTGTATATAGTGGTGGACAGAACATATATGTTACGGGCCAAATGTGGTATCATAATCAGACAAGAAAGGAAATTTCTCTGGTGATCAACAATGCTGACCTTTTCCACCTTCTTTCAGCCCATTTCTATCTACATGTGTTCTCTCCGGCATTGGCCGATCCCAGGATCAGCATCCCAATGGTGCCAATGTTGGCTCGAGCCTGTGCAATGTGCGTAGGCAAGCCCAACTGTAGTCTCAGCCATAGGTGTATGTGACAGGGTGACAACACAGAAGACTGTAGAAACCCTATCACAAGACTTGTACAAGGTCGTTTTTTTGCAAGATCACCAAGCTTTATTTTGATGTAGGGTGGCAATTTAACTTTTTAATGACATTCTAATAACATTACCAGCTGAAAATGCTGTGCAGTCATAACATCTTTCCATTAACCCTTTAATGGATCCCTCATTCTACCCTTGCATCATTACAACGATAAAACAGAGCTGTAATCTCATGGATGAGGCAAAAGTCTCCATTCACTAGAGTAATATATCCCAATATACTGGGGTTACCATGTTGTAGCACTCTTAATGGAACACAAAGAAGTCAGGAGCCACCCATAGCATTGGGGGTAGTTGTAGAGGGGTAACAGGCAGACATATGGAGGAGTAGAAAAGCAGATGGCTGCATCACATTCACAGATCACACATAGTGGGAATTAAATAAAACACAAGGATAAGGAAGAAACCAAAGAACATTTTTAGGATGGGAAAAAACAGATAATATTTATCTTTATTATTCATACATTAATCACACATAATTGCATGTGCACTACTTTGTCATTCTCTCCATGTCCCCGCTCTGTAACACATAACCCTAAAGACAATGGATTTAATTAGAAAGGGAGACGATTAACAAGCTAACCTTTGTAAATGAAAACAAGTTTCTACGCACGATTACATGAAATAATTACGGTTCAGCCCAAAGCATTATCTTACTGAGATAAAAACAGCCTGAGGACTTCATAGTGGAACTCCTTGGTGCCTTATTGCCCTAGAATTGAAATCATCACCAAGGGAACATAATTTCTGTAGGCAGGTGACTGGCGAATAACAGCATCAGCTGAGGCCCTGATCTCTTCTTTGGATACTGCAGAATCCTCCACACTATGTGGAAAGTACATAGAGAAAACACATAGCTGAGTGCAGAGAATAGCCACATCACCAGGGGAGCCGGCTGTGGATTGTGTGCGTTATCTAAAGTGTTCAGATGCCCATGTGCTGTGTATTTACACAAAGATAATGTATCTAAATCAGAGAATCAGAAAAGCATGGACACGGGATGACTCTGGAAGGGGGACAGCTTGATAGGCATACTTTAAGCCATGGAAGTCCTTGGCAGTACTGTGGCCTTGCAGAACATGGAAACCAGTGGACAAAAGGAAGGAACTTGGGGCCAATACCCCGCAGTGTACAGCATAGGCATTAACTTTTCTACACAATATAAATATATATAATAAAAAAAATATCAAAATTTGTCTGAGACGCAACAGCCGTCATGAAAACCTGACCACTGGACAGGGTCCTAATTCAATTCTCTTACACATTGCACAGACAGAGGCACCTACACTTTAACATGAACATACCAAAGGGCAACAGATTTAAACAATTCTGTTATATTGTGTATAGATATGGAAAACGAATACAAATACAGATATGCAAAACTAATACAAATACAGTTATGGAAAACTCTATCAGGATCTAACCAATGGACATAAACCAAATACAATTCTACTACAAGGTCTAAAGCTTACAAAAAAAATCCAAAATGACCCAAACATTGGCTATGCTCAGAATACAATTGTATTAGTTCGTACAGATATAGAAAAATGACTGTGACAACATGACCCAACCAATGGACATTATGCTAATACAATCATCTGACTAATGATAGCATCCCCATAAGGAAGATTGGACATTTCGGACACATCTCTAGGAGAGGGGGGTAAAACCGTAAATTTGTTTTTAAATATGCTATGTGCTACTTAAAGTAGGCAACCATGTTCCATCAGCCCTGCCCCCCTAGGACAAAACTTTTGCTGAATTTGTAGAAAGCTGTTCAATTCACTGTAACTTGACTCTTTTAGACTACTGCTAAACCACTGGATGCTCATGGTAAATATGTTGAAAGCTACATTCTAACATTCCCAACCACTGGACAAAATGGAACAGTCCTATAACTCTGTTTTAACTTTATTTTTTACCAATGGTTTTTTAACAGGTTGGAGGACCCTAAGTTTTAATAGCACATTGAACATCATAGACCTGTGCACAACTACCACGTGCACCACACTAAGTTTTAAAGATGCTATATGCCAGTCTATTTTAACCTGTTTACCTAATGGTTCAGGGGTAGAATGCTCTTTGCTTCGAAAGTCTGCAGTAGGAAGATATACCCCCTCCTATTGTGTGTAAATTCCCCCACCTACTAGATTGTAAGCTCTTCGGGGCAGGGTCCTCTCCTCCTGTATCACTCTCTGTATTAGTCTGTCATTTGCAACCCCTTTTAATGTACAGCACTGCGTAATATGTTGGCCCTATATAAATCCTGTTTAATAATAATAGGAAGGACCTTCTTCCAAACAGCCAAAAAGTTCTTTGGTGCTGATGATCACTTGAGAGTAGAGGCTGCAATGATCCTATTTCACTGACTGCTGAGTAACATCATCTCATTTCTGCAGCCACCATCAGGAGCCTAGTCCACCACTGTTTTCTGCTCAAGGAACACCTCGCAATCTTTAAAGGATCTAAAGGGCTGAAGGGTGTGATGGCCCTTCTGACGGCATAGACCAACTTTAAGGGACCCCTGTTACCATACAGTGAACAAAGGTCCTTCTGTGCAAAATAACAATAGGGGAAATGTGTTTCCATTCAGGTTATGTCTCCTTTCTACAGAGAATAAACTGTAAGATATGAACACCTTTTGTTTTTATGCATCTGCTATTTAAATAACTGATATAAAATGAAAGTTTAAAGAAGACTAAAAGCTCAGTTGCTCTAACTAAAACGTGTTCTCATGGGACAAGACCCAATGAGAACAATCCTAATAAGACTTACAACAGCAAGAAAACCTAACAAAGGTTCAAACCATTCATCATGTGGTCCAAATAGTTTATTTAAACATTTTGACTGGAGTTAGATGTTAGGAATTAGGTGTATTAGTCTAATGTGGTAAGTTTAGAGTAGATATGAAAAGCAGACATCTATATCAGTGATTCTTGAACTTTTTAACATTAGGGAATGCTTAAAAAACCTTTCAGATCTCAAGGACCTCTACTATAATTACTATATCCACAGCTCACAGTACATAAGCATGGTGGTCAGTGGGGGAAAGCTTCTTACATTGCTGGCCATTGGGAAGAATGTCACCAATACAGATAGCCAAAAAGATCATTGGTTTTAGTTAGGATGCACATATGTATCCTTGATCAAGGAACCCCTAGCAATCTCTGGAGGAACCCTAGAGTTTCGCTTAAACCTAGTTGAAAAAGATTGGTCCTAATGCATTACTATTTACCAATGCAAACATTGCCTATAGTATGATCACTCCCCAATGTCACTATCGGTGTCTCCATGTAATGGATGGCCTTAAAGACCTACAGATGTTTCCATACCTGGGAGCCGTGGGACATTCTAGATGTTATGAAGATATATAAGAATGCCCGTTCTTCATTCTTGCTACTCACATCTAGTAGTGGTTTAACACATTCAGGATGAGCTTGGAAATACTTTACATGATTCATCATTTTGATATTTAGCATAACATGATCCAATATTTTTTAAATATTATATTGCTATGCTGTATGCAAAGCTAGTGCTGCCTCTTCTCAGAACATCGTGTCCGGTCCTGATGATCATGATACGGTGTAACTATGTTTGGGACACCTTGCTTTGAACTGAGTAATCGTATCTCACATTCAGCATACAGAATAGATACTTTGAAGTATTTTTCTGTTCCTCAGCATGAGACGTGAAATAGTGCACTTGTTAAAAATCAAGGACAAATGTTTAAGCCTTGCAAAGTGTCCCCAGACATGGCTTGACAGCTCTGATGAAAGGTATGTAGTGGGTACTTTCTGTGTGTTCTGTATTTACAAGCTCCGTCACCAGGCTTAGGAAAGATAATTGTCTATGCAGATCTCCACAGCACTAGAATATATGCTAATGTGTACATTTATTGAGTACTCCAAATGTATCCTTGGCACTTAAACAACTTGCGTTGCATTGTACCTTTGTTTTCAAAACCACAGATTTGACATGATTATTATCTAATAATGTTTCAGATTTTAAAGCAGCAGTATATATCACATTCTAAAAACTTAACATGGATAAAATGTATAATAAAGGAATATAATAATAATATTCTTTTTATTATATGTTAATATTGCCTTTGTTTACATTTTTTTGCAAATTTACATAAAGGGACAAGATGTACTGCAAAAGTGCAGAACAAGGCAAACTATAACACTGCTAGGCTAGGCCACTAGGCCTTTTCAGCGGTGGGCAGGAGCACACTAGGCTGGACTCTCTCTTTCGAGCCCCGCCCTAATGGCTCCGCCCCCGTCAGGAACGCCCCCTAAAGGGAATTCCCTCCTCCGCAATGCATACGGAGGAGAGGGAATGTTCCCTATTTACCCCGGCCAGCAATAACACTTCCACTGCAGGGGTAAATAGGGAACATTCCCTCTCCTCCGTATGCATTGTGGAGGAGAGGGAATTTCCTTCAGGGAGCCACAGCAAGAGGAGGCTCAAGAGCTGCATGCGGCTCCGGCTCTAATAGTTTCTTCCGGTCTAATTCCAGCCGCCATCCTGCAGCTCCGGAGCCGCAGATTGCCGGCCGGCATTAGGCCGGATCAGCCAGGGGGCATTAGGCCGGAACAAACTACCGGCTAGGCTGTATCTGGCCTAAAGGCTGGAGTTTGCCGACCTCTGCTCTTGACTGTTGGTCAGGTGGATTTTGCATGCAAGGTCAAATGGCCATCTAATCAGTCTGAAACCATGTTTATCTGATTTGTGAATGGTTGTTTTAAAGCTCTGTAAGACATCCAATGGACATGGATCATTGGACCTGATTTATTAAAGCTCTCCAAGGCTGTAGAGGATGCATTTTTATCAGTGAAGCTGGGTGATCCGGCAAACCTGGAATGGATTTCTTTAAAGTCATTTACTCTGGAAGTGAACGTTTCTGGTGACAAATGAATAAATGAGATGTGTACACATGGTGCTGTTCTATGCAGAGGGGAGGCGGAGGTAAAGCATAATGAAGAATGGAGCACAGCTGTTGTTTACATTCATCTTTAAGGTAACCAAGATTTGTTTAGTTTACTTTTCAAACTGATACTTTTTGTATCTTTCTTTTGAACACAATATTATTGTACATTAATATATATTGTATCTTTTTACACAATATTAACTTTGCAATTAAACATTTAATAAATGGCAAAGGATTCTCAGAGCACTATGAGCTATTAGGTCTTGCAGTTGGCTTTGTCTGATTGAATCCTGAGACTGAGCAGCCTGAGAACAATGCCTGAGTATTTGGGATTTATGTTTAAACTGTAGCTTGATCTACCAATCTCTGTAAATAAAAGAATGTTTATTTCTTTGCAGTATCATATGAAAAGGATTTTTGGCTACAAAATGAATGATATTAATATGCAGTTTTTCAAACTTACCCAGCAGTGGTAGAACAGAAGAATAAACAAATAAATATAAAACCTTACCATAATATACAGGGGAAATATGAACTAAATAATTAGACATTCACGGCAATTAGAGTGCCTTTTTTCAGATTCTTCCATGCACACCTAGGTTCTGGGAGAAACAGTGTGAAATTTCACAGTTTGCAAAGCAGCAGATGTCAAATGTCAAGTGTTCTCTCACCCCTGTCTCTTTAACTGTATAGACAAACACAAAGTATATAATACAAAATAAAGATGCAATAAAGATAAAATATAAATATTTAATGATCCAGTCTGTACATTTTTAATTATTTAAGACTGAATATTCTGATTGTTGCATATGCTTAGTTGTGACTGGTTCACTTTACCGTTGTGAAAGGTAGCAGAAGAACTGAAACACTTTCAGAACACATTACACCAGGACCTAAAGGTGGATCAAAAAGAGTTAGATATCCAAATGGGCTTTATTTTGCTACAGGAAAAAAAAACTATTTTTTGCATAGATAACATTTTTGAAAACGATTGCCTTCAGAATAGTATTACCAAAACTTTGTCATTGACCTTTATCTCAACAATGTTTTTCAACAAAAATTATCCGGATTGTCTATAGGTTCTGGCCCAAATCACACTAGCCTTTATGAGGGTGCTGGCAAGTGAGCAGAAAGAACACTCACCATCGCCTTTAGCCTTTCTGATCCTTCACTGGCTTCTGAAGATCTTTGGGCAGAAAGGGAGCAACATCATAGAAGTTGGTGGGTTGCCACCAGCGCAATAGTGAGCCCACAGATACCAGTCCTACAAAAACATCTAACATGATTGCTCACACCTTGTATGTTGGGATACCACAACGAAATTATTATTTGTATTATTATATTATTATTATTATTTTTTTATATATTCATGAATGCAAACATTTAACCAGAATGCATGTGTAGTATATTCTGTACGTACCATCCCATATCCTACCTACCCTCTACAGATAAAGGCTAAAAGCTACTAGACCTAACAAATGTCTTGTCACTCTTCTAGGTTTTTTCAACTGGAAAAAAACTTACTGTAGGTCATATTTAGGTACTGCCCGCTGTTTACATTGCCAATTTAGACAAAGGTCCAATCTCACCCTATGGCCACCTTCCAGTACATGGGTTATGGAGTCATGTCACTGGGAAGGGCGGCGTGGCATTAGCGGTAAATTATGGTAAGCAAGGGCGCTTAGTAAATGTGCCACATCTGTCCAGAGGGGGATACAGTGCATGACATATGGATTACAAGGGATTAAATAGAAGGGATTTGTATGGGCAGGATTAACCCTCTAGCGGGTAAGAGAGGTTTTAAAAAGCAGCCACTTGACATTTTTAAGCAAGATGCTCTGACAGGCTGCAAAAGATGGCTAAATCCATTAGGAGCATGTGTATTTAATTCTAAAGGGCATGCTACTTCCAGAAAGACATTGAGGGTCTCCTGATCACTCCAGAAGCTGCAGTGTTTGTCAACAGCAGTGCAATATGGTAGAGAAAGGGTTAGTAGAAGCAGTACCAGCATAGCATCCTTTCCTCCCTCCCTCCTCTGCTAGCAGAGAATCAGAGACACTGAGAGAGGAGGACAGAGTACAAAGCTGATCCCAGCATCTAGGTATGTGATGGGGACCCATACACAGGTGAGGAGGGAGCTTGGGTTCTTTTAGAACTAGACAGTAGGACTAGATATTTAATAATAAATGTTTCATATAATCCTTCTATTTTGCACTTTTTGACCCTACTGCTAAGGACTAGACTTGCTCAGGTAACTCTCAGGTCCTATACTTTATACCTGACCACTAATTCTGCTTGAATATTTTATTACCATTGCTATTATTTCACTACCCTATACAATGTTCTCATACTTAACCACTTCTGTCTGCTTTGAATCTAATCCCAACATGTTACACTTTGGTAGGTGACCACTACTTAAGTACTGCTTGTAAAACCAGTACTGCCATGCCTAGCCCTTATATACAGAATTAAATTGGTATATCATAGATCATTACATCTTAACATTAGATCCAGCATTGCTATACTTAATCCACTTCATGATAAGTAATTCCTAGACGCTGCGCTTCAACGTTCTTAATCCAGCTACTAAATTCCATACTGTCGTGCTTAAACCTCACACCAATTCCAATGTAACTTCTATTGTATATATTGCAATATACCAGACCATAATATCCAATGGTGCTCTATTTAAATCATTCTTATTACAGGTGATGTTCCTATATAATGCTCCAGTTCTTGGACTAGTGCTTCTATCCAACAATTTTATTATTAAGTTATACTTCTCAAATAATGTATATTACATATTATGAACTCTCAATCCTGCAAGCCCAGCTATTTCTCTTGTATATTAGTTTATTCTGCCAATTTAAAAGAATTTGGTGTATTCCACACTCCATTGATAGTCTTCTATATCCAATGCACCTAATATCCCAATTTATAAACAATAACACTTTAATACTAGGGGTCTGTTGTTTTCATATATTTTATCCATACCCAGTACTTCTTTTACTAATCCATTTATGGTGCTTATAATTAAGATTTTATTCTGTGTTCCTTTGTACATACTGCACTTGACTTATAATGCATGGTTATGAATGTAAGTGATTATTCTATAAAAGGGACTATTCTGTTCTTGAACTGTGCACGTCTTAACCTAGCTTCTGTTATTCAGTTTCTGCTCAGATGTCAGATTCCTTGTTACATGTTAAACTTCAGTTCCTCCTAAGCGTGCTCTTGTCAGTGTATCTGTTCCGTGGAGCTCACTCTTGTTTCATCAACCGTTACAGAGTGGGAAATAATTGGCTCATCCAAGGTCACAATTGGGGGACAACTGGGAACAGAAAGGGAATTAGGTTTTATGGAAAAAATGTCAAAGCGGTTGATTCATAACAGTCTTCTTAAACAAGGGGGGTCGTTCTTTTGTATTATAATCTGGTAATAGACAGCCATGTATGAATCAGTTGTGTGCAAGACAAGCCACCACGCATAGCTATTTAGCTTTATTGTGTTATAAAATGATCGTGTGTGTTTGGCATTCCATAGTGCCATTTATCTTACATGATTCATACCAAATATAGAAATATCAGACCATGTGTCATTGCTGGTTGGAGGACAATAATGGAGTTGTATTGTGCTATTGTCTCAGCTTTCGGATCTCATTTTTTATATACAACTGTGCTCAATTAGAGTGCCTTCACAGTCCTTTCACTTACACCACCAAACTATCTTCACGTAGTGTGAATTTCCTCATCCTTTTTTTTTTTTTAGGGTGTTTTTCCAGTCTTGACTGATTATTCCAATCAGATTCCAATCCACCCAAAATTAATGAGCCTTGCTTTAGACAAATGTGTCTTCCCAAAGTGACTTACAGCCAACAGCCATTCTTACAGTGTATCTTCGCACCTTCCGTTCCTGAGTAGCTTTTACTGAAGTGCAGCAACCAAAATCATTAATATTGTCAAAATAGTACAACTAAGATTCAAACTGGTTGTTGTGGTTATTTCTCTTTGCAATTAGTGATGTTTTTACTTCTTGTGTTGATTTATTTTGGTGGGTTGAAGTGTGAGGCACGTTGAAGTCCTTTCTGTTTTTCTCCTGTGCTTTTCCCTTCTTTGTGTCATGTCAAATAATTTGTGGGTTTTATACGGACAGCTAGGAAGATACCTTTTCCATCACCTTTTCTGTTTTAAGAAATGCTTAATAATTTTTAGTCCTTATAAGGCAGCCATTTTCAACTAGGGTTCCTTCAGAGGTAGTTTCTCGAGCCTTGGCTGATTGACAAACCTTTTGATGATGTCTGTATAGTTCTGGGGCCAACATCACGTATAGCCCGCTGCTGCTGACATATTAAGTTGTCTATAAAGGTTGTATTCTGGACACCATTGTAAGGGAATGGAGGGAATTGTTACAAATTAAGGAGGTTTTTACCCCCAATGAGTCCCAATAAATTGGTTTTAGTAAGGGTTTCCGGAGAATGAAAAATTATTCAAGGGTTCCCCAGGAGTAAAAAGGTTGTTATAAGGAAAGATTTTATGTAACTTTCATAAATAGGATTAAAACAATGATTCAGACTAATGAATTAAAGGTCAAGATAGGAAAAGTAGAAGACAAAAAAATATCTTTATGTCAAATGTGCCCTCAAAACAAATACCAAGTTATCATGTCATATCTGCAATTTGTATCCAGCCAGTAATAGATCTAAATAATTAATTTAAGATCTAAATTTGGTTAAAAGAAGGAAGTTGATCCCAGGGTGGGGATGTGAGTTCCCAATACTAAAGCTTTCTACTCAACCCTTTGAGTGTTTCACTTATAGCCCCCATTTACACTTTCCCAAGTGTTTCCTTGTTTCATTTCTAGTGTCTCTTCCGTCTCTATAGTGCCGATAGGTCCAATTCTTAATGAGCCTGCCATTGTTTTACTGAATGTGTCTTCCTAATCCTCCCCAAATGTCTCTCTCACAGCCAACAGGCTTTTTGGATGTGCCTCTATGCTTGTTTTATTGAGTATGTCTTCTCAGTGCTTGCCAAATATTTCAAAGACTTTCGATAAAGAAAATGGACCTGCTCAGGGTTTGCAAAAATTTTCCAATAAGCTTAAAGATTTCCCCAAGCATTGAAAAATGCCTGTAAGTGCTCATTATAGCTCACAAAGGAACTGCAAGTGGGTGCAATGCGGAGCCAGTCCCATAAATAGGCAGGCTGTAATTCTGAAATTATTGAGGCCATCAAATCAGCATGACAACTAATATTTGTATTAGGAGAAAATCGGCAAAGGCAGCCTACATATTCTTTTAGCACAGGTATACTTTAACACAATGCATGATGCAACTGATATGGATGCTCCTTCCATTATATATATTGTTTCTCCAGCCCATAATGTGCCTTGTCTTCTCCACATTAATTAAAGTTTCATCACATCATCTGAGTGTGCAATCGAGGCTTCAGTTTGTTATGTTTCCCGTCAAGTCTGCTTTACACTCACTGAGTTTGTCTTGATTCTCCTAAATTAATACATTAAAACTGGTAGATTTACTAAAATATTTTAAAGTCTGGTATATACATGACTGGTATGGAAAAAGACGGGCACATACCAATAAGTAGTAAGGCACTGCAACAGTATTTCTGGGCTGCAGGGGTGGCATTTGCTTAGGAAGTAACTCATCACATATTTATATTAGACAAGACATCTCTTGGTGACACAAACTACCATCTGCCAAGGCATCTGCCCCCTCTCCTTCATACCCATCACCCTTTATCCAGGTATGTCATCATACAAGTATTCTGATGTTATTATTATAGTGCATCAATTGTCACTTTTTTCTATATCTCCCTAATTTCCTATCCTTTGCTATTATTATTTATTGAGTAGTTATTCCCCTATAATTTATTGTGACTCAGATGCAAGTTGTTCCTCCCTACTCCTACTCCTTTTGCTCATTTTCTTTTTTTTAACGTTCCTTTATTTCACATTTCAATAGATGACACTCTAATTAAGTCATATGAACCATACCTTTTCGTTTATCCAAACCCAGTTATAATTGGTAATTCTTCTTGAAACACAAAGCCCCTAACCCCAGCCCTAAAAAATAACATTAATACAATATTTGACATTTTTATGTTTCACTGCTGCCATTTGACTAAAATACAAGACCTTTCCTTGAGGTTAGAAAAAGCCACACTTTATTATATTGAGCAAAACTTCAGAAAGCCTTTTTTTTTGATTTTGCAATCATTTCAATCAATGCGATCTGTACAGAGGTATAAAAGGTAACCACAAGCCCTCCGAACAAGGGACCCACCAACATATCTAAAAGTGATAACATCAGAATGTAAGCCTAAAAAAAAATCCTACTAAAAAATACTTCAGCACCCCAGTATGTTCTACATTTTAAACATCAACTGGAACAATTAGGCTGTATACAGAAAGCAATCAATTCTATATGTAGAGATTTTTCAGGTCGTAAGAAAAAAGAAATTTTATCTATTATATAAACTATACTTTTTTATGTGTGTGCTTTTTACATTTTGCATAGTGTAGAAAAAGTAGCAAACCCTTGCCAATTTTTTTACTGCTGTTTGATTACATATTTTTCCTCATTTCTTGTCCTACTCACAACATTTGAAACAAACACCATTGATTTCCTTTGTGACCTGTGACATTTACCACAATCAAAAAGGGAAACGCTAACTGATCTATAAAGTGGCCTTCACGTTGATTGCCACTATAAATGTGCCGGAAGCTAGTAAAAATGCCAGTACATAGCAAATAGTGGCATTTGTTTCAAAACATGGGATCATTTAAAAAAGTGATGATCTTGTCATCGCATTGCCCCTTTATGAATAAAAAGTGTAATTTTAGAAACAACAACAGCACTTTTCTAGTGATCCATCTGGATTACCCTTTATAAATGACCCCAAAGGGATAGAAATAGATCCGGAGAATGTCAGGCTGTAAGAATGCTTTGGAGAAAATTAATAAAGTCAGCCAACATGGTTTACTTAGGGCATGATTCCCATAAAGATAGCGGTATACATTTTAATTTTTATAAAACCATTATGCTTCTATTATCAGCTTACAAAATGTATCCAGAATGATGATTAGCTCTTTCCATACATCCCAATTGCCTATGATTTGGAGACACTGTTAAACTCAAACAGTAGATCCAAGTCCCTCTATTTTTCTTTCCTTCTAAATTGTCCCTCTTTTTGGTACACCACTCTTAAAAAGTAATTGTTTTACTATTAGAAAGTGTTATATATCATTAAACCTTTCACCCAGGCTTTAAATTATTTAATTTGTTCTCAGAAAAAGCTAATATATAACTAAAAGTAGTTAAGAAAAAAAAACTTGTCAATTAAACTAATCATTTTTTTGCATATTTTTTATAATCTGCGAAACTGGGATACAGCAATGGCATTTCAATTGCCTACAACATTTGTTCTGAAAAGTGTCCCTCTTTCCTATTTCCAGAAGTTGGGAGGTATACCTATGCATCAAGCAATACTTAGAAAGCTTTCCTGACGCTAAAATATGTAAATCCTAGCTTCTTTATTATAACAATCAGATAAACACAAAATACAATCTGTCTAAAGGGATGAAATGTTGGTTCAGAAAGGTGGCCACTAGAGAAATCTTTGCACTGGATCTATTAATATCCTAAAACAGCATCAGATTCAATGCAGAACATTGTAAACCACATCTGCTACAAGAGAACATTCATTTGTACCCTTTAGGGGTTTGTTTCAGTTAGAATATAACTAAAATATAAATCTGAAACCACTACAGGTTCATCATTGGTGTGTTATTGTATACTTACAACTCAACATTCAATTCATTCTTTGAAACCTATCATCAAGTTTTATATTATACACGTGAAAGCCCTAAAAGCAGGCACCAACCACAAGACGTTTATTGTTACTTTAATAAGCCAGATAAGTTTCCTATATTATATGGGGTCTGATTTTCCTAACTTCTCAGCTAAGCCTTGACCAGCTACCATTCCCCTGTCCAATGAACGTACATTAAAGACTAATAAGGAGCAAGAAGGGTCCAAAATATATTACACCAGTCCTTAGCACAACCCCCACATCCTCCTGTAAAAATAGGTTCCAATTTATGGACCTCTGATCATAATAACAGGGCTGCCTCCAGGTTATTACGTGACTCTAAAACAGGACCTGAACTGAAGCCGTGCCCAAAAAAAGTCAATCAAAGGGCATAAAATTAGTTGCCAGAATTGCCTATGGTCTCCGTATAGCTGATCATTTTTAATTACCAACTTTCAGTGACTTGTTCTGCATTGTACATGTTTAAAAGTAGGAACAGGGCTTTGCTTCCATGTCAGCAATGAGAACTATGAGTGTTCATCTGGAGTCCATAATGGGAACCTACTTTTGCTGTGGAGGGTCAGGGTGTTAAGCAAGGAAAACACCACTTCAACACCACTGGATAAAGTGCAGGCGGTTGGGCAGTGCCCAATTCAGTTGTCAGAGAACTTCACTCTCAGAAATAAAGTGAAGTTATGTCATACAAGTGCAAGGAAGTCAGTTTTCTCTCTAATAAAGCCAACAGCAGACACTCTATGGTGATTAAAATGCAAGACATTTTGGGCCTTTAGTAAACAGATATAACTAAAGAATGTTATGTATTAAATTATTTATATTTTAAAGGAGCAAAAAAGAGTATTGTTATGGTTTACATACAGTTATAACGTTTTATAGTAATGGAGGTTGCAAGTTTACATCCATTACATATATGCACAATTTCTCCCCTTGTTATGTCCTTCTCAGCCACACATTTTATCACATGTTGCTAGATCCATGGTATACCTGTCAACACAAGTCAGCAAGGAAAATGGCTCCTGGAATTATCTTACCCAGAAAGTAACTGGCAGCCTTAGATAGTCCATCACAGTACAGGTAACATATATCTTAGGAAAGAAGCACATGCAAGGATTATTCTTATTACAGCTTACATAAACCCTAACAATTACCTTTTTGTTTCGGTCCCTTTTAGTCTGGTAAATTTACCATAGAAAGCATTTTCTTAAATAAACTTGTTGATCTCCCAAGATCTTAGCAAAAATAGACAGAGGGCTTAAAAATCAATAAAAACACAACATCTACTAAATTCACCTTAGTTAGTGGTTTTTAGGTACAAACCCTTCCAACAATCACTCACAAACAATTGGAATGTTCACACTTACAGCTCTCACCCGTCCAATGTTAGAACAATAAATAATTTATAAATCTTAATATATTAAGATAATATTATTTATCAAATCAATTTAAACAATAGTGAGTAGAAATAAAAGTTGTCTTGTAAATCTGTGAATATGATAGATAAACTAGAATTAAAAACTGGACAGACTGATAAGCACATTGACCATAAAAATATTTGACTCGGTTGCTTAGTATTGCTGTTGGTTTTGCTGCCATCTTCAAACATACGTGCAATATGGCTCCTTGCTCTCTTGTTACTAATAAAGCAGTTGGCTTTGATTTAGAAGCATTTGAACATCAAACTCTAGTCCATATGTGTTTACTTTGGAAGTACTTTAGTTATTTGGAAGGGCAGAGGTCTATTCCAGATCTTTGTGGTCTCTTCTCAGCCCCTTCATGCCATTATCACACGATCGGTCTGTGCCACATTCTAGCTTATGTTGATCATTCAATATTTGGCTATTTAGTTCACAAAACATATCAACTCCAAGTAATCAGAAATCATAGACCTTACCAAGAAGTTCATTTTCTTGTAACCCAAATGACAAGCCATCCCCTTTCAGAGCAGGACCCAAATACCCCCTGAATATTTGGGCATACTCCCATATTACACATACATAAGAATGCATATTCCACCCAAGGTGCTGAACATCCAAATTACTGGCATAGATTTTTAAATCAACTATCTTGATCAATGAATAAATGAATATTAGGTAGATACAAAGATAGATATAGATATACCAAAATAAAAGGAGAACACAAAGGTTAACAAAAGAAGAACAGGAAATAATGAAGGAAGATAATAAAGTTGATCATACTAACTTTCCCCCCACATCACACTCCATTCACTAAGTCTACAGAGGAAGGGGTCCTTCTGCAGGTGTCCACATCATTATGCCACATGGACATTTCCTATTGGTTGTCAAGCAGCAGGGTACTCTTAGGATCCAGTAGAGGAGATGGGGGCAGTGGTGCCATTCACTGGGCATAGTAGGGTACTGGCCAGAGAGGGCACTTCTGCAGCACCTACAAATGGGGCTGTCAAAGGATCTGCACAGTGAATTGAGACAAGTATATTCTGCTTTACAATGTAAAAAGAAAAATATTCAGATTGGGATATAGGGGAAATAATTTTTGTCTGGGGTGGATTTTAAATAAAGGGAATAAAGGAGGGAAAGACTGGACAGAAGGAAGTCGGGAAGGAAGTGAGGGATATGAAGAAAAGAAAGAAAAAGGATAGAAAGGGAAGAGAAGAGAGGGAAAGAAAGGTAAGGAAAGAAACATGATAGGAATGTAGGGAAAGGAAAAAAGAGATAAAAATGATAGAAAGGAGGGGAAAAGGAAAGAGAGATAGAAAAGGTTAGGATAGAGATAGATAGGAAAGGAAGGAAAGAAAAAGGATAAGGAAGAGAAGGAAAGGAAAGGAAAAGAAAGGAGAGATACGAATGAAAGGAAAGGAAAGGTGTAAATGAAGAGTAAGAAAGAAGAGAGGGGAAAGAAGGGGAGGAAGGGAAAGGCAAATGAAAAAGAAAGAGGAAGAGGAAGAAGCAAAGAATAAAGGAAGGGTAGGGAGAGAATGCAAAAAGAAAGGAAGGGAGGAACAAGATGAGATTTCTCAGAAAGACATACAGACAAAGAAAATCTGATTTTCATTTCATATCAATGCAGCACAAAGCAATAGGTAATCGTTGGCTATCAGATGCAATGATAGCTTTGCTTATATAATGAGATTGCTATTGATTGTCCAGTGCTGGGAGTGTAATAATGAGCTATGGCAGCCATGTAGATGTCAGGTGCTGCAGTCCTTCTCACATCTGTATTCCTGGGCAGAGAAAGCCAACTAATGGATTATCTGTAATGAAGCAGAAAGTCGAGAGGTCAGCTCTCTATACATCCTCCTCGCCTCCCTGCTTTCATCCTTCACAAATCCCCCGCAGATGCACGGTTAAGAATAGTAACAATAAATTGGATTTTTTCCCTTTTTTTCCCTTTCTACATGGAGCAGACGAAGTCAGTAAAGGAATATGGGATAAAATAAGGCTTATTTTCTAAGGAAGAATGAGTTCTTGCTATTTCCTAAAACTCTGACAAAAGAGCAATTTACAAAGATTAGGAGAAATTGAGGCTTCTATAAAGACTTCTATAGATCTATCTTGCTGTCTTTGCAGCCTTTGTACTTGGGACCAGTGGGGGAATCTGGGGCTTTGTCTTTCTTACAGAGATCACATTATATTGATCTTCTTATGTTATAGAGCACAGAAGGGGGCTTATCCTATTAAAGTCTATTAGATGCAGTTATAGGTTAAAACGGCAATTGTAAAGATCAGGAGCAAATGTAAGGATTAGGTCACACTGAAAGTTTTTCTACTGTTTAACTGTAGCTTTTTTTAACCTCCTTCCCAACAGTTCACGTATGAAAGCTACCATCTGAGCAATGTGTTACTGCACATGTGAGCGGTTGGAGGACAGCACAGTTGGGTGGTCAGAATACCACCACATGCATCTGTGTGCACAACCAGATGGGGAGGCAATTAGGGGGTACTGTATTTTGCATAATATATATATATATATATATATATATATATATGTTGTGAGGGGTTACGCTCAGGATCGCCTTTGCTGGGGTCAAAGCTGTGGTTCATCCAACTCAGATCCCACATCGAGGTATCAGCCTTAAGCTGGCTTTGCGCCAGGTTTATTGAAGGTTGCAGATAAAATAACAAAAACAGCAAAAGAAAACCTCGCCTGTCCGGCACTTACTATACATCAGACGTCTCTGTCTATCGGCTGGAGGGCTTCTCCCTGTCAGCTCAAAACCAAGCTTTCAGCAACCTTCCACTCACTTTTGAGCTCACTCACACAGACCGACTTGAGGTCACTCACCCAGACTGACTGTCTGTGTCTCTCAGCAGAGCTCCCTCACACAGAGCCCCTGTCTGTGTCGCTCCAAGCAGAGCTCCCTCATACAGAAACCCTGTCTGTGTCTCCCCAAGCAGAGCTCCCTCACACAGAACCCCTGTCTGTGTCTCTCCAAGCAGAGCTACTGACTGAGCTCCTGGCTCAGACTTCACATAGGAATCTTGGGAAAATATATCTCCATTTCACCACCAATCCTGCCTTAGTGTCACAATATATATATATATATATATATATATATATATATGTAGGCATTAGGTACTAATACCACTTGGTCTTGAAGACTTATGACTAAGTACTGTTAGTAGTAAAAGCCATCAAGACAATGTCATGCTCATTTGTCTCACTTGTGTGATATGGTAATATGACATACTGATGATGACTCCTTGATTGTGATTATTTTTTAGGCCTAATAGTCTTACTAGAATGCCAATATAAAAAACTAAAAGGGCTGAGAAAATGGTTTTGTTTGGTGGTAGGATAGAGGTTTAGTTGGGGAAAGCAACCCTTTTTAATTGCCAATGATTGCAAAAACTACAGGGAAAAAACTCTATTTAGATTATAAACTTACTGAAACATAATGGGTGAATAAAAAAAATCTTTAGCCAATCATCCAGGGCCCAGATTCTTCCCAATCAGACAACAACCACATGACACAATTTTTGTGCAATCTACAGCAGTCCCATGTCACTGCTTTCTCCAAACATCAGTGGACAGGAGGAGGCAATATGAGATAAAGATGAAAGTCCCAATTTATTTTCATGCCAAGGATACACTTTAATCAGTGAATCTGGGTGATCCAGCAAATCTGGAATGAATCTGGTCCAGGACTCAAATATTTGCTATCAAACAGCAAATGGCTTTCAACAAATTAATTCCAGGTTTGCTGGATCACCCAGCTTCACTGTTGGAACTGTATTCTCTCCAACCTTGCAGGACTTTAATAAATCAGGCCCAAAGACCTAGTGGGTTACTTTTTACAAAATATATTCATGTCAATATCAGCTAAGTTGACTTTGCTAAGCTGCAGGTTTTGTAGAAATAAGAGGGGAGGTAGAAATCTGATGGGGGATATCATGAAGGTAAAGGTGTGATGAATACAATGGTTTATGTTACTTAGTGGTCCCCTATACCCTGCTACTATTAAATTGTTTCTTAAAACCTTACCATAGATTTGTTTTAACAACTGAAAATAGATCTGCTTTATTTCATATGCAGGGAAATACCTAGGAGATGATTTTCTGTTCAAGAATTTGGTGAAGTAGTGCTAATAAAAGGTGGCCACAGGGGCTCCCCAAAAACTTTTGGAAAAAAAAATTTATAGCAGAAGAAAGATTTGTGCAGAACCCAGAATAGAGAACTAAATTAAAAAATTGTTGCACTAGAATATGCAGGTATATAGGAGTGGGTTTGGAATTTATTACCAGCTATATCTTTTTTGCAATCTGTTAATAAAGCCTGAGAATAAAAATATTCTTAGCAAAATAATATTTTCATAACTGATGCTTACAGTGGCTGTATGGTAGCAACAGACGCGTCTGGTCTACAGAAACACATAAACCCAGATGGCATTTGTGGGCTGGCAGGGTACCAGTACAGCTGATGAGGGTACCCAGAGATTCTATAGAATTATATTGGAATTCTGTTCTGTGTGAGCTGCTCCATGATAGCAAACAGAGAAGCAGCAGTATGCATAGCATTTGGCACAGGAAATACATTAGTTCCTATATATGAATATTTTATAGAGACGCACAAAGTGTTATTCTGTGCTGAGCTAAGACAGAGTGACCTATATATTCCCAACGTCAGGGACACCTCGTATTGATAAGTTATCTATATTAATGGGATACCCCAGGGCAGCTGTCTGCATGGATTTTCTGCATCACTGGAGCTCATCCACACCGGGGTTCTTAATCTGGAATGAGATAGTTTAGGAGGGCATACAAGAAACAGAATGCTAAATCTGTTGGCTTTAAAATTTGATTTATTAAATTATATTCTGCCTTCGTTGGCTCCTCAATTCCTTACTAAACAACTTGCTAATTAAATTTTTAAATAAAACATTTCTATAACTTTGTTTATACCTAGTGACATAATTACAACTTTCAGACTGATCACAGTCAGTGGAAGTTGCCGATGGGGGGCTGTACATGGCATGAAGCTGTGGTAACTCCAATATGTCATGCTGAACCTCCATGATTAAATAAATCCAATAAATCAATGCCGTGGACCAGGTACAATAAGATTGAAGAGGAAAAGGCCAGAAAGTGAGTTGGGCTGTACCTACCTTGCTGCACCTTCTAATACAGGACTTTAAAACTGAACAATACTAATGGGAAAGATGGAGTTTGGCTTTTGAAGCAGAACTAAATCCAACTCACTTGTCCTCATTCTGTAGCAGAGTACCGCTGTTTTAATAGGTACATTTTTAAATACAACCAGTGTAAGTACTAACCTAAATAAACCTACTACTGGTCTTGTATGGCAGGGATAGAATGTGATAGGAAGCAGCAGCACCAGGATCCAATCAGTGTATAAGCTGAGATTTATCTTGCTGATGGAAAGAGAAAGCAAAGTGACAGAAAGTGAAGCTTATCATTCTTTCATTGTCCAATCACAGGCTTATGGCTGGTCCAGGACAACTCGGGCTCAGTGGAAATGAATTGAATGAAGCTGAGCTTTAGGATGCCTAGTGTCCAAGGAAGTTTTTGGGTTTTTGAGTTCTGTGCTCAGGATTTGGACTTTGCTGAAAACAGAAAAACGTAAAAAAAAAAATATCTGTCAAACAAACATTAATAGAAAAGCATTTTTTTCAGTTCATTCTGCATCTTTCCTCCCCTGTAAATCACAGACCACACAATGTTTATTATTTTAATCAGAACCCATCCTTGCAACTGCATTTCATACAATAAAATCATATATGAAAAATGGCATATTATTAATTCTGACCTTTTATCAATGAGCCATGCATCCGTGCCATAGACATGCGAATCTCCTGCTGAAATCAGCCTTTCCATGACTGTTCTAATCGTTGTTTATTTTGCAAAATTAGTCCAACATGTAATTCATCAGAAAGCAGGTTCAAGTGCTTCACAATTTCTTACATGGAGTGTGCCGAAGCCAAGAAGCCTCAAGCTATCCAGACATATTACAGATTGATGGTATACTCTTCTTTAGATTTTGCAACAACTGTGTAGACCACGAGTCCACCTGATTGGATATAAATGGGTTGGAGGCCATTGAACTACATAGTTGTAAATCTGCTTTACCCAAGACATGGTAACATATGTGGTCAAAAAGTCTGAATTTGGTTGAATCACACTTGTATGTAGCAGTAATAGTGTTATCGTAAAACAGTGGTCCCCAACCTTCTGGAGCTCACGGACCTCTAAATGCACAGACTCCAGACCGCGCATGCACAAGGTCCCATGTGTCACTCAAAGGGGAAGAAACTTCCTCCATAGTTATGTCATGATGCCAGAACCCGCTCACTCTCCCATTGCAGGTCTGAGCTCACCGCCCTGAGCCTGCATTGCGTACCGGAGACGTGGTCTGCGGCTCTGGCCGGTGCACCCCCCCAAGCCAGGTCCTATTCCTGATTCTGCTTGGGGGGACAGAGCCACGGCCCACCTGTCAGACTAGTGGGCCGCAGACCGGGGGTAAAAAAAAAACTGTAACATATGTTTGTTTGTATGATGCACATTGGTAAGATGTGGCTCAATTCACCACCACAACTTACCCAACCCATTTGCACCATTAAGGACAGTAGACGGCCTGAAAAAAAAATCATGTTTGATTTTGGATAACATTGGGAAGCTTCGGCAAGCCTTTTAAAATTATTTCATTGCCTTAACCCACTTAAAGCTCAATGCACTGTGCAAATGCTAACGAGCCCTAAACTGGACAAACCATCTAAAATTCTCTCTTGTTTTTACAGGAATATTTTCTAATCTTTAAACCCCAAGACCCAAGTAAGATAATTGAGATGATTTACTAAAGTAGTTGAGAGTCCTCAATTACTAAACTGTGTGAATACCAATTTTAATTATCCAACCATGTGAAAGCAATTTTCTTCTGCACATGATTGTGTATTGAAAGCAGAGAAGAATTTGCTTTTCATGTGATTGGATAACTGAAGCAAATTCTACACAATTTCCTGAGTGAACATTCTTGATTCCCTTAGTAAATCAGTATCATTGTATCATCCCATGTTTTTATTAAAAGTAAACATAAGACTCCATGGATCTGGCCTTGTGTTATATAAATTACATGGTGTCATGTATGTTGATTCTGTGTTTCTATGACATCACCAATAATCTCTCTTCACCTATAATATAAGGTGTTTTTACACTAACCCACCCCCCACTGCCACTGGTGTTTCTGAAGGTATGTCTCCTCATTAGTTGCCCTCTGCTGTAATGCATGCAATGCAGCTTTAGGTGATAAATTCGCCATTAATAATTACTCTCATTATCCCGATCCCCTCTCCCCATGCTATTTATCACATCTGTCTACATCACTTTTCTTTTATTATTAATGGGGAGCTGTCTCTACCCACCTGTCCTATGCTATGCATTTAACCCATCACTGGCTTGGCTCACATATGATATCATGTAAAGAAAACTGATTCTAGGGAACACAGGTAGGTTGCCATTGCTGTCTGGTTGTCTAGCTAAAATGAAGCAGCTAAGGACTTTTCACTTTTTCCAGGTCAGGAAACATTGGACCCAAAGGCTGATGAGCACACAGCATTTTCATAACGAAGGCATCTGCTGCCCACATATTTAATTTATGATTTTCAAGCAGATCAGTAAATTTCCCATGCAGGGCAAAGAAAAAGGATCAATTTAATGCCCCTCATTCGAACACAGCTGTATGAGACTGGAAGTCCTGCAACAAAGCACTTTTGGATGCAAGGTGACATTGAGATGCCAAATGGTGACCATAGAAGGAATGGGAGCTGTACACACAGCACTGCTCAGTTCTATGGAGGGAGGAGGAGCTGTAGACACCTTGCCGTGTCCTTCTTCATGGGAAATGCCAGTGGTCATCCCAACTTGGCCATTTAGTACCGGTAAATGCTATGATTTTGGAGGACCGCTTGATTTTTACCCATGGCATACATGATTGTTCGTCTTGGGCAACAATTATCTAGTGTGTGTAAAGCTTAGGAAAGGATTTCCACTTCCTTTTCTGTCTACCAAATGTCAGGGTTCATTCCTTGCATAGACAAGAGTTTATGCATGAATTTCCATGCAGTTATGCACATGGCATTGAATGCATTTATTCTTAAAGACACCCCAAATGCACCTTGCCACTGCAGCAAAACACGTCACAATGCACTGCCGTGTGTTGCTGTGTGCCGCAGCTGTTGTTTCGATGTGCTGCATTTAAATGAACGGTCTGTTTTATATTAACAGATACCAACATAAAGGACAACATGTGGCATTTTCAAAAATGCAGTGCATTGCCATATTGGGAACAGACCTGGAGACTTTTCACACCTAATTTTCTTGCACTTTAAACTAAAAATTCAGTTGGGCTTTAAGTCTGTTTTTAATAATTGTCACAAGCACAATATAATTTTAACCCAAGCTCATAGTTTTTTTATCATTTTAAACCAGATTAGATACTCAATTCACCCATATCTGCCTTTCAAAAAGACCCCTTGTCAGTTGTGATTTTGTCTCCTGTCTTTTAAACCACAGGCAGGCTCCTACACTAATGGTTTTCTCTGTGATTTGTAACCCATGACACCACATTTCTCCATCCGCTCATTCAGTAATATTCACAGCTTGTTTCTAACTGTCAATGAACATATGCACACCTGACAGTAACTTGAGGCGGTGATTTACCTCCAGGTATCATGATGTCAGATTTACATTTTTTTCTAGAAAAGTACAGGTAGTTGCATATCCTATACCAGAAAATAAACTGAAAACTGCCAAAAAAAATTCACCTACCTTCAAACCCGCAGGGCAGTCTGATCCATCCGGGGGTGTCCTGCATCAGGTTCCGCCATCTTCATCTATATCCTACGTCACCCAACCCAGGCACCAGATCGGGTGACGTAGGGTGGAAAAGGAACTTGCTGATCTCACTGCACATGTGTGAGATAGGCAAATTTTTTTCTTTGCGCAGAAGGAGCATCCAAGAGCCCCCCGGGATGCGTGACATAGGTATCCCAGGAAGCTTTGCACTCCCATTCAGTCTTGATCGCCTAGGCAATTTAAAGAAAAAAAAAACAGAATTTTTACGTTACATAAAAGGGTTGTCTACCTTTTTATGTAAAGTGAAATTTTTGAGTGTAGGTACGCTTTAAGCTTCATACGAACATCAGAGGTTTGCTGAAAACAACCTTTCATGGACATTTACAGTGACAGATGAATGAACAAGAACACATTGCACCCAGAGGTGGATATATGGACGTGCAAAGTGTGCCACTGTACAAGGGCCCTGGACCCTCCTTTAAGACAACAGCAAGGACCCCAGATCAGTTCCGCACAGGGGCCCCATGTTGGCTACGTTTGCCATTGATAGCACTGTTCTGTCTTATAAAGAGAGTAGGGGACGGTCGAGTGTGAGGCACCCCGCGGCACCAATCTGTTGTGGCATCAGGGGACTGCTGTCCACGATCAGCACCACCATTTGTCTTGGACATGTGCCTCAAACATGTCTAAGTACCTTTAAGGAGTTTGTTTATCAAAGTTTTTTCAAGATTCACACAATAATCACTCAAGATCCACACAATTTTCACATTATATTGAAAATATGTCAATTTTGGGTGAAAAAATAACAAATAAGTAAAATCGTACAGAATAGCAGAGGTGCAAGCAATAGGAACATTATTTTTTTTTTTTTTGAATGAGCCATACTCTAAAACAACAGGTATTGTGGGTTAGGCCAATCTGGTTATTATAAGACAGCTGTCATCGTCACGCAGCTGGATTGGCTGAGCCCTACTATACCTATCATTGATAGGCAGAAAAAAGGCAAAAAAACTGTCACATGTCAGATTAGAATACCAATCTGAGGTCTGAACAGTTTCAATCCAAGTCAGAATCGACTCAGATTGGTACTTTCCAACCACCACTGAAGAAGAGCAATTGTGAAGCTTGCAGGAGGATTATAGAAATGAAGATTAAAGATGGAGCTTTCCATTAATTATCATGTCACTGTCCGCCTTTCAAACCTGCAGCCAGAATGGTGTGAATTCCTGTACTGAGTCTGGAAAGTTTGCCCCCATGTAGAGATTAAATGGCTTTTCCAGCACACTAATAATGAATGTGTTAGGTATTAAATGCTTCTGACACAACAAAGAGAATACATAGTGAGCCTGTGAATGGCAAATTATCTCATGGAACGTTATTGTAGCTGGGGATGGTGTGGGGCCAGCAGTCCCTGTCATCTCCTTCCACGTCCCCCCATATCCCAGCCTGCATGGTTCTGTCACGTTCCAGCAGTGAGATAGATGTTATGTGCCCACTTGCAGTTCCACGCACTGAGAAAGGGAAGGAGCGGGATTTTCCATCACTCAGACAGCTGCCTTAAAAGCCCATTAATATTTTATTACATGGTTTGCTTGCTCTTTATGCTCCCTTGCTCTGCCTCTGACTGACAGATTATCATGTACGCTCCCTCCCCAAACAGGGGCAGCCCCAGGGACCTCAGAAATTCCTCTACGAGCTGAATAAACCATACTGGTTTCATCTAAGACCGTCCGTCGCACAAGCATATATATATTGCCCTTTATGTGTTGTATCAGACATGTTGCAACATTTGAATAATATCTGTAGAAAAACCTTTATTTTACTTTTGTATGGCTTGGAGAAAGGTTAGCTGTCTGTATCCACGATTCCCTCCTCAGTTTATCCTAAAAACTATTGTTAACGAGACCGAAGATGAAAGGAAATCCAAAATGTATCCTCATACCAAGGGATAAGGGAACATCTTCCAAAGGGAACATACACTACACAGACTCTAACATTTTGTTGGACGGCCTTTAGCTTTAAATACAGCACACATTCACCGTAGTGATTCATTCACCTATAATCTATGAAATGTCACAACATTTATGTCTATCCAGAGCTGTATTAATTTTTCACCAACGTCTTGTATTGATTATGGTAGTGTTGGACCGATGTGTAAAGTCTTCTCCAGAACATCCCAAAGGTTTTCAATAGGGTTAAAGTGGTGGCCAATCCATCTGCGCAAATTATGTCTCATACTCCCTGAACCACACTTGCAAAATTTGTGACTGGTCAACCCTGGCATAGTCGTCTTGGAACATACTCATGCCATAGGGAAAAAAAATCCAATGATGGGTAACCTGTTTATTCAGTATATTCACGTAGTCAACAGACCTTTTATTTGGTGCATAATGTCACTGAAACTAGACCTGACCATCTGAAGCAACCCCAGCAATGTGCTTGGTTAAATCCAGATGGTGACAGTGATAGTGAATGTTCCAGGGTCAGAGATTTCCTCTAATTTCCTGTTGCATTTCTATTGGTATCTAATGGTACACAGGCCGCAAAATGTAGAGGTTTTTCCCTTCCCTACATTATCCAAAACGAATCCAAAAAAACACTATCCAAAACTTTCATTACCTTCTGGAGCAAGCTGTGCTTTGATATGTAAAAAGGAACTGCAGAGTTTGTCTTGGTCAATAAAGAATTACAAAAGCTAGCAGAACAACAAAAGACTTCTTCTGCAAGTCATGCAAACCGGCCTTTCCCCCCACCAGTCTCTGTCCTGCACACGAACGAGCAGGGAAGCCCCATTCGTATCTAGGAGTCGTCCATATGTTGCATGTCCTTAATTCAGGGACTACCTGTATTAAACATATCCCTAGATTCTAAATCATAGTTGGAGGCCCCTAGCAGCAGCAGGAAATTACAGACTCAGTAAGGAGCTGTGATCTCATGAAAGCAACTACAGGTCAAATTAAGACAAGACTGGCTCATGAATTTTTGCATTAATCCTTTTGGTAATAAAATAGAGTGGTCAATTCTCGTCTCCCACTCAACACTCTCCAGCAGAGTTTTTAACATAAGCAATTCTCCTCCTTTTTCTTGCAATGCCATAGACCTCCTACCTCCTAGACACTCTTTAGGAGACGTCTCCACCTTGAATTGTCCCATTAGTTGCAGACACCTCCTTGCTCATTTATTCCTATATAGAATGTGTAAAATATCTAATGGAGGTTCTATCCCAGAAAGGACAGAACAATGGAGAATGCAGGGTCCAGGATTTAAGGACTTGCCCTAACTGTCCACTCCAACCCCTTCTGTAAGGTACACCAAATATTTGTTGATTTCCTTCACCGAGGAAAAAAAGTGTTTGCCTGAGGGAAGAATAACCTTGCCATTCTCATTCAATCTACTGGAAACATCTCAACAATAGTAGTAGGAAGAATCCAATCTCTCTTTGGAGAAACTTTGAAAGCATAAAATATGAACAAGGTTCTGGCTGGCCAACTACAGCCCAGCTGCCAAAGCAAACACTAAATTTAGGCAAGGTGCACTTCTACTTGGGTCAGGGTCTCTACATATTATAGGGAGCTCCTGTTTTCCGAGTGTGAGCGAGAACACCTAAAGTGGACAGGATAAAGAAATATTCTACACTCAGTGTTGGATTATGAAAATAATCATCCAAGTTCCATCCAAAACTAGTATATGACTTTTGGGGGAATTGGGACATCAAATAAAAAAGGAACAGATCAAAAGCAGATACAGTGATTTTACAAATATAAATGTGACTTTGTCTCAAGCTGTTACCTGTAAAAAAAGAAAAAGCAATACCTACCTCCCCTGCTGCTTCTACCATTGAATGCTACCCAGTCAGTAGAAAATGTTCACAAGTCCCTTGGGAAACTGACACTTTTGGAACTATCGATTTGAATTCCCTGTGGCTGGAACATGTTCCTCCTGCTGATCTTCCTGTCATTATCATCTTCTGTGGAGGTCAGCTGCAGGGAACCAAGGAGATTAAGGTTATGCATACACATGCAATATTTGTCGTTGGAAAAGATCTTTCACGATACTTTCCAACGACTAACGATTGCATGATACACGAATGAGTGCTGTACATACAGCACGGTTCCTCTCTATGCAGAGGGGAGAACGATGGAGCGGCACCGCGCTGCGCTCTCTTCCCTTTACTTGCATTGGGATTGTTTGTCGTCCATTGTCCGTGGATCCGCGAGGGCAGTTGTTTGGACGATGGACGACAAGTGCCGTACACACGTAAGATTATCGTTCGATATCGGCCTTGAGCCAATTATTAGACGAGAACAATTGCATGTGTGTCCGTAGCCTAACACTCCTAGAAGTGTTGGTATCCCAGCAGGGTTTTGCTTCTTTGAGACTCCATCAAACAATGAGCAGCACAGCCATAAAATCATCAATTTTCAAATCTACTAGGACTAGCAGTCAGAGGCAGAAGTGCCTTCAGTTTTACACCATCCAGACATCCAGATATACAACTACAAAGATGTAGGGACAGATGTGCTAAGGTTCCCTCACCTACCAGGAGGTGAACTACTATTTTCAAGAGAAATTGCAGGCAAAATAAATCATTTACAGAGTATTGCCAAGGCACAATTGACATTTCTAGATGTTCCCTATGACATAGAAAATCTTTATATTTTGAGTTCAGTTCCACTTTAAAATAGAGGGAAGGAATGTTGCCGTTTAACCTATAGATTTCCACAGTGTTTCTGCAAACCCTAGGACAGACGTCACATAACATATGTATGAAGGCGATCTCAATCACACTGTGTACTAAAAATAGGTTGTGTGGCTCTGAGCTCCTGACTATAGAGTAGGGCTGCCACTGCTACGTGCTGAACAAAACACCGAGAATAATATTACCCGGCACTGGGGTTATGTACAGCAAGAATGTAATGTAGAAATACCTGGACAGGTCTTCCACTACTAAATGTGTTTGATTTTCCCAAATCACTATGATTATTAAGAGGAACATATCATTTTGAACCATAAATGGAAGGCAAAACCTGAAATCTGTACTGCGATAAATACATAAATTACATTTGCTGACCTTCCATAATTGTTATCTGGCATTCCCTGACCTCAGTAGTCACTAAGCTTTAAGATGTTTCTAAAAACTGAGGTCAAAGGAATGCCTGAATTCCTGATCTGTTTACATGATCTAGGTCATTGTCTCAAAGCATCAACATTGTTTAATCAACGGGAGCCAAGAAAGGAGCATTTTTGCCAGAAATGGCAGCCTCCACATTGTATCTATGCTGCTTTCCTTTAAACACTAGTAAAGTGTAATTAGAGAGGCAACGGGAAGAAGGGAAGGGGGGGGGGGGCAGGTTACTACAGCCTAAAAAAAGTAACTTTTGGTGATGCTTTCAGGGACCCAGAATCAGGTTGTTTTTTAATATTATTATTATTGATATCTAGATACTCTAGACACAAATCTGTCATCTTGGGAAAACCTTGATTTGTACTTTCCAGGTGTTAGAACATCTGATTTCCAAATGCTTGTTCCAGGTTGGCAACTGCCTAACAGTCCTTAACATTGCCTGTAAAATGGATCAGCATTGGTCACATACATTTCTTTCCCAGTATGTTCCCCCAATTCATGACTTGGTCTCACAAGCCAAGAGCTAGAACATTATAAAAAGGCAGTGCAAAGAACAACGAGAATGAGGAAATCCATAACAAACAAATTTCAGGATTATGTCACCAAGTGGGAAACTACTAGAACTTTGGAAAAAAAGGAAAGCGTCAATGGATTGGGACAGTTCGCTGGACTTGCATAGTTCTAGTAGTTTCCCAATTGGTGACATAATCCTTCCTGCAATTCCATAATTTCTTAAAACTGAAATCTGTTTGTTATGGGTTTCCTCATTCTTTTTAATGAGTTCTAGCTCTTAGTTTGTGTCACTCTGCATATGGCTTGACCCAATATACAAATTAAGTCTTGGTTTCTTTCTAGCTTATTAATTGCTCCCTTTGTGACTTGATGAAAATATTAACACAATTTTCGTTCTTTTTTCACAGAAAACAATTATATGAATTGCTTGCTTGGAGAAGCCTGAAGTGACTATCTGCTGTTTGGTCCAAAGACCAATCTGTAAATAAACATGAGGCATGAACACAGAAGATGTAGGAGCTGAGGCCACTTCACAGACCAGACAAGACCCAAGCTTTGCTTATTGTACAATGGCTTTTCCCAGACTCCTTTGGAGGTAAGAGTAGAACAGAAAAGCAATGGAGTGTGTGCATGAGTTACAGCACCCCCTATTGGACAGGTCTGTGGGGCCAGGTATGCTGACCCCTCTCATCTCAAAAGACAATGGAGGAGGATTCATTTGGAAATGTCTTCCCCACCGTTCTCAACAGGGAGCAGAACTCAGCCAACAGTTTCTGGACCCCGGAAGCTTGCGAAGGACTGTGGATTCTGGGAGTGGGAGTTTTGCAGATGTGGCTTTTTGGAGGTCAGCAGATCCCAGATTGTGGCGGGGAAAAGACTATTCAGAGACCACCTTTGTGGACCCTCAACAGAGCCCTGATATGTGTAAGAAGTTACTGTTTAGCCCAGAGAAAGACATTCACACTGTATCATGTGAAGTGAAAGAGGACGACGTACTGGATCTGGAAGTAAGTTAACTTTTAAGGTATATTTCTGCAGGACACAAAATCCTGCATTAAACTCACTGAACCTACCTGTTGAATGGTTCTTACTTTTTTCCGCTTCTCCTCTAACTAAATCCCAGTAGCAGTAAAGCCTTATTTTTTATGTATGCAGCTAATACAACTAGTGTTATATTTAGCTTCAATCTTCTGTGGAAGGCTTTCCACAAGATTTTGGTGTATAACGGAAGGATTATGTAGCCACTTAGCCAAGGTACTCATGTAGAATGAGAAGACCTGGCTTGCTATTGGCATTGCTAACTAAAACCACTAATTAGCACTAAAACACCTGAACTCTCTTTTTCCTAATGTGGAAGGTGGAAAGCCAGAGAATCCTCCATGACTCTAGTCCAGTTGGTCCCGTGCCATCCTGCCTTCCATCTTTGGCCCTGATTTATGAAAGCTCTTCAAGGCTGGAGAGAATACACTTTAAGAAGTGAAGCTGGGTGGTCTAGAAAAAATGGAATGGACTTCAAAAAATAATTTGCTATTTGCTAGCAAATGTATTTAGTCCTGGACCAGATCCATTGCAGGTTTGCTGGACCACCCAGCTTCACTGATGAAAGTGTATTCTCTCCAGCCTGAAAGAGCTTTCATAAAACAGGGCCTTTGTCTTTGACACCCGATTGGTCACTAGTAAAAAATTTGGTGATAGGTTCACTTTGAATGATAGTACTGGCTGATTTGGCCAAGCAATGTCATATAGGGACAGTCTTCATATTACCACTGCCACCTACCCAAGCTTCCTCTCTTGTTTCTTGATCATTGGACTGGGAAATAGTGAAAAGAAGATGAGAATATACAGCATCATTAATGTTTACTTATTCACTTTACATACAGACTTGTGGCAATCCATGTTTTGAGGATGCGTTGCTTATTTAAGTATCCAAATTTAAAGGTACCAAAACTAATCTCTGAATCTCTGAAAGTAGAGCTATTTACTAAACACGACTACAACAATTTAATGAATTGTATCCCTGGGGCTTTTATACACATGCTGCCAAGAGTGTTTAGAGCACATTATTGCCAAGCTCTCCCTCGCCCGCTATGCTAGATCTGCATTGAACCTTTTGGCTCAATACACAGGGACATTTAGCAAAGTACTAGTTTTGCTTTGTGCTTCCTTATCCTAACATAAACCAGGACTGATGCACACCGCCCATTCATTCGGCAGCAGAGTCCCTAATTAGGGAATTATATATGTTTTATCATGCATATAGTAAAAGTAAAGGGTTCTCTTATTCAGTGCAGGTATATAAAAGCCACCTTTTATAGCTAGTAAATAAAGAAGAGGAAAAAAGATAGAGGTTTGAGGCTTGTATGGTTTTTCTAAGATTATTTATGTATATACAAGTGATTCATACATAATTATAATACAATCGCAAATTATATTACCAGTCCTGTTCCATTTTCACAGGATTGGAATATTGGTACTAGACATAAGGTTCCTAACACATTCAAAATAGGACTGCTTTAGTCTTGTTATTCCCGACGCATTACTTCAAGGTTGGCTTCCTCAGGGGTATAGTATTTAAAGGACTGTACAATCTACATAGGTAGAGATAACAGTGATTAAAAGGACGTTTACGTAATTTATTCAAATATAGCATGTTCATAGAAAAACACATTAAGCTGATAGATCCAATATAGATAGTGGAATATAGTTATAGGGATACTGCAGAAAATTTCCTATATCTACATTAAACATTAGTGACTTTGTCATAAAGGATTATGATGTTAGGATTTAATGGTCCAATGTAAATTTTATTTTCAATATATAATTAGGTAGGTGATAGAAAATAACAAGCCAACTTGTTTTGGGGGTTGCTTTGTCACTTTCCACCACCTACCTAATTTTATATGCAAAATATAAAGAACTGGCTTTACAGATTTCCAGCAGACTGTGTTATCTACTAATTAAGACTGTGCCATCTGGGAGAGGCTCCCCACGGAGTTACTAAGGTATTATATAGGGCAATGCCAGGGAAATTTGCTGCCATCTGAGACTTGCTTGATGCTCCACCTGTTGGCTAAGTGGCAAACTTAACTCATATAACAAAAACTCATATCCAGTTCGTCATATTTGACCAAATACATTATTATTAGTAGTATTATTATTATTATTATTATTATTATTAATAAACAGGATTTAAATAGCGCCAACATATCACGCAGCGCTGTACATTAAATAGGGATAGTAGTAAGCTCCAACTTTACATATTACCATGAAAATCTTTAGGCTGTGCATGGAAATGTTCACTGACACTCGGTGCCAAATAGGATTATTGACTTATTAAGGCCATTAAGGGCACTAGGAGTCAGGGAGATCCTTAGCCAGAAAGAGTGATGGTCAGTTAAAATCCAATGTGCAGTCAGGAGGTAATAGGCTGATAAAGGAATCTGAAGAGCATCAGGTTTTGATTAGTGCTATTACCATCTGGCTATGCAGCGTGACGACGTTGTGTGAGGTATAAGATCTGCTGAGCAGAATTACAATTAATTTGCTATTTATTCCGATTGGATGTATGTGATTGAACTGAATGATAAGCTTTTTGGCAGGAATTATGATTTAAATGACCTTGGCAAATAATCCACCCCATGTGTGCAGAAGCTGTTAGGTTGGTCATAGAAAAGTGACCTTTTCTTAAAAGGAACCTGTAAAGATATATATAGCGGTATAAGTACTAAAACAAACGTAGAGGTCACCCAAGGTCTGACAATTGTTCCTACCACATCTCAATGTCTCCCAACGTCTAAGTGTACAGTGTGTGGAGTCAGGCAGCTGAGCTCAACAAATGTCATACTTTAGGTTACCTCTGACCTCTTAACAATGTTTCAGACCAACACAGAGTAATTAAAGCTTAAAAAGGAGGAACTACACAGTACATCTACACAATTATAATAACTAAAGATGTAATCCTTCACTGGTTCTCCATAAGAAAAGTGAGATAAGATAGGACTGTCCACCATTGCCCTGCTCCAAAGCCTGCTACACTAGGTATTCTGAACTAGGCATCCATGGAACCTCGGGGTGCCTTCAGAATTTACTAAGGGTTCCATGACCTCCAATCTGATGGTACATGAAAATTTCCACTTTGGGAAGCCAGCAACATAGCGCTAAAGAACTTTTTAGATGTCTGCAAGTGTGGCATTCTGACCCCCCTCTTAAGGGAGACATTTTTTCCACTGATGACCAAAATAGGAGGTATTCTTTCTGTTGACCTCCAATTAAATAATTTTACCAGGGGTTCCATGAGACCGGAAAATTGTTTTGATGGTTCCTCTGGTATAAAAAGGTTGAGTAAGACTGTTCTACATGTTTTCTCAGTATGAGTGTGATCAAGCTTTTACACATAGAAAAAGACTGTTCTGTCTGAGATAAGAGAAATAATTTGGTGTAGGTCTAAGGAGAATAACATTTAGAAAGATTTCTGCCAAAGATAACAAGCTTTTTTGAGGCTCACATGGACTCGCTTATGTTAGGTCAACAACCCCTATCTTGGCCAATTAATGTAATCAATGCTTATCTCTGTGACATTGCAGCTATAAAGCTGAGTATAGAGGATTCTAAGGATTTCCTTGAGGAAAACACAGCAAATCAGACAGTGGTTAAGGACTAAAAATGAGTCCAGTGCCCCCTTCCAGTACTTGTCATTGCTTCAATGGGGTCCTCCAACCATGACCCAGGCAGCTAGGATGTTCCCTACTAAATAATAAACCTTCATACCAACTATGGCTGCTTTATTGTAAACATTATGCAATGTCTTTTTTAATTCACATCATACATAATTTTATTTAACTATAATATCATTGACCATAAACAGCAATCACCATTTCCAAATCCCCCCATATAAGTTCCCCCTATTTTGACCATATTTCAACCAAACACCTCCCACAATCCTACAACACAGGAATAATACCTCCTTCCCATGTTGTAAGCCCTCGGAGGCACCATTCACCATATCACATCATCTGAGGAGCACCCATCATCACTTACGTTCCCAGCCGCAAACTACCATCGGCTTGAGAAGGATAACACTACTCGCAGCCCCCTTTTACCACTCTAACTACCACTCTAATGTAGTTCAATCCTCTATAACCAATCTGGGAGATCCCACACCTAATATGGTTCTCCCACACCACCCCCCCCCCCTTTTAAAGTAGGGAGGGAGGACTCAAAAAGGCAATATATAGGCAGATTAAACTTCAGCTTTAATCCAGCTCCTGTTCTGTATATTAGGCATTTCAATTTCCATTTTTACAATATACAGAAAGAACTAGCCCAAAGAAGTGGATGTTAATTGCTTTTCCTACAGGAGGGGAGCCTTAGTAAAGTAGGGAGTTCATGTGGTAGCAAAATCAGTTAAAAATAAGAATATATTTATTAAAACTCTTCATTAAAAGTTAAAATTTTTATAAAAATATGTCCACAAACTCAAAGGCATAATTTTAATAGGTTGTATCAAATAAAATGGATATTCATCATAGCCCAACGCATTTCGCATGGTGAACACACTTCTTCCGGGGGATTATCACAATAATCTCAGAAAAGCTTTTTATAGTCCCAATGTTTGATGTAGGCAGTTCCATTTTTAGCAGAGTTGCAGAGCAATCCAGAAGTTACACAACCCAAGATGTTTTTTTTAACCTACAAGCACAGCTGTAGCCCTCTGCCCAACCCTATTGGATGTCTAAGTGTGATGGGCACCTTACTTCATCAATAGGGAGAGGGAGTGCAAAAATGCATGATCTGCTCTGATATTGGTTTGCAAAGCAGAACATTTTCCTTTAGCTCTTCTACCCCAGTTGCAAATATTTGTGCTTAATCAGACAGAGATAATACAGCAGAATGTTGACAACACACGGTAAAGTTTATGTATTTTTGCTTTTTTGTGTGTCTGGGTGCAGGTGGTATCTGTTTGTGTGTTACTGGTGTGTAATGCTTTGCACTGGCTTGTCGTTTTGCAGTATGTTGTGCAGCATTGGGTCTGACAGACTGTATTTCCACGCTCGGCTGCCTGACAATTGTCAGCTGGTTTACAGACTCATTCTGAGAGAACGGGGAGCCCAGGAGACACAGATGGAGGGAGGTGGCCGCCATGCAGTTCCTTTCACCTAAACATTTTTGTTGCTGTTTTCAAATAAAATACCCAGAGGGCCTAGCTGTATAAGGTGCTGGTAATGAAGGACACAACAAACCAGATACATCAAATGCTTCAGAGCCCTTAACTCTTAATAAATCTTTGGTAATATTCACATTAGCACGTCTGGAGGGGTCTCAGTGCATGGTGCTCAGAATGGATTTTACAACCTTGATCCTGTATTTTTATTGTAAATGCTTGCAAATGCATAAAATCACTTGTATAAATGGTGACAGGTGGTGCACATTCAAGTCTATGGAGATGGCACACTGGACGTTGCATACAAAAAGTGTGGAAGAATGCTGCTGCCACCAGACACCTGCATAAGAAAGGATTAAAAAATGGACCTATTCACTCCAATGTTAACCAAAATTTTCAAGCAGCTTTGATTACTGAAAAAACTTCTGGTATGAGCTTGCTCTATAGGCAAAGGAATACATTAAAAGCCCAGAAAGGCTCAATGGCTCCCAAAGACCTCTAGCATGTCCCTGCACGACAATCAGCAAGCACACTAAAAATGCCAACCACTCCAATCAATTCATTACATTAAGTAAGGTGAGCGTAGAAAGGATTTTTTTGCAAAAACCAACAAATCCCAGCATGCTTACCAGCAAATACACTGAATACTGATAACCTTGTTTGGGATGTCAGTTCAGTACACAGCATGGAGCAAGACTATTTTAATTCTGGCAGGTTTAAAAGATATTTTTTTGTACTTGCAAAAATGTAATTGACTGGTTGTTGGCTTTCAATATATGTAAACTCAAGTATAAACCGTCATTTTTGCCATCAATGCCTTAAATAAATATTCCTTGTTTTATACTCGCGTCACACCAGTGGATTGAATTTTTTTTTCACAATTAAAATGTTAAAACAACTTTTGCTTGTTTGGGAAACATGAGTTTGTTACCTTCTCTACATGGGGACACAGTGACATCTACTGGTGGCTAACAATATTGCACAAAAGATCAAGTAGCCCATCATACCCAACTCAAAAGTACAAAATACTTATGTTATTGATTATATTTTTATTTTAATATAAAATAGGGTGAAAAAGATATACAGAGTAGTTTTTTATTTTTACCTTTTAAATAAATGTTTTAAAAATAACACATCATATATTTATTTTCTTAATTTTTACTGGTATTCCCAATGATTACTGTTTTGAATGCTAGCAGTGACGCCCAAATTTTGTGCCCTAGGTTTATACTTATGTTAAGGGAGGTTACCTAAATTATCAGGAAAAATTGTACTTGGTTTATATTTGAGTATATATGGCACTTTAAATGAGCCAGTCAGGTTTGTGGTGTCACCTCTTTCTACATATATGATAGGAATGGAAGTATTTGGTTACAATGAACAACATTATTTTTTTCCTCCACTTCCACAAAGGGCATTGTAGATGAATAAATGATCAATTTTTTAAATGGCTAACAAAACTTTGCAATATTTGAGTTATTGCTACATTTGTAATCAACCCATATGAGCAGTGAAAGGCAATGATTTTGTGATCATTCAATTAATTAAAAGGTGTTGTCTAATATGCTTGTATTTTGCTCACCCTCACTTCCCCCTTCTTCATCAACATGCTAATAGAATACCTTTTAATTTATATTTCATATCTTTTTTTTACACCCTAGTGATTTTCTGTGCTTCCGTATGCCAGAGTTCGTTCATCAAAATGCCTTAATGGGTCAATGTTAGTCTGGAAGAGTAGGCATTTGCCCTGGGAAATGCCGCCTATGAAGCTGAACCTCCATGTTTAAAAAAAATATGGGCTTGATGGTGCTGGATTTCCTCCATGAAACAGGAAGGCTCTATGTGACTTGCTGCAGCTTTAAATGCATATTGTGAAAAGTTTACAGTATGCAGTGAGATCAGAGTGGAGTGCAGTCCTAATGTATCCTCAGACTTTTTTTTCAGGTCAGCTTCTATAAAATATTCAATAAGCAGGCTAAGCTATGCATATATATTGCTGGAATGATGTATGCTGCTGTGTTCTGTTTACATGGGGTTTTCTGTGTGCATCTGTCATGCTGAAATGTAATTAAATTTTAATATGTCTGCACTGTTCAGTTTTTGACTACCCCGGTGAGAAACACTGTACATTCATTTTCGCATATTTTACATCAGCCCAAGTACAACTTGGGTTCATTTAAATATAAATATGTGGTTTTCCATTTTTTTTTAAGAATTTTCTAATGCATTGGTTTATATATTTTCCCTTTCTTCTTACCATAATATACTGAAGAGAGATAATTACACACCAGGTAGTTATGCTCATCCGCTATCACATGATATCACATCGAGGGATCACATGTTTTATGCAAAATGTAACATTGCAAGCAATGTAATTACTAGTGGCAATTGTGCTGGATTCATCAAACCATTAATGGATGAGTGATGAAAGTATTCATTATTAAATCTGAACCTCAGGCAATCAGATAAATATAAAGATGAAATGGAAGAGCTGTTTTGCCTGATTAAATAATTGTAAATCTGTTCAGTTAGTTTTATGATCTAGGCACCTCTGCCAGACAATATAGTAGGGTTGTCATGTTCTTAATCTGAACTTTGGCTTCATTAACACAGTATATGTATGCTATGTACACATTTTAGATAATCAGTTGTGATCCTCCCAGGTGAAAATCTGATGTGTGTACAGCGGTTCCCCCAAAACATTTATCAAGCTGCCACAGTGGATTGATGTACAACTGATTGGGAATAACCATTGGGAATGACCTACGAAGGAAAGCACCACGGATGCCGCTTGCTCATCCACCTCTATCTTTAAAACAGAATGGTGCTGTGTGCACAAAAGGGGTTTGCAGATTATAGTCCACACATTGGACACATTATGTAAATGTTTAATAGACATTTATTGCCCATCCACCACGCAAAAGCTTCAGCATGCAATGGTTTTCTATTGCTCGATCAAATAATGTTACACAAACAGCAATCAGTTGTGTACATTTATCTGGCATTGACTATTATGTTATGGATAATTTCCCGGCTGTAGCCCAGCCTTGCTACATTTTTTTAACATGAGGGAACCCTTGAAATAACTTTCAGGTATTCAGGTAGCCCTGAATATAATTATTATAGCTACATCCTTGGTGGTCAGTAGGAAGAATGCCTCTTACATTGCTGGTCAGTGGAAAAAATTCAATCCAGATAGCCAAAACTTAAATTGACCTGAGGCATAAATCGCTTATTGCTCAAGCATTTTGTCACTTATAAACTAATTCAGTGCTATAAATGCAAAGCATCAAACCATGTCCAACCTGATTGGCTACTAGTGCTGCTCCTTTCCTGCAGTTCGGTCATTTTTGGAGTCTAATATTAAACAATGAGTAAAATTTCAATAACATTTTGAATGAAAATGGCTGGGCGTTTTGTTTTATCTGCCTGGTGTTCAGCTTTATTGTTTTTTTATTAATACAAAGCCTTTTACTAGGAGGTAAAGCCCATCTTAGATGGTAGCATTGTCTTAGCTTTAAACGAAATACCAAACTATTGATGTCCTCCTCTGTAAGCTATGAGCCTTTTATTCAAGCAAGCAGGATGATATCCCTTGTGTACAATCCATTCCCTCCTGGTGTCAATCTTTGTACGCTTTAGGATAGGTGACACTCTTCCTAATGTGCCAAGTGACACTAATGCAGGATATATATGGGTGTTATAATAAATAGGGATGAGTGAGAATGCCAAAAATTTCCTCGTGTGTACAAGGAGTTTGGTGGTCTCTGGGGACAGGTAGGGGCGGATTTTGGGGATGTTGAGCAAGTGAAAATTACAGGACCTGGAAATGTTCTGAATGAGAGGTGTTAGAGGTAGAAGCATCAGAAGAAGTATTACTTCTACAATTACCCCATACCACTCTACAGGCAGCACTTTGTTTTGCGAGGATGACGCCTTTTATTAGCTGAGTATTCCATTTTTTTTTTGTTCCATTGATTCTTGTTTAGAAGGTTTTCAGAGCCTCCATTGCATGAATATTTAAAGGAATCAATGGGTCCAACACATTTATAATAATACCTAGCATATCATTGATCTTAGCAATATCATTATTGTTCTTTTATTGCTATAAATGATTAAAATAGATAAAATATTAATCTAACCTAAACCAAGACTTTTGCAATTTTGGATAAAGCAGTGAGAGTTTGGATTCCTTTCATGATTTCGATTTGTCCTGGTTACCATTGTCACTGGTATTAAAGGGGGATAAGGACCACAAATTTGAGTTGCTACCAAAACAGAAACTGGAACTAATCCAACACAGGGGTACACAGGGCACCATTCCCCACCAATTCAAAACGAAGAAAAGATTTGGCTTTAGTTACAATTTAAAAACATGCCGTCTGTATGTACTACACATAATAATAGTGATTTGTATTTATTATACACATAATAGAAATGATATATTTTTTAATATGAATCCATAAAGAATACCACATTACTAAATCGCATTTATTTTAGGTAAGTTGCAAGGAATAAATCAAATTGCTCCCCAGCCTAGACAGCCTTGATCATATAGTATCTGGCTCCAATCATAGCTGCATTGGGACTGCCAGCAATGAGCAAGTAAAATCCAATCCATGATTAAAGAAAAAAAGCAAACACGTGTATAGATGTAAAGACATGTCTCCAAAGGCAGCAGAACTCTGTATACACTGAAAACAGCTTTGTGACTAAGACTGAATGCGTGGGAATGTTTTAACTTGCTATGTAATCAATAATGTTGTTTTCACGGTTCCTTATACAACGCGTTGGCCTCATTTGAGCTCTGGAAACTAAACCATTCAATATTATTATTACCTTTTATGTATAAAGTGCCAACATAATATGCACAATAAATAGGGGCTGCATACAAACAATACGAAGAGAAGAGCCAATGGAGACAGGAGAGACAGGGATAGTATAGACATGCACCACCCCATCAAGGCTGTTGTAAAATATAAGCTGATCACTTTTCCTAACAATACAAATACAATCAAAACCTGAAATTAAATTTGAAACAGAAAATGACAGCAAGTATGCATAATATTGCCCCTTCCCACTTTCTTCATTTGTGTGGAATAAAGTTCACAGATGCTTTGTATGATATCTGGTTGCTAAGGGAGAGGGAATTGTGTTTCAATTTATGGTAAATGTTTTCTTGTTGATGAGGACAGTGAAGCATGACAAACATTGACTGCAGCAGTGCCGGTCATTGAGTCTGAGCTGCGACAAATCAGCATGCCAAATATTATGCCATTATCTGTTCACACGTCTGTACAATGACTTGTATATAAGTGCATTTCATGTCATTAGACTGTAGCTTGTACGTGCACAGAGCATTGTACTTTGTTACTGTTGTATTGGTTTTCTTAGACAATGCTACAGACGCCACATTGGAAATACAATGTGCATTTTATACCACCAATAGTTCACCTTTGTTGGTTTACCAGGGAGTTTGTTCAGATGAGTATTGCTGGTGGTTGGCACTTTACTAGCCATTTATCTGCCCTATCTGCTGCACTGATTTTTATCTTTTTGATTTAACTCACCTGACAATTAGGGGCAGCGGTGTAGTCATAAAAAAAGAAGAGGGGGCGCAGTAATAGTGAAGGCTATCCATGGGTAACGCACATTCTTGTATGTAAACGCCAGTGTGCCCATTCCCGAAAAAAGTGGGGGCTTGGCGTGCCTGCCCTACTACACCACTGATTAGGGGTCTATTCACACCCACAGCCTGTAACCATGTGATTAGCCGCTCCCCGGTGCACAGAAAACTGCTGCTGTGCATCCTGGAGCGGCAAATGGTACTCAGGTAACCAGATGTGCATGTGGATGCTACTGCAGCTTTAATTTTCCGACAGCAAACGCACAACAAAAAGTGGCCTGCTGCTTGTGGGAATCATGCTGCTATCTGCTGCAGTCATAGTTGCATGCAAAAATGGTTTCCATGTACTCCCAGATGAGACTATAAGGAGCCTGTAACAGAACACTGCGGCTCAGTCTTACCTGGCCCCTAAATAATTTTTTCTATATGCAGGAGTTTAATGAGCTGGGATATTTACCTGTGTTGTTGGCAAGTGTTTACTAAACAGATGGAACAGTGGCTCCTTTGACATTTATTACATAAATATATTACACACAGTAAAAAAAGGTTTAGCCTTAATGAGAGAGAACTTGTCATCAGTATGCATGTGTTTTGGCAGAATTGTAAAGGAAGTAATATCATATTATAGGAGAGAAAATTGGGAAATAGTAATTCATTTTTCAATAGAAGTGCGTATAGACATCAAGCTCTGTAATGAATCCTCACCTCTTCTAATTCACAGGGTCTGCTTCCAAAAAAGCCCTTTAACATCTCCATATAGCTGTGTATTGGCAACAATCTCATTAGTTCACTGGACAAGTCTAAAGGGGATGGAGTCTTTCTTACCTCTGCTCCCCAGTTTACCCAGTACCACCTCTCTTTTTCTTAGCACACTTGAAATAACCAGAAAATGATCCTTGGGTAAAACTGGCCGTAGAAGCCTTTTATCAACAACAAACTGTTTACTTTCTTTTACCAAAAAACAATGTAAAACCAACCAGGTACATGTAACATTTTAATAGTTCTAAGAGGTTTTTTAAAGTCCATGACAGTACAACGCAATCATTCCCAATTTACCTGGATACTCCTACTCACCCAAAAAGGCCCCCAGCCGCTACCACACCGAGTCGGGGACAGTTCACAGGTATCTGACTGCTCACACTGAGCCTCACCACAACCCAATGTCCCATGAGGCCCACTAATACCAGAAATCCATACCCTGATGGGATCCGCACCCCCCACTGCCTTGTGTGCATCAAAACTCCCACTCTCATGGAATCGCAAAAACTGCCCAGCTGCCATGACAGAGCGTAATCCCCTCTGGGTGATGTTAGAGACAATATAAGCCATAGTAAAGGATAATGTTAAAGTTAGGGCTCCTCAATCTGTTCTTTAATCTTGTATAATGATCCCAGCAAAGAAGGGGCTTTTTGGCAAAGGGATGGGTCAAGGTAGTTGGAAGAAGCTTTCATATCCCTTGATAATGATTTAACAGACATCCTTTAAACCAGTGGGTCCCCAACCTTTTGGAGCTTGCGGACCACTAACCTCACAGATTCCGCATGTGCGGGGAGCCGTATGTCACTCAAAGGGGAAGGAACTTCCCTCACAGTGACGTCATGATGCCAGATCCCGTCCAGAGACACAACCTGCCCACTGCCCTGAGCCTGGGATGCGTATGGGAGACATGGTCCACGGCTTTGACAGGTGGGCCCCCCAAAGCGGGGTTCTTCTAACCTCACTGGGGGGTGCACCTGTCAGATGGCTGTGGCCCACTAGGTTGGGGACCCCTGCTTTAAACCATAAAAATACCTAAAGAGAGCCTGGACTCTTAAAAATGTACCCAGAGGAAGTACTAGTCATCAGTATTGCCTGTGCTCTCCCTACATTGTTCCATAATATTGACTTACTATGCCCTGTTTTTTATTGTGTGTCTGCAAGTGGACTTTTGGGTAAAACCAGGGCTATGCTTTCTAAAGCTACAATGAGAAGCACATTGGTGACACATCAAGTCTTCTGAGGATAGCAATCAGGGGTAGCAATAACGGTGTGGGCACTCTCACGTACCAGAAAGTATAATAACATTTTTAAGCGTTCAATCATACTTAGCAAATATTTCCTTCAGTTCCACTTTAATTTCGCCTTCACTATTGGCATTAATGTATTTTGCCAAATGATAAAACTTCACCAGTATGACCCCGGTTGCACACTGTGGCTCTGCCTGCTGTCGTTATTCTGCCATAGATCAGGAAGAGAACAAAGATAGAGTCATCTCTGTTGGACAGGTAATCTTCTTTTGCAGACTTGCAAAACATGTTGCTATAAAGATATATTAACCTCCCAACCGTTAAGCCCGACCTTGGTTCGTTAACCCCAAACTTTTCTCCCTATTTTAAAATCCTCACTTACCTGGTCCCACTGTGCTCATCCAGCGTCGTGTTCTGGTTCCAGCTTCGTCCTCCAGCGTCAATCTCCCTCTCCAGCGTCGAGTGCCTGTCTCCTATACCAGCGGGACCGGTAGGAAGCTGGCCGGCCTCTTGTGTTCCGCCGGCCGGCATCTTGATTTCCGCCGGCCAGCCGGCTTCTTACCTGGTCCCGCTGATCATCCAGCGTCGTTCTCGTTCCAGCGCCGGGTGCTCTCTGAAACAAGAAGCCTGCCGTTTTGTGTTTTTCCTTTAATTTTATTAAAAGTAATTTTTTTTTTTACATGATTGTGTGTTTCAAACATTTTTTATATTCATTATATCTACTAGAACCCTATTCGGACATATTTCTGTAAGTTACAGGTCTACAATTTAAAAAAAAAATTTCATGAAAAACAGTGTAACGTTTTTGGTACAGAAATCTAGACCTCAGTGTAACGCCCAGGTGGTTAATGCACATATGTATATCTGTGTATGCAGCATTACTGCTATTTTTAATTTAGAATCTTCAATAAAGTGTTGGGAAAAGTAAGGAGCAGTATGCACAATGCAATTATAAACTACACCCCAACAGAAATGGCCCTCATTTGGTCTGTAACTGGGTGCTTTGTGTTTTTCACTTTACTTTACATAACATTCTTGCTCTTTGCACCTCCTTGCTGGGTAAGCCTAATTTATTATATTATTATATATTATGCATTGTGGATGTTTGGTTTCACTGTTTCCACTAATGAGTTTTACTCTTCTCTTCCAGAATGATTCCTCCAGTGACAGTGACACAGACAGCGAGAGTCACTTCTCCCTGCTCTTCCCCCAGGATTACTTGGGCCTAGCTGTATTCTCTATGCTTTGCTGCTTCTGGCCCCTGGGCATTGCTGCGTTCTTCCTGTCACAAAAGGTAAGTGGAGGCTGATGTTGCCGCAAGCAATGCCTATCCAGGGTCCTGCTGATGGAAGATTGTGTCAAGGCTAAAAATGGAGAACAGAATATACTGTGTATAGTGCTGATGGGGATTTGAAGGATTATCCCTCTAAAAAAACATATTTCAGTTTTGGTAGATGAAGATTGAAATAACTAGTTTTTAAATATTTAGGAAGTAGCATCAGCCTCAGAGATTTCAGGTGAACACAAACATGCATAATTGGGGGGTCCTGCTTTCCCCACAGGTCTAACCAAAACTTTTTATTTGGTTTTGGATGAAGCGATAAAGCATTAAACCCTTTTGCTGCCAAATATTAAGAATATATATCTAATGTACACCTATATATTTAATGTAAACCCTATTTAATGTACAGAGCTGCATAATATTTTATATAATTCTATATAAATCCTGTTTATTATTTTTATATTTAATATTAATAATAATATACATTTGAAAAAAGAAATATGTATTTATCATGTAAAATTATGCATTAATTTGAAATATATTTGTTATTTACATTTCTGTGCCATGAATACTACATATATTTATAATTATCATACCTGATGAAGGGGACATGTAATCACACTTTTGGAGCGTTTTTTTGTTTTAGAAACAGGCTATCCTCCCTGACATCTATAATAACTCTTCCCTCTTTATCCATATCTCCAAAAATGGTTTCTCTTAGGTTTTTAAGTTATGTTTATGTCCCTGTTAAAGCCCAATGAAGCTATAGAATCTGAAAAAGGTTTGAATTATCCCCATCAATAATGAAACAACTGTGGCTGGGTTTAATATTTAAAGACCAGTTATTATAAAACCCAACTTTTTATCCAGTCCGGTACCCTGATAATATTATTATTACCCTGTAATCATTTTTGACTTGTAATTGAAAATGCATTATAATACCTTATTTCCTGACCTCACATTTCATACTCCCCTATATTGTCCCCTATTTGTCCCTTACACACACTGATATTGTAGAAAACAAATGATGTGTCTGAGGAGGTCAATTGATAAGCACTGATACAGATTTGCTCCTCAAAGGTTCTTTTTGAGGTTGCCAGGGGTTCTATGAGGAGTGAGGAACAGCGAATTGATCTCTGACCAGCAGTGACCACTATTGTTGGAGAACATTAAAATTGTAACCGTTTTCTTTGTTTTTATTCGGTATTGTTATTAATTTTCAAATTCATCAAGTTAAAATTACAGACTCCGGTCCGCGCATGCAAGGGAAGCCGTGTGTCACTCAAAGAGTGGAATGGGAGCAATAAGACACAACCCACCCACCTCCCTGAGCCCGAGATTCATACGGGGGACATGGTCTGCTGCTCTGGCCCGTGTGGACTCCCAAGAGGGGTCCGCGGACCACAGGTTGGGGACCGCTGGTCTCCGTACACTTACAGCCCAGCTGGCAGATGGACCGGGGGTTGGGGACACCTGTTATAATATATATTCTTCAACTAAGTCTAGTGATTCCACATTACCATGATCTGTGAGTATTGTTATTGTTAGCAGGGTGTCCCTGAAAGCTAATTAAAAAATTTAAACACTCTCAGGGGTAAAAGGTTTGAGATAAACTGCACTGGTTACAAAGAGTATGGGTCCATTTCTGGTGCCCAATTGGACCACACATTCATATAGTATTCACTTAGTATAACAGGAAAGTAGAGTTGGGACTACAAAAATGAAGATTGTTAATAAAATCTCAATTCTATATTTATTTCTTTGACATTATTGTGCTTTTTTAAAAAATTTTTCCTTCTCTACAGACTAACAAAGCTTCAGCTCAAGGCGACTACCATGGGGCAATTGTAGCCTCCCGACAGACATTCCTCTTGGCGGTTCTCTCAATCTTCCTGGGCATTTGCACCTATGTGGGCGCTGTGGTGGCACTCATTGCCTATCTGTCCAATAGAGCCCCCACCTAAAGGACCAACAGATGGCTTGAACAACCAAACTTCTCCTGTCTGCTGGTTAGCCAGTAAACTACAATAAGGACACATTGGGGGGGTTTGATGGAAGTCTATTTTTTTTTTTTTTTTACTTTATTCAGATGTGAACAGGTATCTGATGTGTTATAATGCATCTCATACTCCAGCCAGGTCTTTGTGAAAGAACCCTGGGCAAAACCGTCCACATGTATATTCACTGGAAATTTGCTAAGCTTATTTTTAAATTGTGCAATGTGTAATTCTCTGTAATCCTTTATAATAAAGTCCCATGATTCAGTATCCAGCATTTGACACTCCAAATGAAGTCGATAGTGAAAGTGCCTACAACGGCTGATGAGGCAGAAAACTGAAATGAGTCTTTTACTCTCTGCTATTCTCCTCCAGGGATTTGGAAATGTGCACAGACTTAAAGGTCAGAAGAGAGATTACAATGAAACAGAGTTCAGGCAGAGTTTAGACATAAAAAAGACAGTGTATGGACCATATATTCAAGAAATAAGGATTAGAAAATGCTGACACAGTTCCCAAGACACAGCTATTATATTATATGAACCTGAGCACAGTACAGAACAAAGTGATGACAACTTCTTAAGTCTTTAAATGGTTAAAGTTATTCTGTTGATATTAAAAAACCCAAGATAACCAGCAGTTCACAAACTAGAAAACTTTGTCACTAAATCTAGCAGTGTCCACAAATACATTACATTACAATAATATCTCCCAATGTTTATTGGAGGACACAGTCGTCTACTTTTGGATATATGCTCCTGTCTCTAAGACAGTATTTTGTCAACCAGGGTTCCTCCAGAGTTTGCTGGGGGTTCATTAGACAATGAGCCTCTCAGGTCAGTATAACTGACCCCAATGATCTTTTTGGCTATCTGCAAGGGTGACATTCTCCCCAATGGCCAGCAAAGTAAGAGGAATTCTTCCCACTGACCACCACACTAATATACAGTGAGCTGTGGATATAGTAATTATCGGAGAGGTTCCTTGAAGAACTGCAAATAATTTAATGGGTTCCTTATGTTGAAAAGGTCAAGAAAGTCTGCTCTAGGAGGTTGGGGACCTGGTGGCTATACCCCTGAATATACTGAACAAGCCGGGTTTAGTGTCTTTAGAAAGTGGGATGTGTCTCTTTCAAGCTCTTCTGAATCAAGACCTAAAGCTGCAACTTTTTAATCAAATGGTGTAAGACTGGACCACAGTTTCTGGAAGTAATTTATATTATTGTGTCCCCAGATTCAAACATTCACTGCAGCAGGTATCCTGATTCCAAATGTTAAACCAGACATCCACATATACTTTGCCTTTCTGTATTAAAGGGCCATGCTAACCAAAGCTGATATTTCAGTTTATGGTAGATATTAAAGAATTAAACCACCTGATGGTTTCCATATCTCCAGAGAATTCTCTGCTGAATGTTTTATTTTATAATATGGTGTCAAGAAGAACTGCAACACACAAGGGTGAATGAGAAAACCCAAAACTGAACAGAAACAGGAACAATATGGCAGGCTAATCTCACTACTCCGGTATCCATGGCATTTATAAAGCCAGAGACTAGCTCAGACCAAAAGGTTCCACCTATTACTAAACTTTATTTAGAATAAAATCCTTTAAAAAGACTGTCAATTTGTTCATGCAAGGCCAAATGACAATGTCTTTGGGAAAGTTAAACCCCCCACCCCCATCTAAAAAGACTATATATTCGCCTACCACTGTCCCTTCCATTTCCAATGACCTCCAAATAATTAGTCTGATTTATCAAAGCTCTCCAAGACTGGAGAAAATAGACTATCATGGGTGAATCTGGGTGGGGGATCTCAATTGAAAACTTTTGTCAAATAATAGCAAATGATTTTAAGAAATCCATCCCAGGTTTGCTGGATTACCCCAGTTCACCCATGATAGTCTCTATTATTCAGTCTTGGAGAACTTTAATAAATCAGACCCAATGAGCATGCAACCATTTCACCTGTGACAGTGCAGCCAATTTTTTGGTCTGAATACAATCACATGACCAGGGAAATTAAGCCATCGCTCCTCTGGGACACCAACACAACTTATTCTAATGCCGGCTGAGAGGAAGAGGAAGAAGCAGCAGGGGAGTCAGGGAGAGTCAGTATAAAAGCCTTGAGGGGAAAAGAAAATTTTCAGAGACACCATCACTCTGCCTAGAGAGAGCCATGACCTCTGCTCTTCAAACAGAAGCTAAGAAGACCCCATCAAGTGATTTCAATTCATTGGTGTTTTGCACCATCAACAAACAACTGGATGTCCAATGCATTCCCAAATAAATTCCAACATGGCCCTTTGCCAGACAAAATATTTATTATCACAAGTCCTATATTAGGTACCTTTGTGACTTCAAAGATGTAAATAGCTTGGCTTCCAATATAGATAGGAAGAAACAGATGTAGATGAGTAGAGTAGATCAGTAGATGAGTAGAAAGAGAATCTGTATTTCATTTCCATATTAATTTTTTACCAACAGCAAATCACAAGTACAAAATCTTTCTACAGTTGGTAAGATTTTGGCAGTTGTTATTGGGCAATCAAACATGGAAGGTCCAATTATTACCAGTGTCTCAGGAATAAAGGTCCCAAAATGCTAATCTCCAAGCTGAAAAACATAACCAAGGCTCATATGTCTTGACTTGCTCCACCAACATATTTTTCCTTGTCATGGGATAGACTTTAAGGAAGAGTGAAACGTTTAGCAGATATCTGAGTAACTTGGAACAATAAACTTTGTCTAGCTAGTAGATAGGTGAAGTGCAATCTTTGTTGCTGAAAGGTTTTGGATAGGGAAAGGCCCCATGGAGGATCTAGCACATGCGGTTGGTTGTTGCATTGGAGAGTCACCAAGAGTGATGCCAGTTTGCTATTTATAAAATTAAGGCAATTCTCTTACATTTCAAGTTAAATATTGCATATAGTTTTGTTTCTTTTTTTCCTAAATACAAATTCAGTCTGATCACCACATCATTTAGTTCTATTAGCACCAAGATGGGTGTGAAGCCCCAATCTAAACCATGAAAAGTCCAACAGAAAGATCCAACAATGGCCATAACACCTAGTGGTTGATTTGATAGATTGTTTTTCAACTTAGCTGACAAGGTTACATGGACAAAGTTGGGACCTCAGAACCTCACTAGAGATTTAATTTAGAAGCCTACCAGGTTCTATATTCTTTAATTAAATTTTTGGAAATAATTTTTCTGCCTCCCAATGCAATCCAATAAGAATTTGCAATATCGGCTTGATGAGTGTTAAGATAATATACCCAAAATTAGTGTTTGTCTCTTTAGAAATGATTAAACATTTGGACAAATATTTACATAAACGGGTTGATTTTTTGTTTGTTTTCGGATGTTTGTAAATAAATCATATCATAGCAGGAAAATACTCAATAGATTGTCAACCTCTTGCAGAGATGAAATGCTTTCATCTCACAGTGCTAATGACTTAATGGCATATAATTACTGCTTCATCTACCTGTCACAGCGATGGACATGGGTTATTGCAGTGTTGACACTGAATGTTACATCTTAATCATTCTGTGTCCTCACATGACATTCTAAGGGATAAATGAATTTGTTACTTACACTTTCTTACCTCCTTCTGCCCTTGAGTTTCTATAATTAACAAGCTGTGGCTTATCTCCGATTATCTGTATGACAAAACTCTTAACTCAGATTAGAGTAAGGAGTATGGTGGGTGCACACCTCTGTGAGCCTCCGCAGAGAAACAAGAACGACAAGGAAAATAATATTACATGTACATTCTACTTAAAACTAGTAATTAAAGTGAAAGTTAAAGGTTCTCTTTATTTGCCCAATCTACAGCAGGATATTCTCCTTTTTTTTTTTTTTTTGCAATGCTTTGACCAGTGCAGCTACAGAGGGTGAGGAAAGAAACATAATGTAACTCTAAATAAGATCTCTTTACTATGTGAGCCAACCACCAAGGCTTTCTCTTAAGAATCACATGTTCCTACACACGTAGATGTTCTGGGTATTTGGAATATGTTAATGTTACATAGTTAAGTTAAAAATAAAGACATAAGTCCATCAAGTTCAACCATTAGGGAAATAAACATATTTATATGGGCATAGTTGGTTTAGAGGAAGGCAAAAAAAAAAATCTGGTACAATTCGCTCCAACAGGGGAAAAAAACTCCTTCCTGATTCCAAGAGGCAGTCGGATGTTCCCTGGATGAACAGTCCCTGTTATTTTTACTTTAAAGCCTTAATACCCAGTTATATTCTGTGCTTCTAGAAAAACATCCAGCTTTTTCTTATAGCAATCTATATTATTTGCTGAAAATACTTCCTAAGGGAGCCGATTCCACATTTTCACAGACCTTACAGTGAAGAATCTCTTCCTTATCCGGAGCTTAAACTTCTTTTCCTCCAGACGCAAAGAGTGCCCTCTTGTTCCTTGTAATGATCTCAAAGTGAATAATGGGGAAGAGAGTTCTCTATATGGACCGTTTATATATTTATACATTTTGTTTTTAAACCAGCTGAAGGACCAGTAAAGTTGTAGTGCACAGTTGGGTTTCAATGTTTTGTTAACTGGTTCACTCATGTGTTGGTTCAAGATCTCAGCTTGATATGTATCTGTGAAAAGAGCAAAACACAAATAAAGAAACAAGAACTTGTACACATGAACTTGTCAGCAATCCAACAAGAAGGGTTATATATTTGGATATTTACCTGAATGAGACTCCTAGGTTTAAATGTAAGTGATAACTGAAAAACTGTTCACTGCAACTTTAGTCTTCCTCATTATGTCTACACGAGTAATGGTGATATCCAGTTCTTCAGGGGGACATAAAGACCTGCAATTTCATTTTTCATTATCCTGTAATGTTTTGGGGGGGTTACTTCACATTTTCAGATATTATCCGTAATTCATAAATATTTCACACAGTTCTGTCCAGCCAACTTACATAATGTTCTCATTATAAGGGCTGACATGTTGAAAAATGTTTTTAATATACGGCTTATTATCATAAATGAGCTGGCTTTTTTGTTATAGATTACGGCTGTACTGAGATTATTGCATTCGTAGCCTGCTATGTCAGCATTATGCAGAGAGCATAACAGTAAGCGCTCAAAGCTGTATACTGGGATGTGATCATTATACATCGAGTGCTGTTGGTGCCCTCTAGTGTATAAAGTGTATAAATGAGAACTGGTATGCCATGGATGGTGGGTGCTCCAACTATTGATAACCTCCACTTGTGGAGCCCTTGATGTGCGGCACTTGGACCAAGTCAGCTGGAAAAAAGAAAAAATCAAAGCTTAGCTAGCATGGGCTACTTCACTCAACAGTGGCCTTTGTCCTATTAAAGAGTAGAAAATGGTCATGGATGGTGAGTTTCCCAAGTTTTCATTACCACTTCTTGTGGTCCTTCAACAGCTGATGTGCTGCTCCTGAACTAGTTCTGCTTGAAAAAAGGATTTTTTTGACTAGCTTGTGCTACTTCTCTTTGAACATTGGCCTTTGTCTTTTTAAAGAGTAAAATAGTCATGGATGGTGGGTACTTGATGATCTTTACTTGTGGTCCTTCAAAAGCCGATGTTCAACACTTGAAAAAAAAGACTTCTTTTGGCTAACATGGGCTATTTTACTTTAAACACTGGCAATTTCTTACTAAAGAGTAAGTAATATTGATGGATAGTGGGTTCCCCAAATTTTCATTACCTCTACTTTGTGATCCTTCAACAGCTTCCAGATCAGCTGGAAAAAAAGAAACAATGAATTGTTAGCTAGTACGGGCTACTTCACTTTGAGCACTGGCTTTTGTCTTAATAAAGGGTAAAAAAATAGCCATGGATTGTGGTTTCTCCAACTGATGACCTCCATTTGTGGTCTTTCAATGGCCAATGTGCCGCTCTTGAACCAGGTCAGTTAGTGTGAAGAAAAAAATAGTTGATGGCTACCATTGGCTACTTTTAGTTGAACACTGCATTTGTCTTAATAGAGTAAAACATAATCATGGATGGTGGGTCGTCCAACTGATGACCTTACATTGTGGTCCTTCAATGGCCAATGTGCCGCTCTTGAACCTGGTCAGCTGGAACAGCTAAAAGATTAGTTAATGGCTGCCACTGGCTCTTTTTATTTGAGCACTGACCTTTGTCTTAATAGAGAAAAAATTGTCATGGATGGTGGGTGCTCCAAATGATGACCTCCATTTGTGGTCCTTCAATGGCCAATGTGCCGCTCTTGAACCCGGTCAGCTAGAACAAAGAAAATATTAGTTAATGGCTACTATTGGCTACTTATATTTGAACACTGACCTTTGTCTTAGAGTAAAAAGTAGTCATGGATGGTGGGTGTTCTAATTGTTGATTACCTCTACTTATGGCCTTTCAACCGCTGAACTTGGACCAGATCAGCTGGAAACAAAAAGATTTCCCTTCGGGTAGCATGGACTTCTTCTTCTAGACACCACCCTTTGTCTTATTAAAAGCCATAGTAGCACTTTTGATATGGGGTCCTAAATTATAAATGACATCTCAGCATACTAGCCCAAGTGTGTGTAAGATAGGGACTGGTATGAATGGTGCACATAATGCTGTATATAGTTTAAAAAGTATACAAACTGGCTGTCCAGATCTATTTATTAAAATTACCCTTTTAACAATTGGTTACGAATATAAAGGGAAACCCTGTAAGGGTCATCCATACCTTTCAGGTAGCCTATGTCTTGAAATACCAATGTGTTTATGGGTATATTAATATCCATCCATATTTCCAGGTGTATGAAAATCTGCCCCCTGTTTCATCTTGCATTTTCTCCCGCTCATACTTTATAGCAATTATGATCTGGCAGGAAGAACCAAAGCAAGCGACAGTAGGAGAAGGTATGCAAGCAGCATGGCCATGGAAGCAGTGAAGCACAAATCTTACAATGGGCCAGCAGTAGGTAAGTATGCTCTTCAATACTGGACTGCCCCATTTTCATCATGTGTACACAGCCTGTGGTTTGAGTTTTCTCTTCTTGGGAAGCGTGTAACGGGATAAAGTCTCTTGTTATAAAACCAGTTTCTGCCATACAAAGTAAATCCCATGCTTGTGCCTGATCAGCATGTATCTCACATCCGCCCAGAGATTAATGACATTCTACCTGTCATTCCCTGTAGCTTTCCTACCATACAGGAGACAGTGGGAGAGCGCAGTGACAGTGGTGTACAGGCGGCTGGGAGATAATATGCGTACGACTCAATTGGAGATGATTTGGACACTGTGATTTGTAGATAATTTAGTGACACAAGTGGTGACAACTGCCTGCACTCTGCTCGTCCCAAGACTGACAGGGCCCAAATGCGTTCCCAGTCTGGAATCGTCCTCACGCCAGACAGCGTGTGAGCAGCAATTAAAAAATAATCAGTGAGATGTAAAAATATGTTAATATTATGCCGACAAGAGACAGGAGCGGGTAAGGAGTGGGGAGTACTGTAATATGGAGAACAGCATTACAGTGAATGGGTCAATACACACCATGTGAAAGTGATATAATGCAGTGTTCCGGAAGGAAGGTGAAGAATGAATATTTACAAGGTTCTAGGTACCAAGTGAACAAAAGTGGAGCATTGTACAAATAACCAATGGGGTTTATTTACAAAAAAGGGTAAAGACCGTTCCACTAGGAGTCATTGGTGGGAGGTGAGCTTTTGCCAAACTCAGCACACCATAATTGGCTATTATTGCAAAAGCTCACCACCCACTATTGTTTAACTTTAAAATAATTGTCTTTCACTACATAAAATGTTGTAAAGGAAAATGAAGAATTGGGTGGAGGAACTAGACAATCGAAAAAAGATAATTAGACACTACTATAAGAGGACAGGGCTATGACATTCAAGAAGGGGTTCGAGGTGTGCTAGATAATTGATGTCTTGTGCAAGAGAAAAGAAAATTACTCATGGAAAGAAAAACACTCCAGGTAAGCATTCACAAAAACGTGTTTTGTTGTTGCATTTTTTGGTGACAGGGTCTCTTTATAATAACTGTGTATAAGAATAACCAAGACTATGAGAAAAAGATCTGCAAGCAGTCTTGGTGTTCACACACCCTAGAGATTAGTTATTCCTCATTACATCTGTCAAGACTTCATCCAGTAAACAGGCATCTCACAAACTCATCCAACTGTCAGAGCCTCAACCGGCCCTGCGAGAATTTGTATTCAAGCTGTAATTTTATTATATAATATATGATGGTATATTAATCTCTTTTACCGAATGCAATTTACTGAGCATTAGTCACAAGCTAAAATCTCTTCTCTTGGTTTGGAGCAGCTCACAACACAAAGATCCCGGGGGAAACACTTAAAGAGCCACTACAATAATCAGGCAGAACATTGATATACATAGTCTAATAATGTGTGAGTTTCTCTTGTATCAGCAAAGCAGTTCTAACATGCTGAGGCATGGACTTTAGCAAGACCTCTGAAGGTGTGTTGGGGTATCTTGGTAGCAGATCATTTAAGCCACACTGCCTTTGCCAACCTGTTTTCTTACTATCTTGCTGCCATTTCTTCCCCAGGTAAGGATGCATGCACACCGAGCCATCCACATCATCTAAAAATAAAACGTGGTCAGAACAACCCATCTTCCTCCATTGCTCCATGGTGTAGAAATAGCTATCTATTCTGGTCCAAATATAGACACGTCTGGTCGTCAGCATGGACATCGTGTCTGGTGTGCATCCATGTAGCTCTATACACAGCAAGTTGATGCACTGTATGTTCTGCCACTATTCTCCCATGACCAGCATTAGTTTTGGTAGCAATATGTGCTACACTAGCTCTTAGGCAGAACTGGACCACAAGGGTAATGTAACCCGCAATTCAAGACAGAGGGATTTCTTCTCAGTGGGGACATGAACATCAATTACAAATGTAGTAGTTCTAACCTTCCTATACTAGAAAACATAGAACATGACTTGTAGGACTTAGGGTCCATTCAAATATTGGCATTTTGGTTGTTGTGCTGCATTACTGCAGCCAATAATAATGAATTGGCTGCCAACAATCAACATGTCCAATAAAACAGGCATGCAGGATTCGTTCCCATGCAGGGCACCACGGTAGCATCGTAGTTGGTATCATGTGTTGTCGTGTGCTGCAACCTGTGTGCTGAACTTGAGTGCCAATTCAAACCATTGCAACATGCTAATCTATGTATTATATATTAATGCATTGATTACCATAAAACACCCCAGAGAAATGGGTTTCCGCCCTAAAAGAAGAACTAAACCGGGCCGAATCACTTGTCCATTTTCCAGCTTGAACGCCGCCATCTTCCTTCACTTCTTCCTCTTTCAAACGATCTTAAGCCATCTTGATTGGTTGTGCTGGGATGACGTAACTCCTGCACAGGCATGCGGGAGTTCATTTCTACCTGATACACACAAGTGAACCTGGGAATGCCAGGTTTCCCTGGCTAGAAACCTGGGGCGCTCAGGTTGGCAAGACGCATTATTGCAAAATGGACATTTGCTCTTCCTTTCTGCATAAATGACTGGCCTGATCATAGAAACTTAAAACAAGTCCAACATAAATATGTTTATAGATCTATAAAAATTATAATATAACATTTGGACTCCTTGCTGCTTAAAAACTATTTATTCCATGTAGGTGTGAACATCACCCAGCAATGAAGGGACCAAACTTCATTGGCAAACTTTCCAGATAAATAACATCAAACTCCATATGACTGCCAGAGAATTTAGATATAAAACACTTAAAGAAGCAGGAAACAGAAAAAAACATATTAATAATACATAAAAATGTTCCTAAGCCTAAAAGGAATGGAGATTATGACATTTAGGTAACTTTCCTATAGCTTAGTAAACAATAGAATTCCGCTTATTACCAATGATCACTCCAATGGTGGGATAATTTTATGCTCATTATTCTGTTTATGAAGGCATCAATTTGGATTCATGATACACAAATCTTGATTTGCATTTTATGTCCTTTTACGTGATGCTCGTCAGAATAATAACCAACCCAATGATTCTGACACAGCGGAATACCAGAGGTGACATCACAGATCAGCGGAGAAACAAGAAAGGCGCCTTAGTATTGTCCAGCCAGATAATGAGGACAATGCTTTATCTGCCCACAAGGACACAGATATATTATAGCGTGTTATTAAGAGTCTGACAGAGGAAACACCATGATGTACCGAGTGGTGATAGCAATGCTTTATGTGTAAACAAGCAGCAGACTGGCTGCACAGTAACACTTAGATATTACATTAATAGGGAGACAAGAAGATGTGAATAAATAAGAGAGATTATCCAATCGACTTGTCTGTAGCTTTCTCCAAGGGGATTTATTGGGGAATCTATGTAGGAGAATTCAATGATAACAGATAAGGTCGGCCAATACTTCTTTGCAGCTTTTAGCATTTACTTTAAAGGCCAAAGGGTAAAGTGCTGCAAGCCTTTCTTTGTTACAGAGCTACATAGGTGGAAAAAAGTACTTGTCAAGTTATATATATATATATATATATATATATATATATATATATATATAACCTAAAGAAGCAGATAATTCAGAAGACATACATAAACCTTTATTTATCTATTTATTACAAGTATTAGTAAACATTTATATTTCGCCAGGAATCTACCTAGAAGCTCTTACTATAAAGAAGCTCTTCTGCATGAACATAATATTGTTCCCTTTTCCTTTGTTGTAGTTACACCAATATTGTACCCACCCTAGACCCTACACCTTTCCCCTGATCCAACATAATATAAAACTATATGGGCTCATTTGGCAACAAATTGAGCTGCTTCTCAAAATCCTTGCAGACTGGCCTAAGGAAAGTTAGCCCAAAGTGAAAGCCCATTTTTGCTTCTTGTAATCCACTCTACAGTCAAGATGAAAATGGTAGAGGGAAGGTCAAAATATGCAATCAGTAAGATATGTTGCATGCACAGGAGAGGCTCATCAGTCTGCTGTAGCTCCTTCACTGCCCAATCATAGGTTTGGGACAGGGAGGTGACCCATGTGTACTTGTCGTCTAAATGGCATGGTCCTGTTGAAACTTCCAAGACTTTATGGACAGATCTGGAAATCCTTTGGTTAAACAGCTCTTAAATAGTTGTGTAGTTCAATTTAATAATGTTTAACCTACCTTGTACTTGTGTGGCATACCTAATCCAAATAGGTGACATGAGGTCTATTTATAAAGCAGTGAATCTGACAATCACTAACACTTTCCCTGTCAGGGAATCGATTACTGCCATCAAAGCACAAAGACCTAGAAGATTCTCCACTGAAAACGATTGAAGGTCACTGCATTAAAAATAGACTCTATAGTGTTATTATTACACAGTAGTAGTAAGATTGTGGTCTATGGCAGCGGTCGCCTACAGGTGGTCTGCAACGCAAAGCCATGGACCATGTATCCCGTATAGATCACAGGCTCAGGGCGGGTTGTGTCTCTAGGCGTGTTCTGGCATTATGACATCACTATGGGGGAAATGTTCTTCTCCTTTGAGTGACACACGTCTCCCCGGGCATGCGTGGTCCTGGGCCCGTAACTTTAGTGTTCTGTAGGTCCTAAAAGGTTGGCGACCACTGATCTATGGGAAACAACAGGGTAAAACTGAGTGTGGAAACTATGGGCTTGTTTAGGACAGGGGTGGGAATATGGAGTCCCAGGCAGCTCTCAGTGGTTGGCACCTTGGTGGTTACTCGGCCACTACATTGCTGCACAGGTTCTAAATGATCTAGCATTTCAGTATTTTACAGCGGGCTGCTCTGAGCCACTCACTAGCACCCCCATTCATTCCCCACGTACGGGAACCACAATGCAACCTAACTACTGGTCTGAACAAGCCCCAAGCTGGCAATTTGTTGTCCTACATTAATATAAATTATAACCAAGGCATCCAGCGGATATTTTTATGTATAGTTGTAAAAAATGCCTCTAGAAACATTACAGCAGTTTTTTGTGATAGTAGCATACAATGTTAAATTAAAAAAGTGCATTTTCATTAACCAGGTTTCCTTAACATCCACAACAAACAGACCATAAATAAAAGTTTATTTGTGCTACAAAATAACACAACAGTCACAATACAAAATGATAGTTTACAAAACTATACACAATGCCTCAATAATGCACTGTTTGGTGAATTGTACATTTTATAACAATGTGTCAATGTCACAGTAAACTAAATTAGAAATGTGTTCTCCTGCAAAGGGAAACAATCAATATGGCCTCCTGTAGGCTATTTGTGAAAGAACAGGCATATATAACCGAAAAGGGAGACAGCTGGGAGACAACTATTGTCGGATTAACCTGTACCTGTCACCTGAAGATGGTGGATATGACAACTGGAACGCTGCTCCCACATTCTATTCATGACTCAAGCCTCAATTACACCAATTTGGACACAATTATGTCTTCAGTTCCTAGTGAAGTGATAGGATAAATGTAAGTGCGGGAAACAACGCAGCACCGAAATAACAGAATGGAGATGACAGGCACATTTTTATACATAAAAGAAGGGAAATGGAAAAAAATGACTTAGATTGGTGGTGACAACTTGTTCCGGCACTTTGAGAGAGGGGGTGCTCTGTGCTCATTACCAAATTCTGCAAAGAACAACATAGTGCTGGTTTAAAAGATGATAAATACTTTTATACTATTTTATATATATATATATTTATATATAAATATATATTGCTTTGGCCCCAGTGAATCCCAAATGAATGTATATCTGTGTTTAGACTATGGTTTTTAAAAGTACTTACATAATAGTGTCTTACAACAGCATTCCCATAATGAAGCATGGTACCCAACATTTCCATTCTTCCCCCAGAACACCAAACCCATAATGAAGTATGGTGGTGGTAACTTTATACTGTGGGGGTGTTTTTCATTGACACAAAGAGGAAAATTGATCAGGCTTGAAGGAAAGATGGATAGCAATATTGGGTTTTAGTCTGCTAGAGACTTGTGACTGGGAAGAAGGTTCTCCTTCCAGCAGTGACAATGGCTGTATAGATAATCCCAACAAATTAACATATCCTGGAGTGATTAAAAGGAGACCTAGCACCACAATTTTTACTTTATATAAAAAAGGTAGATAACTCTTTTATTTAAAGTAAAAATGTGCTTTTTTTCTTTTAAATGCCCTAACATAAGTTGAGGTTGATGTAAACCAACCAATTTAACCTGAAGGAGCTGGAGTGGTTTTGCCTTGAGGAATGAGTTACAATCTCTGTGGGTAGATGTGCTATGCCAATAGTGACCTAACCCAAGCAAAATTTGGCATTACAAAGCATTGACTTTGTAGGGGGGAAAGCCTACCCACAGTCATGATTTCTGTGTTATTTTCCTATTTGTGTCACAAAAAAATGTACCTTAAAGTGATAGGCATGTTATGTAAATCACCCCCCAACAAATAAAATAAAATAATGCAAAAAAAGAAGATGAATACCAAGGAGGATGAATAATACTGCAAAGCACTGTATTGACCAGAACTTCAAGAGCTTAAATACAAGTTTCCAGTGGCTTCTGGAGCAGCTTGTATTGTGGCATAATGCATCCTCAAAGATGAGACTAGAGGTTCCAAAGCCAGATTCAAAGAGATTACAGCACTCACTGTATACAATACAGGGCTGGCAGGCTGCCAAAGAACTCGGAAGAATTGTATTTTCAGTGCTTCTGTTGAAAAGATGGATTGAATATGTATGTCTGCATAGTGCAAGCAGCTGCAGAAGTCAGCAATAGTTTGTTTTAAAGCTAAAGTAAAGTCTTGTAAAAATATGTAGTACTTTAGGATCATTGTCTGGGTACAGGTGAACTTTAACACTAATCTGTTAGTGTAGCAGTGTGTGGTAATGCTTGCACACAATGTTGAACATTAAACTGCAGTGCATAGATGAGAACCAGCTAAATTAAAAATTTGGCTGGTTGAAAAACTTCTAAACGGCAAAATTGAATGCATTTTGTTGCATTAAAACAAACACATAGGCTGCTGAAATTCAAAATTATCACTAAGAAGTCTATTTATAAAGCAGAGAATCGGACATTCACTGAAACATTCTCTGGTGGAGAATCAGTTGCTGCCACTGAAACACATGGATCCGGAAGATTCTTTATAAAAAAAAAATAGTTTAGTGAATGTCAGATTCAAAGCATTTTAAATAGACCTCTACATTTAATTTAGCCAAATACATTTCAGGTACAGCAAAACAAAATATGTTTAACATCTTACACCATTTTATTTCCTACAGAAATTCTATTTAGTTTTATTCTTTATTATTATCACACATCTATATCATGCTCAGCAGCTGGCAGCCCACGATGCACTTTGGTTTTGCAGCTTATTTTCCATTTATACCAAGAACAAATTCTGGGGAAGCCAATTAACCTAACTGCATGTTTATGGAGATGTGGGGGACACCCACGTGAAAACAGAGTTAATTTTAATTCTCAGGCAGGTAGAAATACCTCCCACCTACACGTATGCTGCAGAAAGGACTGGTAATTTTTGTGCGAAAGCAACGTTCTCACCACAGATGCCCAACACACTCCCTGCTGGGTGAGACCTAAGGCATTGCAATCAGCAAAGCTTGTCTGGTTGCCAATTGACCCCCCTGATCTGACTCAGGTGGGTGGCAGCTTGTTGCACCCCTGCAAAGAGATCTCTACTTCAAATTAGCAGCATGCTGGCATGGGACAGGTTTTATTTACCCTGCAGCTGCTTTAGAAGCTGACCTAAACAACAATAAATCTCTCCCACAGTTAGGGGTACAGATGCCTTCAAGGATGTATTTAACAATGCAAACTTCTGATTGGCTGCTGGCACAGTCTGATCTGAAGCCAACACCAAGCAGTCAAATTCCTTGGAGAGAAATCTAAGTTTATGTACTTGATGCATTTAAAAAACATTAGAAAATTAAATGGAAAGGCACCTTTTAAATTTACAGTTTTGGTAATGGCAAGCACATAGAAGTTAGGGATGCTATCAATAGTCAGAGACCAGCTGTCTAGGCTTTAGGTCACAAGGAAGTGTAGGAACAATGTTTTTTTTCTTATTATTATGACTTATTTATAGGCCTTTTTTGATGCAAAAATGGACAAAAGTTTATTTATTTACCAAAAAAATAAAACCTGGCAAGTAATATAAAAAATAATAAAGACCAGTGGATTTAATTTTAGGATCATCCAATAAAGGTAAATTCAGATACAATGTACAATACACAAACAATGATTTCTTCCAGAATGATGCAACAGAAGAGCTTTTCATAGTCACGATTTGGAAAATTTCCTCTTCACAGAGTCCTTGTAGAACTGGAAGATGTCTGAGGCTGAGACCCAGGCAGCTCCAACACACTGCTGGAACTGAAACGAGAGAGGAAAGCCAGCTATCTGTATTATACACGGAGTAGAAGACACATTATTAAACCCCCAGGCTCCCCGCACCCGCTGCCTCCCCCTCCCCTGTATCTACTCGCTCAGTTTATGAACTGCCAGAGGGAGCTGCAGCTATTTGTTCAATTTTAATGATTCTCTTAACATCATTTTATTAAATTGTCTCTCACTCACTCTGCCTGGGGGGTCAGTTCCACTAGCACAGGAGAGCTAGATTCCGCACACATGGAACAGAGAAAAGGGGGTAAGACCAATTCCACCTGTTCTTCCCACTGCTGGGCGACAAAGCGCAAGGTATGAGATCTGTGCAAGTTTAGCCCACTGCAGGGTGACCCAGACGGGAGGGAGCTAACAGACTGGTTGTTTCAATGGTAGGGTGATAAACATGGGAGCTATGAGACATGGAGTTTGTTGCTTCCATTGCCGGGTGAGACAGACAGAAGGTAGCTATGAAACATGGCATCTAGCTCACCTGGTGCAGGGTGATAAAGAAGGGAGCTACGAAACAGAGTGTATCCATCCCGGTGCAGGGTGATAATGAAGGGGGCAGTAATATCGAAGCCTCCCTTGCCACTTGCTGAGTGGCAGACACAAAAACCCATTAGGAAAAAGCCTCTTCAAAGCTTTAAGCCTGTCTTTCCATCTGCAGGGTGATACAGAAGGTAGCTGTGACATTGTAGTCTGTCATCACCACTGCAGGGTGGCACAAGCAGAAGCAAGCAGTGAGACGAGTACTAGATTCTTCTTCCAGCAAGGTGACAGAAGGGAGCTGTGAGGCAGACACTATGCCATCTGCTCAGGGTCACAATGACAGCGATGAGCTATTGCGGGCAATGATGGATACCACAGTGACACATACAGAGGTTTATGGTCCATATAATCAGTATTCAGCTGGGAGAAACTATTAGTTATGAGATAGAGTGAGATGCACTCCAGCTGAGAGAGATTTGTACAGAGATTACATATGACAGGACGGGAAGAGGCAGCAGTCAATGTGAAATGCTTTGAATTCTTTGGCACCCCACGTAGGACTATAATAGCTAAAGACATGGCCAGTGTATTATAAGTCTGACTTCAGCAACAGCTGGATGTCAGGTATTTGCCAGGGAATTTCCAAGATGTGGCGTAGACACTGCTGTGTGGGGTATCAGAGCAGCAAGAAATGAGAGATAGAGGTCCAGTACTAGAAATAGAAATGGGTAACCTTTGGGTCCATCCGAGAACTTCATGTCCCATCTTAGCCTGATAACCTCAATTACAAGGGAGCACTAGGATTACCTACATCTGTCCTTATCAGTGTGAAAACAAGTGCAAAATATAGAAATGGTTGATGTCAGTATGAAAGTTATATAAAAGGCAGATGTTCTTATTCTCTGGGTATTGCAACAAGGCTGCCAACAATTATGATACTGTGGATGTTGAATGTCAAAACGTTGCATGTAGGGTAGTACTGGCACATGCAGGCTGAGGTGTTTGAATAATATGGGCACCTCCACATGGATTCAAACACCTCACCATCATATACCATTTCCCTGATGTACCCAAACCACTGCAATGTCATCCCAGTCCTTTTGAAGCCTGGTATTCTTTCCTTTTATTATAAAGGTTGTTAAATATCTGAACATGCATGGGGGAATGGTTACCAGTTATGGTTCTGGATTGATTAGATAAACATACTACTACTGTAAGGCTTTGGATAGGGCACAAAAAACTACAGTACCAAGGCTAAAATAAAAGGTCAAGTCCAATTAAACATAAAAGATACATAAATTAATACAACTGTTTATTCATTATTACACCATTACCATATACTTTTTTTATACAACTAGCTGGAGTAGATGAAATTGACTTGGTATCAGTCTCCTGCAATCCCTAAGGAAACAGTACTAAATGGGCCTGTTTTATTAAAGCTCTCCAAGGCTCTAGAGGATACACTTTCATAAGTGAAGCTGGGTAATCCAGCACACCTGGAGAGGATTTCTTTAATGTCATTTGCTATTTGCTAGGAAATGCTTTAAATCCTGGACTAGATTCATTGCAGGTTTGCTGGATCACCCAGCTTCACTGATAAAAGTGTATCCTCCCCAGCCTTGGAGAGCTTTAACAAATCAGGGTCAATATGTGGATACAGAGAGAAAGGAGAGAGGAAGCAATCGAGCACCCTACTTTAAAATGTGGTAAAAATAAATATGTGGATTGGCAGAAAGCAGGGAAAAAGTTATCACTTTGCTTCTATCTTTGATGGAGAGAAAACACCACTGTTGTAATTGTGGTCTTCACTTTGCTGAGCAGTGGTAATAGTCTGTGTAAATCCTAGGAAGGATAAATATAAACATAAGTTCTTTGGTAGATAAAAGAGCTCCCAAATATTTATCTGTGTATTTAGCCTGACATTTATCTTTAATGCACTGTGTTCACAGAGGTGATTGCACGTTTACCTTTATGCTGATTCTACAAGTGTTTCATTTTGTACTGCTCACCAATGACCAATCTAAGACATTTTTGCAGCAAAGGGGATTCTGTAAACCTATTAAAACGACTAAGGGTCAGCTAGAGAATCTGCATTACTGTGCAGACTTACACACTGCCAGCTATCTCATCACTCTTTAGAGGCCACTTAGTCCTGTCCAAAAATACAAATGATAGCATAATGCAGCACCATGGCCATCCAAGCATTTCAATATGATACAGCTATTAGCATAACACAAAAAAGCTATCCACATTCAGAAGGCAGACACTGCAGCAACAGACCCGTAACAGAATGTAGAACATGCTTGAATTATTCCTGCATATTCTATTCTGACCCAGCATTTAAAGTAATACATTTGGGCATTAGAAGGCAAGAGGTTCTTATTTCAACAGAAGAGGGCCTGGTGTTGATGTAAAAAAAAGAAGGAAAATGGGGTCAGTGCGGTTATTCTGTATATAATGAAAAAGATAGCTCTACATTATAGGGATGTGAGTTTTCTCCAACATCGATGTCTTGAGATGACGGCAAAGGTCCTTGTTCTTATATCTGTGTATTACAAGGGGTCACTGTATACAAAGATTTCTGTAATAAGAATATGTGAAAGATTTGCAGTGCCTGTGTATTAGGAAAAGGGGAGAGCTTTGCATTGTGGCTGCATTAGGAGGATGAAGAAAGGTTAGTATTGCCCTGTAATGGAGAACTATATAAAAATCTCATGACCTTACCTCTTCTGCTGAGTATGTGCCTCTGGAGGAAACTGTTAACACTTTCTTCTCCATACTCTCCATTGCAATGGTCAATACCGCTCGGCTCTCCTAATAATACAGTAAGATATCACACCTCATCCTTCCACTAAAAAAACTCTAATGGGGTTAGCACAATAGACAAATTTAAAGCACAACTATTTCCATAAAAAAAATAAAGTAAAAACTTCTTGGAGTTTACCAATCATTTTACCAATCATTTTAGCTGCCTGTGTAAAGGCAGGAGGCTACCGAGGCCCACTGCTATCTTTGGGTAAGCAGAGGTCTGACAGACAACCTTCCCCCCATGTTGCCACGCTAAGTCAGAGCTAGAGCTAAGCAATCAGCATGAGGCATGAGCTTTGCCTAGCCCTGATTTAGCATGTGGGGAAGGGGCTGTAGTTGTGGCTGTGTAATCAGACTGATGCAGAGAGACTGCTGCTTTCACATACAACAGTTTATTCAGGAAATTTGCAACAGAAATTTACTAAAAAGGTAACAAGTGTGACAGTGCCTGAGCACTGGAGCATATGGAGAATTTTAAAACGTAACTCCTTCCCACTCCTATTAGAGTAATGGTGTTACCCGGGTGCATAGAAAAGGAAGAGATATTTTGTCAGGCAGAGTGCAGTGGATAAAAATGTGAGCCTGGGTAATCTACAGCTGACTTGTCTCATTATACCAATATAAGGATAAGGTATCCAGCATCAAGTAAAAACAAAGTCATGATATGGTCAGGCACTACTTCATAGCAATGCACTCCTTACAACAAACAAACTTTGTCATGGAGAAAGGGTGCTTGAAGATGTAGTCACCAGCCCTTCAAGGTATAGGATTCTAACCTAAATGTAAAAGCGCTGTCACAACACGATGAATAGCCAACATTTCGGGGCTGTGTAGGGTCCTTCGCTCAGGACAACAAAGTGATATCATAGGTTGTTACTATGTTACCCTGAGAAAGGGACCGTGCATGGCCCTGAAACATTGGCTATTCGTCATGTTGTGACAGTGATTTTACATGAAAGCTCAAATCCTGTACTGTGGAATGCTAGTGACTTTGTCTTCAGTCTTCAAAGGGAGTACTCCATGTCAAAAAATATGGCACCCAGGTTGCTGCAGGCACAAAATTAAATAAAGGAAAAAAAAAACACAACATGCCAAACCAGCCTTTTTTTTGTATTAAAGTGGTTTAATGAAACTTCCATACTTCCAAGAATTTTAAGCATACTTCAGAGAAAAAATATTGTCACAAAATTTCACTGACCTTTTGCTCTTTAAGGTTGGGGTCAACTATTAGCAGATCCTCAACAGGCAGGGCACATGTGACCGCGCAGAACAGGCCACGCATTGGGATCCCTGCATCTATCAAAGCCATGCAGGCTGCATTAAGGCAGCAGGAAAGTAACTAAGAGGTTTAGGAGTTAAGGATTTGGATCAAAAAGGTAAAGACAATAAAGAATACTACAAAATTAAGTGTATAGCAAAGCATTACAATTTTCTTTTTACAGATTTGGTGTTTTACCATCAAAATAATTGAGGACAGCAGAGAACTAATGAGAAAGTACAAAAGTCTTTGGCAAAAAGCAACATTATGGAGCCTGTATTTATTGGTACTGATGCCGTCTCACTGGACCCCATAAAAAGCCATATACAGTTTCGTTGATCACGAAACAGAGTTGAGCACTCTTCTTTGATAGAGGTCTCAATATTCATATTTCAATCTTCTAACTGTGGAACAAACAGATACTTTGTAGCACGAAAGATATCCCAATGTAGACCTCACTAAGGCTGTCTCGGACAAGAATCTGACATGGGGTCGTCCGATGTCGTGCACTGATCTGTCCTGGGGGAGCCATTAACAACGGAAGAAGAACGACCACAATGGAAGTGAAGAGAGAGGGTTGTTGCTCACTCATTCATTCTCCCCCCTCCATAAAGCAGAACGACACTGAATGTACAGCGCTCGCTCATTCATCTATCACTGGTTTGTTGGTGGAAATGATCATGAAAGATGTGAATATATCAAACACATCAAACATGTGTATATAGCTCAACTCAAATTATTGTAGAGTAGGAATGTGGCTACTTATTGGTCACAAATGACTGCTCATCTGGATAGCAAGCACTTGGTCTGTTTACATGTTCCCATCAGTGTGCATGTATTAACACCTACATTACGGAGAGACGATGAAATATGTTGCAGTGTTTTGAAGATTGGGCACTACTGCAGCCATTAGTGTTAAGTTTTCAAATGCTAAGAAACAATAAGCAGCCTGGCTAATGACAAGCGATGCTTTGAGCACCACTTGCGACAACCACAGGGGACAATAACGAGAGCCTCAGACCATCAAAGGGGATTGTAATTAGGTAGTAGGAGATTAACAGCTTGCAGCAAACAAAGAAAAAAAAATCTGTGTTAGGAGGACACAGTCCTTCAGTTTCAACACCACCTAAAGATGGGTAGATATTTCCCCAATTGCCATTCCCATGGCGTTCTCTGCACTTTTACAGGCAGCCAATGCCGGATCTCATGTCTACAAGCAAGAGCAATACTATACTTCTCATTATCAAGATAACAAAAAACCAATATGAGCCCACTCAGCACATTGGGAGGAAACGTGAATGCCAGAGGCACGAAGGCAGGGAAAAACGATGGGGATGACATTCAGACTAATTACCTGAATAAAATAGGAATTGTGACAAGTCTCTTCCCAGTCCTATTTTAAGCGTGTTTACCGCTGCACAGACATCTCCCGTTTAGGAGTTTGAGACATCCTAATTTCCTGCGATACCTGTATGGTGTTAATTAACTTGCTAATCTGTGACAAATTACAGGGAAACATCCTATCTGTGTCTTCTGAGAACAAGTCTAGGCGATCCGGTTTATACAGCTCTGCATTTTAGCAGAATTATTTAATGCATGGTGATCTGTCACATCCAGGATACAGAAACGAGCTATGGCAGGAAAAATGTTTATTCTAAGCAGATATTATATTTTAGTGGGTTCAGCAGTCAATCCATAACTAAAGTGAATACATAAATACCTTCATACAGAGAAAACCTCATCTAAAAATTATCCTAAAGATACATAGTGTTAGTAGACATATTGATCCTTCCCCACCCTGGGACACTATATCAGACACCATCCTCGTGTATTAATCATGTTCTGAAAATAGGAAGATGCTTGTCTTCCTGAAGCATGAACATATATTCGCTTGCCCATCTTTCATTAAATTGTATCCTTTCTGCATCAACTTTTTTCACGTTGGACATTATGGGAGTGATTGCTTTTTTGTTCCTAGCTGGTTTTTCTGTGGTAGGTGTACCTGACCTATCCTGGTCTATGTGAGGGGAATGGGGCCACTGACAGTTCCAAGATGGAGGCCTGTGTCTGGAGACATTGCTTATGTATCATCCCACTGAGATTCCATGAGCAGCAGGAGCATACTACTGGCAGCAGGATCAGGACTGAGTCTCAGCAGGAGTGTGAAGAAGCAACAGGGGTCCTTCTGCCTGCAGGAACGTTCTGCTTCTACCTAGCATTCTGGGACCGAGTCCTCCTGCCTGCAAAGGTCAGGCGCTTGGATGCGGCACAATCACCAAGGGCCACATAAAACGGCCAGATGGGCCTTGTGTTTGAAACCTGTGCCGTTAACTGTATTTATCCGGCACCTAAAATACTCTTATCAGACTGAATGGGTTCTATTCATCTGCTATTTTTTTTTTTTTTTTAGATAATTTCTCATGGTAGCTTTGCTGCTTCATGCAGCGTCCAAGAGCTGCTAACTGCTGCAACCCCAAGAGTTACATATTTCCATTTGTTTATAGATACTAAAAATAAAAGTAAACAAAAACAATAATACTAAAAATAAACAAAACCAACTTAGACTGCACAAGCATTTGCAAAAGCCTGACAATGGCCAAATGGTTACTGATTATTAAATGATAAGTTTTTTAACTACTACCCTATAATAGGCATCAATAACATAATGCTTTTTTGAGCAGAAAAGTCTAGGTTAAAACTTGAATAAATAATCACTGGTTATCATTAGCATTGACTGTTTTGTTATATTAGAGGCCTATGCAGAGTCTTTACAGTGCTGATAAATTCTAGGTATCTGTAATCTAACACTATTGTTGTGCTCTAGATTGACTAAATAACTTATTTTTTATATCACCTGCCTGTTATAGTCATTTAATCTATAGTATCAAAGGACACTGACCAATACATCAGCTTTTTTCAGACTTTAAGCTGCAAACCTCTGCTATTAGTCGCTCCTAGTTGCCCCTCTTCAATACTCTGACATTCATCCACACAGTTGTGCCAACCACAATTTAACCTTAACTGCACCTGTGTGCCATGGAGCTGAGAGTAGTTGAGATTGCAGTTTGCTGCAATGTTTTCATGACGTTTATGGATCTTTCTCTGCTGCAGGTCCCCTAGAAACGGGTACCTAGAGAAGACCAGAAATAGATAATTTGTGCCGGTGAATTCAAGTCAATGGAAGCAGCTGGCCGTTCAAAAGCAACATGTTGCTTTTAGAAACTGTGGCGACATTTCAGCAAACCGCCTGGTTTCCAACCACTCCAATTTAGTTAAAAGGAAATAGTTGGATAGCAGTTGAACCTGCAGAAGACTGCGGTGGAAAGTCAGAAATTAGCATCACAAGAGGAGAAAGATAGGATTCTCCTTCACTGTCTATTTATTAGTCTGTGGATATGTTCTAAGCAGTGACTGTCTATGACCTGGCTGTCCTGCCCAGCAGTCATGCCTGGATCATAATCCCGGCTAAAGAGAAAAATACAAATACTTTGCAAAGCAGAAGTTTCCATATTCATATTACAGCTTTGTACTCATCTTTTTCATGTACAGGTAGTCTCTGGGTTACATACAAGATAGGAACTGTAGGTTTGTTCTTAAGTTGAATTTGTATGTAAGTCGGAACAGGTACATTAAAAAAAAAAAAAAACAACATCATTTTTACTTTACATAAAAGGGTTGGCTACCATTTAAGTGAAATTTCTGAGTTTAGGTACGATTTAAAGTTACCCACAACCTCAGTTATGTACAGCAAAAGATTTCTTCTGCAAGTCATGCAAACCGCCCCCCTCCCCCTTCAAGCCTCCATCCTGCACATGAGCGAGCAGTAAAGCCCCATTCGTACTTAGGAGTAATGCGTATGTCGGATGTCCCTAACTCGGGAACTATCTGTAGTTGAGCTTTAAAGCCCTCCTATCCAATCAAAAGCCATATGTCAATTGCAGCCTACCTATTTGTCCAACATTTTTCTTGAGGTTTTTGACATTTATGGGAGTTTATAAATGTCCAAAAAACCTTAAACTATTTCTAGGACAATTTACTATGATTACATACTTCCCGACATATTTCTGATTACTGTCTACACCACTCAAGTAGATTATACTTATTTGCAATATAACAGTGTTTCGTGTGAGCAAGAGATTTTGCACACACACCAAAGCACTGGACATTTCTGGAAGCTTTTTTACTTTGGAAGGAGGGAGCATCAGAACATTTCCTAAGCAACATCTCCTAACTTACATATGTATACCTCCTGTAAAAGTCAGACTGCATTTTGAAAATAATAATACAGGAAGGCAATAGCAAATATACAGCTGATTGCCTTTAGATTCAGAAGTCCAGCAATAGCTAACACAATGCAGGATCTGGTCATCCCATTTAAGTGTTGGAGGGTTTATTAGAATCAACAGGCATACATCAGCAGTTTTACACCGAGAGTCTAGACTATTATTATACAGAAGTGCTTACTCAGAAAGCTGAGCCATAAGCTGGACAGTTCTGCAGCACGCACGAAATGGTTGTCAGCTGGATTCCCTGCAGCAATTTAATATTTGCTAAGTGTTTGAACTAAACATCAAAGACAGCTGCAACATCTGCATGCGTTGTACACATATTTGTTGATCGGTACTAGGTGGGTTCTAAAAATGTGTGTAGTCAATGCATATCAAGAAATAATGCAGTCACTTAACTTGTAAAGTTGAACTACAGGCATAAATGATATATTGGCTGTAGTCTGTGATTATCAGCAGTCCCCTTGTAACACAAATCTAGATGGAGTTGAAACACAGTTTTATTACCTTCTCAAAAAAGCCAGAACAGAAAGCCTCATTACTGCCTTCCTCTGGTGGGCTCTGACAGATGAAGTTATCTACAGCAAAGCCCAGCACAGTAATAAGACTTCCCGTGCTGGCTTTGTTTACCCAATACAAAAGCGAGTGACCGCAGTGCATCTGGTGCAGATCAGAGGACCAAAGCAACTTTGTGATCCATGTTCTTTCCTGCGGGCTGTAAATTAGATAATCCAGTTTTAGATTGGCATCTTTAAATGGACTTTAAGTAAACCACCAACAAACAACTCCAGCTGATGTGTTTTATTTTGTCTGACTCAAGTTTTGTGGAAAGTTGGGCTTTAGGCAATATTTATTTCTTTAGTGTTGCTAATATTGAATCTATTGAACACACTGAAGTGCAAACAATTGCCAGCCTAATGATATATACTCTGCATGCAGTGCGGTTTAATTTTTATTGGAGAAGGGTTAAAGTGTAAAGCAAGGGCCCAAGATTCAAGGGGGATTCACAGGGACCAATTTGAAGATTATTACAGGCACTTTTAAGCACCACAAGGTCCAGGGCTCAAGAACTATTGCTTTCTTTGTTACTTTTCATGTCAGATCAGGCTCAGTTGCATGTAAACCTACATGAACAACAGTGGCAAAGAGAAACATATGCAATCGCTCCTGATTCTTAGAAAGTGCCAGCTACATGCCCATCTCTTGACTTTCCAAGTAAAAGACAGGGGTTTATTATTCGGTCAGTGAATTCACATTTAGGTCCCAACAATTGACTTGCATACTTGTCCTTACTCTGTAAATTAAAGCCAAGTTAAATGTACCCCATACAGAATAGGGAGTAGTTTCAATTGGTCATATTTTTTGACTCCAAAGACATAACACAAACCAATCTACATGCAATACTTTCAGATTCTGAGGACATTTTCTGCTCTCAACCTATATGGTTGAAGGCAATCTGAGTGAGTTTCTGCTTATAACGTATTGCAAATGCTTTTATTACAGAATTGGAAATCTGATGGCTGATCGCACTTGCTGCTCGGAATGGATTTTAAAGAAGAGAAAGAATGGAACACTAATAAAATATTTTCGGATAATGATCGCTGAATCAGAATATGTCCATTACTGCTCTTGACTATTCTCTCTAAGTTTATGACCTCAGGGACTGCTATAGCTTCACGTTTTCTCTGCTCTGTATCAATAAATTGCCAAAAATAATCGAGACAAATGAGGAACTGGCAGCAGAAGGAAAAAGGTTCACTGACTGTGGAAAACATTAAATGGAATAAAACATTATGTGAATAACAAGGTGAGATGGACTGATAAGTAATTGAAAACATTGCAGGCGCTCTACAGAAGAATTTAGGAATGGAAAGTACGCCTTCCAGTGGCTAAATGAAGAAAGAACAGACAAAACCAGCACTAGTAAAGGATACAGAGCCGTCATCATTAATAATCTGCAGTACGATGGTGATCGATGTTCGGGGGTGCAGAGTGCCGTTAATCACAGATTCGCAGGTCTCTCGTATCAATTGCTCCTGGCTCTTCTCTTGTATTGCTGAGTGAGGAAACAAAAAAGTAAGAAAGAATATATGATGGAGTAATACCGTGTTTTAATTCCTATTTATATTATACGGAGGCGGGAGAGAATGTGCGTTTAAAACAATATTATATTCTTAATGCAAAAGGTAGTTATTGCCAACACAAATAGCAAAAGTAAAGTCCTTTTGTAAAAGAAACCGTGGACATACTCCATGTTTAAAAACTATAACTTGACAAGACAATCAGGGGGTTAGGTTCTCCCAAAAAGCAGTATTAACCACCAATGTTGTGTACAAATGTGTAGAATGGACTACAGAGAAGAGATCAATTTATTATGAGACTACCTGGTGTTTGGTTTCATAAATGACGACAGTTTTATGATGTTAAGCAGACTGTTATTTTGCAAGGTGACAGTGTTAAAAGTTCACCATCCTACCTACCGATAATCACCTGCCCTGATCGGTTCTGTTACTCTGAATCTTAACCCTGTACAAAATTTATATTCGCACTTACAGTTGATGGTCTCACTCCATCCTTCCCATACCCCTGGAAAGGGACTACAAAATATGCAGGCTCAAGCACTGCATATTTGGATAGGGGGGGTTCACATTCTCCCATATACAGAAAAATGTTGGTTGGAGCCTTTGCAAAATACAGAAAGTAGGAAAATGTGACATAGCTCAATATAGGTGGGTCAGGGTGGACTTTTAGTGACTGATACTTTGTCCTGAATTGCCAGTAAAAGATCTGCCTCAACACATGAACCACACAAGTCTATTAAGTGTTACAGTCAGGAAAGTTTCTTCGTTGCCCCTCTGATTCGGTATGGCTGTGTTACCTGATTCTACAACTTGAACAAAGGTGAGAAGATGCATTTTTTTCAGGTTAGACAGGTTAAGCCAACGTACGTGCACCTCTTCTGCTGTCCAACACCCAAAAATCATCTCTCAACACAAGAGTCCATCCCCTTGGTGCCTGAAGCTCTCTACAATCCCTCCTGCTGACTGTCATGCCAATAAAGGAGACAATGGTAACATGAAGTTAAGCAGAACTACCCATGGAGAGCTGTGAGCAACCAAGTACGGTGCTCAACCCATATATTTTTTTAAACTGTGTGGGAAGAAATTGTAGGCAGGTTTCAGCCCCTGTATTGTGACCCAGTTTATCAGTAACCACCCAAAAACAGCCGGGTGGTTGCTGAAAAGTGGCGGGTGGTGCTCCAGGGCTGGGGAGAACACTGAAGCAGATTGACACTTCAAGTATCCATTTTCAGAGCAGGAAGGGATCAGTGAGGGGCCTTTCTTTTCTTTTCCTATATATAGATTAATATATATATATATATAGATATATTATATATATATATATATATATATATATATATATATATATATATATATAAATAGACATAGCTTGCCTTGAAAACTTTGCTATACCATTAGAATCACTTTAGGAATCACAAGCAGAGCCATAAAGCTGCGTACACACTGCCAATTTTTGTCGTTGGAAAGGATCTTTCACGATCCTTTCCAACGACAAGGGAGTGCACGATACATGAACGGTGCTGTACATACAGCACCGTTCATGCTCTATGGAGAGGGGAGGGGGAGAGCGACGGAGCAGCACCCTGCTGCGCGCTCTCCCCTTCACTTTCATTACGATCGGCTGTCGTCCATCGTCTGTGGATCCGGCAGGTCGGTCGTCCGGACGATGGACGACACCGACTGTACACACGGCAGATTTTCGCCCGATAATTGGCCGATGCCGATTATCGGGCGATAAAAATCTGACGTGTGTACGTAGCTTAAGAAACATTCTGTGGCTAACTGTGAATCTACCCAAAACCTCTTATTTATAGAACAAACATACTTAATGGTGCTATACCTCCTGGGGATCGGCTGGCACTTTTATCCCCCGTAGCCACTCCACAGCTTGCGGGCTAACAGATCCATAAGAAAAAAACAAGAATTCTGGAGTCTGTGGTTAAATACAAGTACTGGGAGACTCTATTCATAAAAGCATTAACAGCAATAGAATGCCTTGAAGCATTTCACGCTGATGTGCTTAGTCATAAGGCCTGATGACTAAAAGCATCAGTGTGAAATACGTGAAGCCATTCTTTTGTTGCTAAAGCTTTTGTGAATAAGGTCTTGCCTTTAACCATGGACTTCAACATCTTTTGTTACTTTCTTATTGAACATATGGAGTTTAAAAGACAAAGAAAAATATAAAAAGCAAAAGTTACTTTAACAATAAACCTAAAATGTGTCCTTGCTGATAACAGACCAGGGTTTCTCTTTACCATGGGGTATACAGACCACCAGCTTAAAAAAACACAGATATGATCACTGCATCCTTTGTCATGTTACTTGTGTAGACGTTTGCTGCAAGCTCATCCTCCGTGTATGACAAGCCAGAGAGCGATGGGAGATACGAAACTAAAAGTTCAAAAAATGGTGTACTTACCAGGTAAACCCACCTTGGGTCTAACCATCACCTCAACAGTGGCTTTATCATGCATCTCTTTGCTGACTTTAATTTCTGCTGGTCCATAGACTCCAGCCAGGACTGACGTTGCTCCTGTAAAATAAATAAATATGGTAAACTGCGTGTTCAGCACTTTCATCATTTGGATGGGGATCTCAATTTTGTCCAAAGGGACAGGGCAATGTGGTAACAAAAGCGTATGACCATAGTGGAAATGTTTTATACTTTGTCATGCGTAGCTGTTTGATTTCTGGTAAATGCAGATCAGCTGATCTCTTGGACCAGACACACAATAGTTTCAGTGCGTCTGACATGCTTTGAAACTTGTAGTGTAGGCTGCTTATACTATTACTAAACAGTATTTATAAAGCACCAACATATTACACAGCGCTGTACATTAAATAGGGGTTGCAGATGACAGGCAGATACAGACAGTGACACAGGAGGAAGAGAGGACCCTGCCCTGAAGAGCTCACAAAGCACTTCTTGTACCATTCTTTAAATGCCTGTTGATCCTGCTAGTATAAGCATGTGATCAGCACTTCCTTTGGAAGGTTAATGCCTTTCCTTCTGCAGAGAAAGTATGGCAAGAACGAGAAAAAAAGATAACAGACTATCCAGGGAACATCCCATTGCTTCACGGAATCAGGAAGGATTTTTTTCCCTGTTGAAGCAAATTGTACCCGTTTTGTTGCCTTCCTCTGGATCAACTATGTCCATAGAATTTGGTATCAGGGATGTTTATTTCCCTAGGAGAATGAACTTGATAGATTTATGTCTTTTTTCAACCTTACTATGTAACAACATTATTACCGTTGCTTCTCCTGTACCTGCTAATTGTTAACATTACTGACAGCCCCATCAGTGAAGAGACAACCTAGCTCAGTCTATAACCCAATAGACCCGATTTATTAAAGCTCTCCAAGGCTGGAGAGAATACACTTTCATCAGTGAAGCTGGGTGATCCAGTAAACCTGGAATAGATCTCAAAACCAGGACTCAAAACATTTGCTGACAAATAAGAAATCCATTCCAGGTTTGCTGGATCACCCAGCTTTACTGATAAAAGTGTATCATCTCCAGCCTTGAAGAGCTTTAATAAATCAGCCCCATTAGATCAGAGTTTCTCAACCAGGGTTTCTCTAAAGGTTTCTAGGGGTTCCTTGAGCTATGACCAATTTTTGATTCTCAGTTTAAGTGACACCAATGATTTTTTTGGCTCTCTGTAAAGGTGACATTCTTCCCAATGACCAGCAACGTCAGAAGCATTTTTACCACTGACCACCACACTAATGAACTGTGATCTGTGGATATTTAGAAGGGATTCCCTGAAGGATATTTCAAAGGGTTCCTCCATGTTAAAAAGGTCAAGAAACACTGCATTAGACTGGTAATATGTTATGCTATTTGCCAGAAGGAAAGATACAATAATTTTCGTTAACCTTCCTGGTGGTATGAATATTAGGTATTTTTAAATGTAAGTGGTACATTTAAAAATACTTTGTATTTTAATTTTTCTGCCTGGCCCCGCACCCTAGCCACACGCTTGCACGCAGATGCCCGGCCGGTGAAGATGCCGGAGGATGCCGCAGGCATCGCTTACCAGGTAAGCTTTTTTAACTCCCTGGCATTTCTACCCCGAGTATGGCTTGGGGTTACTGCTTTTATTATGGATAATTCACCCCGGCCACACTCGGCATTACCGCTAAGAAGGTTAAAGGCATTTAACATGCCAAACTGCACTGAAAATAATACTCCAACAGTAAGATCTAAAAACCTTGCAACCCCAAGAGCCTTTGAGTGTTATAAGTGTGCAAAGAATAGTTCCTCTTTATGAAAGACTTATTTCAGTCTTCAGCCTCGGATGAATAACGCTGCAAAATATTGCACACTGAGCTGTACATGTGTGGGTCAGGGTACTTACCAGACATGGGAGTCGACATATCATTATCTAAAATTGTATGTCTTTGTATCAGTTTTTTACATGGTTCTCCTAATCCCCTGAGGAACCCCATAGGGTGAAACGCGTTAGGATTCTGTTGAAACTTACCTGCTGTTGGACGATATGTCATGGGCTACTTAATATGAGGTTACTTACCAGTAAACCGTATGCCTAGATATCCTAAAAAATATAGATACTCACATTTATGCCAACAAAACCCCTGCTGTCTTTCTTTCCTTTTCCATCCTTATTTTAAAGTGGAAGTAAACTAAAAACAAAACAAAAAAAACACACTTCCCTTTAATCCTGCAGGTCCCTTGATGGCGCTGGTCCTTTTTGCGATCCAGTCTTGTGTCATCATGGGATTCCTCTTTGTCTCAGCGCCAGGCGCCGCCATCTTCTGTCTTCTCTTCCTATCCTCTTGCTACATCACTCGATCTCGCACTCGTGGAGGGGGGGGGGGATAGCCGTTTTCACTGCACATGTGTGAGATCGGCATCTCTTTCCCCTTAGTGGAAAAGATGCTCCTTCTCCGCATGCCCTAATCTCAGCCTCCCGGTATGTGTGACATGGGTATCCCAGGAGGCTCTGCGCTCCCATTCTCCCAAAAAAAAAAAAGTGTTGCACTTAAAAACAAAAACAAAAAAAAACAATATTTTTACTTTATTTAGAAGGGTTGTTGAGTTTACGTGCGCTTTTACTATTCTTAGGGGCTGGTGAAAACTTATTATACTCGAGTAACAGACACCAACAACCATACTTGATTATTTTCAAAATGTTTGCAAGCCCAGTGCAGACCCAGAGGGGCTCCTTCAGTCCTAGCTGGAATGTTCTTGGTATACCGGCTATCAATGCTGAGCTGTGCATGGATTTTGACAAATCAAGGGAGCAATCAGACAGGTGAGTATGTATTATTGAAGGAAATAGACATCGCCTGTCCCTTTCTGTAACAAAACCCGGCCTGAGTGCAGACTTTTAGGATGGAAATTGTATTGTGCCAGATGATTCCCCAAGCACAGCTCTCTCCTCTTCTGTATCTAATCTCTGTGCTGGCCCATCTCCTCTGTCCCTCCTACTTAACATTTTGTAGCTCCTGATTGATGGGGAATACAATGGGGTGACATCACATCCATAATAGAGCAGCACGGTGCCTCAGAGGTTAGCACTCCGGCCTTTGCAGCAAATCTCGGCCAGGACACTATCTGCATGGAGTTTGTATGTTCTCCCCATGTTTGTGAGGGTTTCCACCAGGCGCCCCAATTTCCTCCCACATAAAGTTAATTGGCTTCCCCACAAATTGCCCTTAGATTGTATTATTGACTCTGGTAGGGTCATTAGTTTGTGAAACGCTTTGAGGGACAGCTAGCGACATGACTATGGACTTTGTACAGCGCTGCCTACTATGTTGGTGCTATATTAATAAAAAATAACAATGATGGCAATTCCTAGCAGCATCCTTAGGTCTCTTACAGATGTGTGGTCCAAAACCACATGGCTACCGGCTCCTGGGTGCCCCTATATTCACTGGGGAGCGTTTTTTGATAAATGAATGAATAGAACACCTCGCTGTAGTTGGAACATTTCCCCAATCAAGTCAATGGAAGCGTCTGGCTGCTCAATGGCGGAAATAACCTCAATATTACACCCAGGATCTGTGCCACAAACAACTACCACCATATAGCAGCATGCTCGAGGAAATTAGCCTATATGATAAATGTTCATATCATGTTTAATGTACAGAGCTACGTAATATGTTGGTGCTATATAAAAACCGTTTATTAAGAATACTGCTGCAGAATATGATCTGATGACAGCGTCTCTTTGGATTGTAAGCTCCTCGACACAAGGTCCTCCTCCTGTGTCACTGACTGTCATTTGCAACCCCTATCTAACGTACAATGCTGCGGAATATGTAGGCGCTATATAAAACCTTTTTAATATTAATAATTTACAGGTGTGCATTGACCTTAATTCTACACTGATCAATATGTATATATATATATTGCAAGCCACTACTATTTATTTTTTTTACTAGTGCACATACACAAACATAGGTATAACGCTGCAGAATATGTTGGCGCTATACAAATCCTGTTTATTAATAATAACAATATTATGAAAAAAAAAAAAATCTGAAAAGCTATAATTAGAAACAAAACCTAAATAATGAAGCTAAGGAATAATAAGGGATTTATCCCCCTTTTATTATGTGATAACCCCCCTGCTAGATTGTAAGCTCTTCGGGTCAGGGTTCTCTTCCTATGTCACTGTCTGTCATTTGCAACCTCTATTTAAGTACAGCGCTATGTAATATGTTGGCGCTATACAATATTAATATTGGGTTTTTTATTGGAGAACACGTGTTCAGATCTTTGTGGGATTGGTGTCCACCGCAAGCCTAGATGGGACTTTTAATGCTCCACGTGATTTTTGGGGACCCCATGACCCGTTCGCTTGCTTACAGAAGCCGTTACCCTGTAAGAAGTTGGCGGAGCCATCCGGGCGGCTCAGCAGCCCCAGCTCACAGCCGCTCATCCGCAAACTCCGCTCCACGGCTTCCATCCTGCGCTTTACAATACACCGCCCGTGCGTCGGGGGGCCTGATTCCGAGCTGACCTCCATATTGCCGGTATAGCAAAATTACAAAAATCTCCCTCAGTGTAAACAGCGGAATTCATAATAGAAACTCTTTTATACCTGAGCGGCTGGGGGGAAAAAAAAATCTTATGTAGAGTCGGGGGTCCTAAAACGAGAGCAGGCGATTTGTAGTCAGTCCAAGGAAAGATGGCGGCGCTGAGGGCATTGCTGAGGATACGGGCTCCGTCTGGATGGCGGGGGATTGTGGGAAGACAGGTGAGAGAAGGAACTGCTGGGGGTCACGGTGGGCTGTCAGTGTGTGATAAATGTCAGGAGGTGTATGAGGTGCTGGGATAATGACTTTATGACTTGTGTTTCATAGACATTGCAGGGGTCAGCTGTGTATTTACACTCAGACTATAGATGTTTGTGGTCCATGACAATTATTCTTTACCAAATCTAATGTTAGTACAGCTGTCACCAAAAAAATATGAATGTCCTGCCATCTCTGATTACTAAACACATAAAGAACATAAAAATGTTTTTATTTTCTTTTGAAGTGCAACAATGCCCCTTTAAGTTTTTATTGCCACGGCAATCAAGACAGAATGGGAGCACAGAGCCTCCTGGGATACATCACGCACACCGGGGGGCGCTAGCTGCTTCTGTGTATGCTCTGACCGCAGGCATGCGCAGAAGGGGTAAAAGAGATGCCAATGCGCAGTGAGATTGGCTCTTTTTTTTCCTCCCTTCATAGCCGCCACATCATCAGATCTCGCACTGCGCAGTGCAGGATCAGGTGATGGAGAAGGAAGATGGCGGCGTCTGGCACTTCCGCTGGGATGTAGAGGAATCACAGGACGACATTGAAAGGACCAGCCTCATCGAGGGATTTGTGAGATTAAAGGTAACTTTCATTTTTTTAGTTTGCTCCCATTTTAATTGGCTTTCCAAAGGGGGGACAGGGTAGGGTGCTCATTCCTTGCCATTGTTATTTATAAACAATAACAAACAGTTGTTTTGGGTGATGATCACTGATCGTCCCCTCAGGTTTTTACATTGGTGGGATTTTGTTTGCTTATCAAGTCAAAGGCAATGTGAAAGCTGCTGCAGGAAGTCGGCAACACCTGGATTGAATGGTGAATGATGCAAGAAATGTCTCCAATTATTAGAAGACCGATCTGACCGGGCTGTACGGTGCCACTGGGGCACATTTCACACCCGGTATGGCCAAGGTACAAGGTGGAGGAGAGATGAAGCTGCCATGCTTGACTCACGAGAAACCAATAGTACATAGGCCTGGATTGTAAGCTCTTCGGGCCAGGGTCCTCTCCTCCTCCTGTGTCACTGTCTGTCTGTCATTTGCAACCCCTATTTAATGTATAGCGCTGCTTAATATCTTGGTGCTATATAAATCCTGTTTAACAATAATAATAGGCCAGGATTTCTAACTTTGCTTCCCCTACAATCCCTTTAGATGACGTTCTACTACACAATGGGCTCCCTCCTAAAGTTCCCATTCTTAGAATTGTACTTACCTTACCCCCATCTTCCACATTACAAAGTGTGACGTCCTTGGAGAAGGTGAAGAATTCATTCCAGTCCATTGCAGGAGCTTCTCTTTGCTCTGTGTTCCATTGGAATCTTCCCGAAAGGACATTGGCATTGTGCCTAATGATGGGTAAGGGAAGAAGCTTTCTAACTTTTTTCTTTACACATACATTTTTCCCTTACTAAGAGTAGGGTTTGTGAACCTTCCACTCCATCTTTCCATCTTAAAGCAGACCTAAACTCAGAACTTTTAACTTTACATAAAAAAGGGTAGACAAGTTAAAAATTGTTTTATTTTTTTGTTTTAAGTTAAACACCTATGTCGCAGCGATCAAGACAGAATAGGAGCGCAAAGCTCTTGGCGGCTCTTTTTGAAAGATTTCTGATCGCACTGCGCATGCGTGAGATTGGCAACTTTTTTGTTCCATTGATGAAAGGGCTGCTAATCTCGGACATGCGCAGAAGGAGCCCATTCATCAATGGAAAAAAAAAGTGCCAATCCCGCGCATGCGCTGTGAGATCTGCAATCTTTTTTTTACAATCTATGTCACTGGATCTCGCACCTGTGGAGGCGAGAGCGGGTAACGCAGGAAAAAGAACCTGGAAGAAGAGAGAAGAAGATATCAGCACCCGGAGCTTCCACTGCACCGGTCTGAAAACTGAAGATACTGGCATGACGCGGGACTCGATGGAAGAAACCTTCCGAGGGATAGACTGCTCTTCGTGATTAAAGTCTGTTGTTTTTAAGTTTAGTTCTGCTTTAAACATTCTAGGGTAGTTAAATGGTTTGTAAATGTTAGGAAACCCTTGCCTTGGTTATTTTTTTACCCACCAATGGGGCCAGACATGGCTCTCTCTTCATTTTATTGGGCTGTAGGTGGGTGGCAGCCCCTGTACTGTGACCCACCTGGCTGTTTTTGGTTGGTTACTGAAAAGTTGTGTGCCAACAAGCTGCTGGGTAGAATACTGGGCTGTTGTGTGCTTGAGCTGCAACCTTGCCTATCAAATTGCAAAAACTCCTTGCAGCGCTGGATTCTAGGTTTGAACCTCGGCCAGGACACTATCTGCATGGAGTTTACAGGCTCTCCCCGTGTTTTCGTTTCCTCTGGGTACTTAGGTTTCCTCCCACATTCCAAAAACATGCAGTTAGGTTAATTGGCCTCCCCACAAAAAATTGACCTTAGACTGTAATAAACACATATGGTAGGGACATTAGATTGTGAGCTCCTCTGTGGGACAGCTAGTCACATGACTATAGACTTTGAAAATAAATACAAGAATATGTTTAATACTTGGGGAGACATTTTTATCTTCACCTTTGTAGACAAGTGACAGTCTTTTTAAAATGTCCTTTGGAATCTATTTGGAGGTAAGTGCTTACACTTAGGGTTAGCTAGGGTTGTGTAAGTCATTACAGTTAGAGGAAGCTAGGGTTATTATTATTATTATTATTATTATTATTATTATTATTATTAATAAACAGATTTTCTATAGCACCAACATATTACGCAGTGCTGTACATTAAACGTGTTTCAGAAGACAGACAGACAGTGACACAGGAGGGGGAGAGGACCCTGCCCAGAAGAGCTTACAATCTAAGAGAGGGTGGGCATATATCTGGTGGCAGTGTACGTTAGTGTCTATGCAGAGACTAAATGGTCAGGTCAGCAGTGTCTATTTATCTGTCCAACTGTAAATCAAATACAATGCCTATCCAGTTGCAATGTCATTACTGCTTCCTGGTAATATACGCGTCATGATCATTTTCTGCTTTTTTCAAATGATAAAATGCTGTAGAACACCATATGTGGGTTTAACTATTTAAAAGAAATTGTAGGAAGGTGGCAGCCTGTTTATTGTGACCCAGCTTATCAGTAACCACTCCAAAAAAGCCGTGTGGTTACTGAAAAGTGCTGGGTGGTGCGCCCAGCTAAAAGGGTCCAGGGAGAACACTGCATCTGCATTGGTAACACAGAGCAGACCATTCAGACCTAGAGGCATGACATCTGCAAGGTGATCGGCTGAGTTCAGATTTCAGGGAAAGTTCTCTTTCCAGTTTGACTGAGAAAGCCAGTTCCTATAATTCCTAGCCTAGGATACCAGCAGAATGAAAAAAGGAAAATAAAAAAAAGTTTGTTGCCTCAGTGGCATCAAACATGATTGCAATGTAACATCTGCAGTCTTTACATGTTGTTTACTTTTACACACTTGTTCCATGAACTCCTACAATGACATTGTATATCCACATGCAGCTTGCAGCTTGCTGATATCAGGAAGGTCAGATTGTAGCTGAGGAGGCTCGCCTGAGTGTCAGCTCTGATTGGCTGGGGCCGGAGGTGTAGAGGAGGCGGGGTTACTGGTTCAGCTTGTAATAGAACAATGCTGCTTATTGCAAACCTGAAAGGCAGGGCATCAATATTCTATATATATACCTGTATACCTATCTATATATACCTGTGTGTGTGTGTTATGTGTATATGTATATTTTATATATACCTGTGTGTGTATATTTATATTCTATACCTATTGTACGCAGCGCTGTACATTAAATAGGGGTTGCGAATGACAGATACAGACAGTGACACAGGAGGGACACCCTGCCCCAAAGAACTTACTATTTAGGAGAAAGGGCTATGTTTATTATCATGTATTTATGTATTACAGACATTTTACACACACTGTCAAGAGGAGCTCATAATATAACGTTCCTCACTCATAACCTCATCACACGCACGGCTCCTAGATTTTTCTAGAGCTGCCCCGACTCTCTGGAATGACCTTTCTCGTCCTATTCGGCTTCCTCCTATTTTCTGCTCATTTTAAAGGGCTCTTAAAACCCACCTCCTAGAGTGTAAGCTCTTCTGGGCAGGGTCCTCTCCTCTTGTGTCTATGTCTATCTGTCATTTGCAATCCATATTTAATGTACAGCGCTGTGCACTATGTTGGTGCTATATAAATACTGTTTAATAATAATAAACTTAACAAAGTCTAAGTTGGTGTTTTTCAAACTCATCAACTTTTGAAATGACTTTTAGGTCCCAAGGAACCCCTCCTATAATTACTATATCAGAGCTCAGTTTGAAGAAGGTCACCCTCGCATCCAAAAAGATCATTGGTGTCCTTTAAACTCACCAGCAGGAAATAAAACCAGCGCTGGCTGCAATATGCACTACCTCTCCAGTTCTGTCCCCATATATTTTTGCCACTGGATGCTTTCTGTTTTTAGAGTGAATGATGCTTATTCACTGATGCTGATTTTCACTTAAGATTCAATTTCCAATATAATACATTTACCAGATTGAAAGTAAATAAATAAAAAAAACCTGATAAGGATTTGTATCCTTCTTTGCTGTATTTGAAATAGAAAATTTGAAACTGTTACTCATAGTTGTTAGTGTAGTGTGTAAATAAGCTGCCATGTGGTTAGCAATTTGCATTTATACTGTTCTTTTTATTCACAGGCTACTCGTGCTCTCAGCGAATTCACATCTTTGGAGGAAAAGCCGCAGTTCCCTGGAGCCTCAGCTGAGTTTGTGGACTCTCTGGAGTTTATCCAGCCCAATGTCATCTCTGGGATTCCAGTGTATCGGGTCATGGACCGACAGGGGCAGATTCTTAACGCCAGTGAAGACCCCCAGGTATGAGGCAGTCTGTGTGCATGGAGGAGATTGCTTTTCAGGACCTGTCACTTGAGTTCTTAAAGTGGAACTAAAGTCCCTCTTTTAACATGAGCATTTCAGACAGGTGGTTATTGAAAAAAGGGACAGAACCTGCCTGATTGCTGCCCAGCTGTCAAATTATGCTGAGCTGCGCATGCATTGGTTGCCAAAGAAACCCGGCATTCCCAGCTTTCCTTATGCATCGTAGGAATGAATGAGCTCCCATGCACCTGCACGGGAGTTACATCATCCGAGCACAGCCATTGAAGATGTCCAATGATCGTTTTTAGAAGCAAAGAAGGAAGATGGCAGCGCCCTGTGATGAAATGGGGATAGGTGAATAATCGTGGGTTTAGTTCTGCTTTAAGCAGATAAGCATGTAGTTAAAGTCCCACCATGCTTTCTGATTTTTAGGCCTGTATAATGCCTTTTGTGTTAGCCATTTTTTTCTTGACTAGGTATACATACCCAGAGTGTAATCTTTTTTCTGACTCTTTTGTTTTGTCCTGATGTGTGACATATTTGATACTGGACCAAGAATTAGAGGATGAGCTGTATCCTGAACCTTTTTAAAATTGCCACATTTATGTCATCAGAACTTTCTTTTAAAGTTTAAAAGTCTTTCTTTTTGTTTACTGCAAAATAGTTTTTCTTCTAGTTTGGAGGGAAGTGACTTCTAAACTTGTTACACTTATATTTCTACCACCAGCATAAACCATGCACACTCCCATTATAAAGTAGACCAGTTTTTTTTGACCTTTCAACATTGAGGATCCCTTGAAATTACTTTCAGGTATTCAGGGAACCCTTCTATACATACTATATCTACAGCTCAAGTACATTAGTGTGTGGTTCATGGGAAGAATTTCCCTTTCATTGCTGACCATTGGAAAGAATGTCACCCATACAGAAAGACAAAAAGAGCATTGGTATCACTTAAACTCACCTTGGTGGAACAAAGTTCTTATTGCTCAAGGGACCCCTAACAACCTGTAGAGGAACCCTGGTTGAGAAACACTGGGGTATTTTAGTAGATATGGCCCATGGCATTTACAGAGAAAGCTTTAAAGACTGTTTATTCAATTTTAAATTGTTAAATGACCAGTTACATTGTTTGGTTTATATACCTCTTGTAGATCCCTAAGGAGAAAGTACTGAAGTTCTACCACACTATGACCCTACTCAACACCATGGATAGGATCCTCTATGAATCTCAGAGACAGGTATGTAAATCTTTATCTTGCATTGGGTAGAGAAGTACCATAATTATTTTACATCTGTCTTGTGTCTGCCACCCTACAGTGGGACGTACAGACTCTAATGTTACATAGATCCTTTCTAAGTGCTTCTTCAGTGAACAGAGATCATGTACCCCCTTCTCCTTGTGTCACTTCATGCCCATAGCTTTCTCCTGTCTGTTTCACTCTGCATCGGTGTTTAAATTCCATGTGTCATAGTTGTTCTTTTTTCACTCTTTTTTTTTTTTTTTTGTGTCAGATAGATCCCATATTTTATTGCCCCAATCTGTTTGTGAAATGAACAACTTAAATGTCTTTTAGTTTCCTTCTGTTTGTGTCATCCAGCATTCACAGAGACATACTCCATGGACTGGATTTATTAAAGCTCTCCAAGGCTGGAGAGGATAGTTTCATCAGTGAATCCTGGGAGAACCAGCAAGCCTGAAATGGATCTGGTCCAGCAAATTACTTTTAGAAAATCTATTCCAGATTTGCTGGATCCCCCAGCTTCTTCTAGCACCCTTCATCTGTATCGCCCTGCAGTAGTAGTATTTGTAAGGTGAAATTGCATATTTTTCTCTTACAGGGAAGAATTTCATTCTACATGACAAATTATGGTGAAGAGGGCACACATGTGGGCAGTGCAGCCGCTCTTAACGACAATGACTTGGTGTTTGGACAGTATCGAGAGGCAGGTGAGCTGCCATTTCTTGTAAAGTAAATACAATAAAACATGTATTTCATTCATTCGTATTATTTGTGTAATCATATTTGCTGTTTCTCTTTTCAGGAGTCCTGATGTACAGGGGGTATCCTTTGGATCTGTTCATGTCACAGTGCTATGGTAATGCCTCAGACCCTGGAAAGGGGCGCCAAATGCCTGTACATTATGGCTCAAAGGATCTGAATTTTGTTACCATCTCTTCCCCGTTAGCAACACAGATACCACAAGGTATATTAAGCTCTACTTTACTTGTGGTAATTTACCTCTGCACGCTTTCATTACAACTAATAATGCATTTTGTCTCTTGTTTATGCAGAATTTCCTTTTTTAACCACAAAATAGAACAAAGAAAATTTTATGTTAAAAACATATAGCAGAGGTTGGCATGATCATACAGAACTAGCACAATTATGTGTTATGCCAAGCGTTTATTATTGAACGATTAGAGGTCGATCTGTTATCAAACTGATATCCACAACCAATTGAAACTCAAAAAAATCATCTCTTGATCATTCTGCTGATTCATTCTCTTTAGATTCAATTGTCTCATAAGAATGAAAGTGAACCTCTGCCTATGTGTATTTCACCTTAATTTAATGTCCATAGACCAACCTTTTTTACTGTTTTACCCCTAAGGAACCCTTGGAAAATGTTCAGGTTTCAGGGAACCACTTTTTAGGGGGCCAATGAAAAAAAAATTGGTGGTCCCTACAGTGGTGGCTAAAATACTATATTTTTAGAAAGTGAAGTCATGTAGCTGGCTTTGCCAAGTGGTGTTGGCCCCAGAGCTCTGTCAACATCATCAGATGATGATCCCTGGCAAAATCTGGAGGAACCCCGGTTGAGAATGAGTGGCCTGGATGAAACAAGCAGTTAGCCGCTGCGGTTCAGAGGGAGATCCTCTGGGAGGGCAACTTTTATCTTCTGGAGCAAGCTGTGATTTGATATGCAAAAAGAAACATTTGCAGAGTTTGCGTTGGTCATTAAAAAGTTACAAGAGGCTACAGAAAAAGCTCTACCCCCCCCCCAAGATGGATGTCCTTAACCTGGGGAATACCTCTACTGTGACTTGACACTACCATATTTCTGTTTTTCTTATCCTTCTATACAGAACATCCTTTTTCTATGTGTGTAATAATCTTTGATGATAATTTCTTTGTAGCTGTGGGTGCAGCATATGCCATGAAACGTGAAAATGCAGACCGTGCGGTCATTTGCTATTTTGGTGAAGGTGCGGCAAGCGAAGGAGATGCCCATGCAGCATTTAACTTTTCTGCAACGTTAGAATGTCCTGTAATCTTCTTCTGTAGGAATAACGGATACGCCATATCGACGCCTACCTCCGAGCAATATCGTGGGGACGGCATTGGTGAGTCTTGTGTGTGGATGTACTGTATTGGAATCAAATATATCAGATGTATTTGTTAATTTTATTCTTTATTAAAGTTTAATTTTAGATTAGGATATAAGAGACACAATTTATTGAGCTCGATATTCATTATTATATACTTAAGTGTATTTTTTAAATGCACACAAGTATCTAAATTTGACCTTTTGTTATCCTCCTTCAGTCTCGGAGTGCGAGAGGGAGAAACGGTACAAGAAGCAATCTGATAGGAGACGAGAGAGCATATTAAAAGAGAATTATCATGTACTATGCAGCAACAGGCATTGTTAGGTCCGATACAAGCAGGGATCAGAGGAAGTGGGCTAAATGATGCTGGTTATCAGACATCTACTGGCAGAAATATTTTTTTTAGGGGTATTCTCTGGGTTGAAGGTGAATAGTTTGTGGGCTGGTAATGCTACTTGAGGTTAGATGTGTGTGAACAAATTTTATTTATTGTGAAGTTTACCAAGACACAGAATAAAATCACTCCAAAATTTAGGACACTGGCAGTTTTTTGGTGAGTTAGACAGCTACACAGAATGAATGCTAGGAAAATAATTTGCTTTGTGGGGTTTACTATGTTCCCCTCCAGTTCTGTATTTCATTATTTAACAGCAGTGTACCTTAGCTTTTTTTTTTCTATTCTCACAGCCGCCCGAGGTCCCGGTTATGGAATTATGTCCATTCGAGTGGACGGAAATGATGTCTTTGCAGTGTACAATGCGACCAAAGAGGCAAGGCGTAGAGCAGTAGCAGAGAACCAGCCATTCCTCATAGAAGCTATGACATACAGGTAATTTAAAAAATGTTTAGAGTATTTGTAATGAGTACCCCTTAGGGAACAATGCTGACCCTTATGACATTTTTGTTGAAGGATTGGACATCACAGCACCAGCGATGACAGTTCTGCCTACCGGTCAGTAGATGAAGTCAACTATTGGGACAAACAGGATCACCCAATTTCCCGTCTTCGTCACTACATGATGCACAGAGGATGGTGGGATGATGAACAGGAAAAAATATGGAGGAAGAAATCCCGTAAACTGGTAAGGTTATTAATAGTTTTCAGTTGTGTACATTTTTGTGTATACAGCTGCTGTGCTACATTTTTTTTTCTTATCCTTCAAAAATATTTTACATCTTTATTTTTAATGTTTTCTACACTACAGAGTAATTCTGTTTCTTCTGCTAATTAGAACAAAAACAGATCACTTTGGTTTCTGGTGATTAGAAAGAAGATGTGTTTTTTTGCTAGCAACCAACCAGGTTCTTTTATCTTGTTATTTAAGCCTATTGCTTGATAAATAGGGAGACAGAAAAAATTGTAGTCAGATGTTAGATATTGAGGTCCTATGTGAACAGTAAGTTTTTAATACATCATGGTGCCCATAGATATCAACTAGCCATCCACTAATCCAGCTAGATTTCAGCCAGATAGGACAGGTATTTTATTTGGTCAGTCCTAGGGGAACAACCTTTCCGTTTGCTATTGCTCCCAAGGATAGGCCAGTGCTAGTACTGTCTATGCACATTTCCCCCTTCAGTCATTTCCATACAGGGCATGCTCAGTGTAATGCATGCACATTCAGCTGTTTATTAATGTCTAACTTTAGATTCAGTAACCCAACAGATCCCAGCAAAAGCAGAACCAGAGCAATCCAAACAATTTGCAATTTTAAGCATTATCATTAAAATACAATACAGTAGCTGTCCTACGATACCAATGCAACTGTCACATTTCTGTACAGAAAAGACCAAGAAGCATGGTCGTTAAAATTTCTGCACATCCAGCCTTTGATTTATGTCCAACTTTAGATCTAATACCCCAACAGGTTACAACAAAAGCAGAACCAGACTAAAAAAAATTGGCAGTTTTAAGCAGTTTTGTCAATAAAATACAATACAATAGCTGTTCTATGATACAATTCCAACCGCCACAGAATTTAAAACCTATGCATTTAACTTATTGTGCTCTTTTCATAGGTCTGTAACACTATTGTGGATCAGATAAGCTTTTGTTCCCATTTTCCAGTGTTGTTTCTATATTAGTTTTCGCCAAGACATGTGCCAAGACATGCAAACTACTTGCCAGCTATTATTGAATATGGAATCCATAATGTAAATGAGTCTAAAATAGTCTTCAAAGTGGAGCTAAACTCTGTTACTCACCTGTCCCCGGTTCCTTACAGGGTGCCTCCCTTCTTCTTCTATCGCCTACTCCTTGTGATCTTTGGCCATCTTAGTTGACCAGCCGGGAGGATGTCACTCCCACACAGGCGTGCAGGAGTTCATTCATTCTTGGCATGAACAGAGAAAGCTGAATATCCTGGCGGCTAAAGCCAGAAACTCAGAGCGATCAGGCAGGAAGGAGAGAATATAGGAGAGAGGGCGGACATCTGTCCCGTTCTTCAAAAATTACCTTACTTATCGTGGATTTTCAAAAGTGGAACTTTAGTTTTGCTTTAAGGGGAGGCTATGCTTATTAAGTCAAAAACAAATGTAGAGGGAAGCAACCTTGGCCTCAAGCATAATAAACAACCTCACTTGCTGTTTCAGCACAGGAAACCATATACATGTATCATATACATATATGACCCTGAATTGGCCCTATCTCAGTCTGCAATCCATTTTGATTTGGGGAATCAAAAAAGCCTTTACCTTCCTTGATGTATAATGGATAGTAGTGGGTTTAAAGCAGATCTTGCAGTTAAAGATCTTTGTCCAGGCTCCTTCCTATCCTACAGTGTTATTGTGTTGCTATTCTTGCCTGAGCATTTGTCACATGCTCTTAGCTAAGAGTGAGCTAGGGAACTGACATCCATGCAGGGGTTGCCATGTGGTTGCCTTGCACAAATCTGATCAAAATCTTTTTAACGTGGAAGCCTGAAAAAGCATTTACTCTAAGACAGCCGACAGAAGCTCTGAGGGAAGGATTTATTTTACTAAAAGTTGGCAAATAAAGTTGTAGTATTTGGGTTGGGAATTATATATCAAATACTCATCCCCAATGTACGGTATATGAATTCTATTATGCTGCAGAGTTCATTTTTCTGTCTGTGTAGCCATAACAACAATGCATTTTCTTTGTAGGTGATGGAAGCTTTCGAAGAGGCTGAACGTAAACATAAACCGAAAATCGAGCACATGTTCAGTGACGTCTATGCAGAGATGCCACCACACCTGAAGAAACAAGAAGAGTCCCTGGTAAAACATCTGAAGGTTTATGGAGAGCATTACCCCCTGGACAGCTACGAGAAGTAACCGGTCCACAGGACCCATCCATATAAATACTGTTACTCTGAGATTCCTGTTACAGGCAGCACAACACTCCGGACCGTGTCACCTTCTCAGGGCTGCCCAATTCCGCCTTTTTATTTTTATGGAGTACCTTTCAGTGGGAGCTGTATATAAGGGAAGATGGGGTGCAGGCTGCTTTTAATTTAAGTAGGTATATGAAGGGGTAGTGACTCCAATCTGTGACAGATGGAGGGAGAGAGGAGTTGCTGCTCCTTGTAACATATATTAGTATTGAAGAACATTCTAACTAACGGTGGAGGAACTGTAAGAAGATTGCTGTGAATAAATGTGTCTTACGGTGATGTGTGTTTGTGATTTGCATTTTATCTCCCAGCTAGAATATTTTCATTGTACAACGCACCAGTAATTTATAGTAATGACAATTATACTGTAAATATCAATGATGAGAAAGATAATAAAAGAAGTTACAGTTGCTCTGCTCAGGAATATCATAACCATTAAACTGCAGCACCTTCCTAGGGATAAGCATAACAATTATACAGAAAATATGCTTCAAGATATTTAAACCGGAGCTAAAGTCAAAATAAAAAATTTGATCCCGCAGATTCACAGGTTTCTTCGTTTGGGTCCTGCGTCGTCCTGGTATCAGTCTTCAGATGTGCTGGGCGCCTCCATCATCTTCTAACTCCTTTGTACGTCACCTGATCTCGCACTGCGCAGGTGTGAGATCTGGTGAGGGAGATGCGGAAAAAGATTGCAGTGAGATCCGCAATTTTTTTCTCCCATTAAAGAAAAAGCTGCTTCTGCGCATGCCCGAGATCGAGAGCAGCCAAGAGCCTCCCAGGTTGCACAACGTAGGTGTGCCTAGCTTTGCACTCCCATTCTGACGCTGCGGCGATCAAGACAAAAACGGTGTTGCATTTAAAAAAAAAAATAATACAATTTTTACTTTATAGAAAAGGTTTATCTACCCTTTTATTTAAATTAAAACATTTTGACTTTATGTCCGCCTTATTGTGTACAGGAGTTCAGAAAACATGGAAACCATCATACCTTTGCTTGGTGCACTATGATGCACCTTAAATGCTAGTGGTGGTAAGCCCAGCTGCAAAATCTTACCACTCATAAATTTCTGGCCTCCTGCATAGATTTTATTATTAATGGAGGGGGTCATCATATAAGTAAGATTGTGATTGACAGGCCCCATCACCTTAAGCCAGGCTAGCATCCCAGTAACACGTATAAAGTGAACTAATTGATTCAATGGAATCCCATATAATGCAATCAGATCACTAGTGCTGAAATGCAGATGTGTCCTTTATGTGAACTCTAGCAGAAATTTAGCAGGTGCTGGGTTTTATATTAATAAGTAATGCTACCCATAAAAATTATATTTGTTTTCATGATTTGGAGTTTGACAAAAGTTTATCTTCAGTTAAATAAGAATAGTATAGATTCACACCATTTTATACAGAAGTAGAAGATTTATGTTGATATTGAGAGAATTAATCATTAATGAACAATAAGATTGAAAATAATGAATACAGCAATTTATTTTATGAAAACAATGCCTTTGTTGTGTTTTATTTTATTCATCTGATGTGCTTGTCATTTCATTTGTCCTATAAACACCCTGCAATAAAGTGATACATGTTGAAAATATATAAAGGTTCGTGTTGGGGCCTATCAATTCAAATTTTAATCAGGCTTGGCAAAATTGTCGCTGAATCAGCTGGAACAAACCTTTATGGAATCTATAATGCACTGCATTGCCATTGAACAATGATCAGCAGGGTTGCTATTACTAATAATAGTGTTGAGAATTCAGGGTGATGTCAATGACCCAGTATGGTGAATGACATCTGGAGTTCCCTGTGCTATTACCATAGCCATGTAAATCTGTTGTTTAAATGCGATGTGTGAACAAGCATGCTGGTGTGGATTTACATTGTACAGAAAAAGGCCTTATATCCAAACAAAAGGCATAAAATTCCCACACGAGTCACACAATGCATTCAAGTCCTTTATTGTAATAAAAGCACATACACAAGGCTGGAGAGGATACACTTTCATTAGTGAAGCTGGGTAATCCAACAAACCTGGAATGGATTTCCTAAAAGTCATATCTATTCGTTAGCTAATGTTTTCAATCCTGGACCAGATGAATTCCAGGTTTGCTGGATCACCCAGCTTCACTGATGAAAGTGTATCTTCTCCAGCCTTGAAGAGCTTTAATGAATCAGGCCTATTGTTACCAACTCTGAAAATAGTGCAGGGAATACTGGTCAATGATGTTACACAGGATTCCCTAAGCTATTAACGCACTTACCACTTTGTTGGAAAGGGTAAGGCTTCGTACACACGTCAGATGGTTCTTGTCTGATAATCACCTCGGCTGATATTGGACGAGAATTGGATGTGTGTACGGTGCTCGTCCATCATTCCGATGACCGTCCTGGAGGATTCACGGACCATAAACAATTGTAATGGAAGTGAAGGGGGAGAGAGTGCAGTAGGATGCCACTCTGTCGCTCTCCCCCTCCCCTCTCCATAGATCAGAGCGGTGCTGTATGTACAGTGCTCGTTCATGCATCGTGCAGTCTTTTGTCTTTGGAAAGGATCGTAAAAGATCATTTCCAACGACAATGATTGCACGTTTGTACCCAGCCTAAGGTCCCTGTTGTATTTATTTCCATGGATTTCTGGTCACCCTCTTCAAGTGGATATTTAAAATTTTCTACACATGTACAATGTGATAATTTTTCATAGAAAGCAGTCTAGTTTGATCAATCTTTTGTACACATGACTTGTGTTCTTCGATTGATACCCAAATACTAGTTTCTTATGATCGGTTGGTTGCTGATTTCCATTCAGATTCACTTCAGATCTAATTGATTTATTGGATCAGAAGTGAAAAGCACCCTGTGTAACTGAAACATTGGCCTGTACATGCGCTTTTCCCCCCTCTATTCAATCCAATGGATAATCCAAACTCTATAGGAGTGATTGAAAGTGTAATGCACACACCTCAGCCTGGCTTGACACGTGGCTCTGTAACATCATGTGCAACATGTAAGTATAAGAATTACAGGGTGAGCTTCAGACACAGCAATTAGATACATATATTATTACACAGTATATACCATCAACATATTAAGCAGCGCTGTACAAAGTCCATAGTTATGTCACTAGCTGTCTCTCAAAGGGGCTCCTAATCTAATGTCCCTACCATAGTCATATGTCTTTAATACAGTCTAAGGACCATTTTGGGGAAAGTCAATTAACCTAACTGCATGTTCTTGGAATGAGGTAGTAAACTGGGGTACCTGGAGGAAACCCACACAAATACAGAGAGAACCTACAAACTCCATGCAGATAGTGTCCTGGTTGAGATTCAAACCTGGGACCTAGCACTGCAAAGACCAGAGTGCTAACCATTGAGCCACTGTGCAATAATATAGTCTAAGGTCAATTTGGAGGGCAGCCAATTTACCTAAGTGCATGTATATTTGTAACAGTACTGAGCGTGGGGTAACTTCAGCCTTTTTAGTGGACCAATGACTTGTGGTGGAGGCTGTTATACTGCAACCGGCAATTTATTGGAGGAGTCTTATTGCCATTGGCCATAATGCTTGTTGGTGGAGACTGGGATATTATTTCCCCTGGCTGTTGTTATGTTGGTAGGGAAGGGGGGGGGGGGTATTTGTACCACCACTGAATAATGTAAAAGAGTGTTGTATACTCCTGATAATTGCACTGCATATTACATAGATCTATGGGCAGCACAGTGGCTCAGTGGTTAGCATGCTGGCCTTTTCAGCAGCAGACTACAGGTTTGAATTTCAGCCAAGATAGTGTTTGCAGGTTGTCCCTGTGTTTGCATGGGTTTCCTCTGGTTTCCTTCCATATCCCAAAAACATGCAGCTAGGATAAATGTCTTTCCCCCAAATATTGACCTTAGACTGTATTAAAGACATATGACTATGGTAGGGATATTATTAGATTGTGAGATAGCTATTGACATGACTATGGACTTTGTACAGCGCTGCATAATATGTTGGCGCTTCATACATACTGTGTAATAATAATCTTGGTATATACCTTACCTTGACCAAAAGGTAGCTAGTTTATGACAAGTATATTCTTTGTATGTTGGTTAGAAAGAATGAGAAATTCACATGTGAATTTCTGCAACTTCCTCAAAGGGACGCATTTCACAGAAACATCTGCTTCATCAGGCTTCTTACATCATTCACTCTGTAAGTCTGACGAAGCAGAAGTTTTTGTGAAATGCGTCATTTTATTAAGCTGGGGTAATTTACCCGTTGATTACCTTACGCTTTGTGACTGACATATTATTATTATTATTATTATTATTATTATTAATAATAAACAGGATTTATATAGCGCCAACATATTATGCAGCTCTGTACATTAAATAGGGGTTGCAAATGATGGATGAATACAGACAGTGACACAGGAGGCGGAGAGGACCCTGAGCCGAGCAGCTTACAATCAAGGAGGTGGGCATATAAAATAGCTTCATTTTAAAATTGTTAAAAATATATTTTGTTTGTTTTCCTAAATACTTTAAAAAAATGATGCTCTTAAAATCAAGAGCAGAACATCTCCAATAAAACTTTTTGGGGGATCATTGGGCAGAGACCAATCAGGGAACTTCAATTACCCCCAAATGTATTACATGTTACTATAGGCGCCATCTAGTGGCAGCTGACGGGATTACACCGGAGTGGAATTAACTCTCCTCGGTTTATATGCATGGGCTCTCCGGTACATGGGCCTGATAGATGGACATGTGCACTGTACCGGCGAAATCGGGACAGTTGGGAGCCATGATTAGCTGCCACACGTTGCAATAGTGCAATGCATTATTGCAAACAAGCCTTAAAACACATTTAAATGCAGAACAGCTCTTTAAAATGCACCATAGACAATATTTATATCTGAATTAGGTCTCAGATTATTATTTGTGGCACTATAAGACCCAGCAGTGTACAATAGCCTGCTTGTTCCTGACATGTCCTGTATGAAGTTCTAAAGCATGCAAGGTATGTGTAGTGTCTATTCAGATTTTATGATTTCTTTTTGTTGCATGCTCGTCCTTGTTCAGAAGTCAGGCAGTTACCTTTTTTGAAAAAAAAGCCATGGCACCCCCTTCATTACATTAAATGATTCAACCAGCAGTCACATGTCTCCCGCTGTACACACAAGCTGAGTGTGCAAGTTATCAGCCAATCAGAAGTTGGCGGGGTCATGTGACTTCCCTGTACTCATGTGACCACAGGGCAATGAATGCAGATGTAAGAAGGAAGTTTGGAAATTTTGTTTGTTTCGTCTGTGATGGCCGGACTGTGTCTGCCCCTGCTGCTCCTCCTGCCCCTCCTGGGGCAATCTGATGGGGGTGAGTAAAAAGAAATAGAAAGTCACCATTTTAAAACGCTTTTCCTAATTGTGCCACTGTTATAGAGATGCAACAAGTTTTGTTGAACATTCTAAATTTTGTGAGCTTTGGGGAAAGGATTGCAATTTGTTCACATTGATTCTATTCCTGATTTATTAAAGCTCGCCAAGGATGGAAAGGATACACTTTCATCAGTCAACCTGGGTGATCCAGCAAACCTGGAATGGATATCCTAAAAGTCATTTGCTAGCAAATGTTTTCAATCCTGGACCAGATGCGTTTCAGGTTTGCTGGATCACCCAGCTTCACTGACAAGTGTGTCCTTTCCAGCCTTGGAGAGCTTTATTAAATCAGGCGCCTAGGTGTGTAGTTTCTAGGGAATCATAAAGTTCCCTTTTTTCCCATGTATATGGTGGGGGGATGCATTGTAGTTTTTGGATATTTGCATTATGCATGTGGTGTGTCATCGTCTGTTTTGTATCATTTGTTTCCGTTAAAGTGGGAGTAAACTAAAAACAAAAAAATCCCACCTACCTGTAATCCTGCAGATCCCTCAATGCCGCTGGTCCTTCTTGCGATCCGGTCCAGCAGCGTCCTGGGATTCCTCTTTGTCCCGACGCTGCCGTTTTCTGTCTTCTATTCCAGTCTCGTTGCTAGGTCACTCGATCTCGCACTGCGCAGGTGTTAGATTGGGCAATGTTGCCGCTGTTAAGGGAGCCAAACTTACTGCGCATGCGTGATATCGTCATCCCTTTCCCCTAGGTGGATAAAATGCCCCTTGTGCCCATGCCTAAGATCCGGGCATACGCAGAAGGAGCAGGCAGAGCCTCCCGGGATGTGTGACGTGGGTATCCAGGAGGCTCTGTGCTCCCATTACGCTGTAGTGATCAAGACTTAAAGGGGAGGTGCTGCACCCTTTTTTTTGTTTTACTTAAAAACAAAAAAAACATTTTTACTTTATTTAGAAAATTTGTCCACCCTTCTATGGTAAATAAAAATGTTGAGTTTGGGTCCGCTTTAATTGAATAGGAAGGTTTGCTCTGGGCACTCCTCCCACATTCCAAAAACATGCAGTTAGGTTAATGATATATGACATGGTAGGGACATTACATTGTGAGCTCCTTAGAGGGTCAGCTAGTGACATGACTATGGACTTTGTACAGCGCTGCGTAATATGTTGGCGCTATTTAAATATGTTATTAATAATACAGACTAAACCTGTAGGCCGCCATGGTTTGCTTATACTAATCAGGGCAGTTTTGCACATAAGCAGACCTAATATATGGTTAGGGTGCCGGGGTTGCCTTCATGCTCTTTTTCTGCCTATCATAGGTCTCCTGGTGCCAAGTTTACTTCCTGGTAAATGCTCTGATGTGGCATTAGGATGCCCAGGGAAGGAGAGAGTTAGGTTCAGTGGCCATGTACATGAAGGCTCAGGGCTTTCGGAGAAGACAATGCCTCCTACCAACACCTTGTGCTAAACATGGCACTGCAACTTCTAGGAGCTGCCTGGATCTCACATCAAATCATTCTAGGGTAAGGCTGGGTACACACACTCAGTTATTTTTGTTGGAAAGATTCTTTCATGATCGTTTCCAGTGACAAACAACTGAAAGGTGAACAAATGAAGACCATTCCAGAGAGTTGGGGAGCTCTAGAAAAGTCTTGGAGCCGTGCGTGTGATGAGGTTATGAGTGAGGAAGTCATTAGTAGGTCATTGGAGGAGCGAAGAGAGCGGCAGGGGGAGAATTTTTTTTTACTAAGTCAGAAATGTAAGTGGGACAATAACTGTGGAGGGATTTGAAGGCAAAGTACAGGAGCTTGAATTTGATTCTCAGGTGAAATGGAAACCAATGGAGAGAACTACAAAGAGAGGCAGCAGAAGAGGAGCGGTGTATTTATCAGATTGATGGAGAATAAATAAAGGAAGTTCTCTGTTACATTCACTATCAGCACTTTCTGTCAAATTAGAACATAAGTCAGAGGAAAGTGTTGGCCTGAACTCATCTTTTCACCATTTGTTACACAGTATAGAGTTTCCTACACAACTTCTGAGACAAATTACAAGTAGCTCCACAGACGCGTGACTCAAAGTTTGTTATCAGATAAAGGAGACCAAGTATGACATTATATCTCGCTTTTCTGTTAACCATGAGAAATATTCCTTCCCCAGATCAGAAATGTAAAGGGAAGTACACGTACTGGATAACGGTCACCCGAGATGAAAAATCTAGCATGTGTACAGTGATCCTCTATGGGCCGTGGGGAAACACTAAATGACCACTGTTACTTTCTATAGAGGAGAACGCAGCAGGGTGCCTCCCTCTCGTGTCCCCCCTCCCCCCTATCCTCTCCATAGGATTGGGTCGGTGTGTACATCACTGATTGGTTCTACTGGCACTGGAAAAGAGTCTCAAACATCATTAACATAAATTAACTATCTGTACATAACTTAGATCTTGGTTGCATAAAATTTCTGTTTGAAGATGGCAGCACAGTGGCTCAGTGGTTAGCACTCTGGCCTTTGCAGCCCTAGGTCCCAGGTTCGAATCTCGTTCTCCTCCCTCCCCTCTCAGCAGAACGGCGCTGTATGTACAACACTCGTGTACCCAGCCTAACAACTAACGATCTCCCTTCCTAAGCCGGGGGTGTCCTGCATCGTCCCGACATCCATCCCGGACCCGAAGCGTCAGGCACTGCCATCTTCTCCTTTTCTTCTGGGTTCTTCATTCCATGTCCCTCATCCCAGGCGCGAGATCCGGTGACATAGGATGAAAAAAAAAATTGCTGATCCCACTGCACATGCGTAAGATCGGCAAAGTTTTCTGTTTGCGTGAAAAGGCCCCTTCTGCACATGCCCGAGGTGCTCAGGCGTGCGCAGAACGAGCATCCAAGAGCCTCCCGAGATGCCTGACTTATGTATCCCAAGAGACTTTGCACTCCCATTCATTCTTGATTGCCTAGGGTGTTGCAACAGAATTTTTACTTTACATAAAAGGGTTGTCTACCCATTTATGTAAAAAGAAATTTCGGAGTTTGGGTATGCTTTAAGTCAACATAAATAACCAAAAAACCTATAGATCAGATCAAAGGTGGGTAACCTGACCCTAACAACTAACCATCACCCTCCATTAAATCAACTCTAAAAGTCACCATTAAAAAAATAAAATGCTAAATGGAACAGCATAAAAATATGAAAGAACTTTTGCTTGAATTTTACTTTGAATAAATCAGATGGCTAGAGAGAAAGGAATAAAACACAAAGAAGAGGGCACTCTGTAGGGTCAGGGATGTTCGGGGATCTCTGTATTCCCCAGTAGCTGTAGTTTTCTAATGTTATGCTTGTTTATTGAGCAGCATAAGGCAATGTTTTAATTCTATTTTTCTATATTTCAGCAAAATCTATTTTGTTGTCTGCCAGTTTATTTTTTCTGTGTCAAATCTGACAACATTCATTAAATTTAGTGAAGAAAACGTGTAGAAAATGTGTGGCTTGGGGTAGCATAATATTCTAATGTTTCATAACTAACAAGGAAGAAATAAGAGAAGATTGGCATTAACACATTACCTGCACACTTGATATAATTGTTTCCTGGGGCAGCGGGATGTAGTGAAAAATCTGCAAAAGTAAAAAGCTTGCACTCTACATGCCCAAAACCTAAAAGTTAAGGAGACCCATTGGACTGAAACACTGGTCCAGCATATGGTTTTGTTTTTTTTCATCCTGTCATTGGAACATTCACTTACAGACCTGCCATACACGCTGTATTAAAGACAGTAATTCACAGAACACATGCATGTATCCAGTATACATGTATCCAGGGATTTAGGTACACCCGTGGACATTCTAACTTTAGCACAGGTGCGGTTTCTGTATATCATACCCTTGCTGGCTGTTCTTTAGGCTAATACTACAGATTACGCCATTACTTTTACCCTATCTTTAATAAGTTTTCTCTTCTTATTCCCCAGCCTGGAACCAGAGACAGCTCCGAATGAGGATTCACCAGCTACGAGAGGTTCAGTCCTTTAAAACTTTCTACAGTCGTCTAGGTATGCCGAAAGGAGTTCCTTCCTATGCACCTGCAGTTGAAGGCTACATCACACAACCTTTAGACCACTTCAACCGAAGAAACAATGCCACTTACAAGCAGGTCAGTCAATGCACATAATAACCGTCAATAACACATGCATTGGTTTGGTGCTTTTGCATCGGAGCTTTCATTGTACTCCAAGGCTGCGTATATACACATAATTATTGCCTCTAGAATCAATCCTTTATGATCATTTCCAGGGACAGATGAACAAACGAGCACAGTACACATTGCCCAATGGAGAGCAGGGGGGGAATGAGCGAGAGGGACCCCACTGAGCTCTTCTTCCTTCACTGCTATTGCAATGGTTCATCATAGGCCACTCATGGATGTGTCAGGATAGATCCATGGACGACCCCAAGCAAGCTCTGTATGTCAGATTCTCTCACACAAAACAGGCCTGATCGTTCGTATTGGGTGAGAATCTTCTGATGCAGTGGTCGACAACCGCTGAGGGATAATTTTGGTGGTCCATGGCTCCAACCAGTGCGCCCCCCCAGGGAGGGCACAGCGGCCAGAGCCGTGGACTTTGCCCCCCGTAAGGATCGCAGGCTCAGGGCAGTGGTTGGGTTGTGTCTCTGGACAGGCTCAGACCTGCGATGGGAGAGTGGGCAGGTTCTGGTATCATTTCTTCCCCTTTGAGTGGCACACAGCTCCACGTAGCCGGTAAATTTAGTTGTCCGTGGGTCCGAACCACTGATCTGATGTTTGTGCATAGCCTAGGTTCCCAACAGGGGAGCAAAACCAAAAATTTGAGTTTAGGTACACTTTACCAGAACTCAGAATCTCTCACCCCTCTAAAGACAGAAACACTTTCAATAAGATGTATTTCTTAAAAGCTGCAATTTTTTTTTAAATCTTCTTAATTTATGGCGATGTTTGTTTAGCCTGGAATTCATCTTAAAGCAGGAATGAAGAGGACAAAAGTATGCAGCTTCATATACATAGGGGGAATGGATGGTAATATTGGCTTTATATATAAACTAGAGAGTTCAATGTGCTGGTCACCAAAGCTATTGCAATTTTGTCTTTAGTTCAGAACAATATTCTGTATAAATGAGGACTTTTTTTGCCAAGCTAGTGTCTATTCACACCAGTGGTAATGCCCCCATGTTTAACATGTTACATTAGGCAGCATATTCACTTTAAATTGGCTGTTAAAATACTCTAAAACCTGAAAGCATATTTTTTTTAATGCAAAGTGACTTTTGAAATGAATAGATTACATACACAGCATGCTTGATTTGCTACCATTTGTTGCAGTAACATGCTCATTTTACGGCATCTTGCTGCAACACAATGGTGTGAATGGGTGAATAATGCTTAAACTGATTTCCAGTATTGCTCGGGGGAAATATCAGTTGTCGAATTACCATGTACCCCAGTGTTTTGGTGTGCCACAGATCTCAAGTGTATGCATGTCTAGGCACCATAAGGGGCATACTACTTAGCAATAATGTTGGTTCACTGACTTTGTGAGCACCCACAACTGTGGATCAAAAGTCGTCTATACACCAGTGCCTAAAAATTCTATCAAGTGGATAAATAATGTTTAGATGTATTCATATCATAGATTCATATCAAGTGGATATATAATGTTTAGATGTATTGGACCACTTGGCTTTTTGCTGTGACCATGGCTTCCCAGCTACTTTTATCTGATGCCTGTGTGTTCTTAGAGCCAACTTCTGCCATTTTTTTTTCATACAGAGGTACTGGATCAATGAAGAGTTCTGGCAGCGTCCTGGTGGACCCGTGTTTCTGTTCATAGGCGGAGAAAGTGCTGAATCTGAATTTTCTGTCTTGGCAGGTTGGTAGAACATGGCACAACAATCCTATCCTTAAATATTCACCTACATCATAAATCCATAGCTTAGAAAATTATGCAAGCCTGGGATAGGGCTTTGATTGTGTTCATCTGGAGGTATAAAAGAATATGCTGATATGGACGTTGTGTTTTATCTAGGAGAACATGTTGAGCTGGGACAGAAGCATCGTGCACTTTTGGTGTCCCTTGAACATCGCTATTATGGCGCCAGCATCAACCAGGATGGCCTCACCCTGGAAGGGATCAGATTTCTGTCTAGTCAGCAGGCGTGAGTATTGCAGCACGCTGGTAGGGGGAGAATCTTTCCTTACTGGGATGCTATAACTGGTTTACTCCACAGAGTTGTTCTAGGCCAATAATGCAGAAGGTAATAAAGCCTCTGGATTAGAATGACAGCCAGAAATATAGTATTTTTAGAATGGGGCAGCACTTATGACAGCCTCCAGATTATATCTGCACATATTATATGTAGAGTTAAGGGTAGACTTGGCCGGTTTAGCCTTTTAAGAGCTATTTTTTTTTTTTATTTATTTCTTCATTGGGATTCGTTTGCAAGGACTTTTTTTAGTGGGTCAATTTATTCAAAACAGTTTTAGTTTATAATAAAAGTCAGTGGATTTACTCCCTAATATCTCTCAGGGATGTATTCAGTAAGATCCCATCTATTTTCCCTATGTGTCAGTGTACCTTTAGCCCGAGATCACACTTGTGCGGTGCAGCATGTGACAAACATTGGTTCACTGCAGTGCCATTAGTTCAAAATGGCACCCCATCAGCCAACCTGTGGTGCACCAACTGTACATTACCATGATAACAGAAATGAACAGAAATAGGAGCATGCACTTTTATGTGTGCTTCCATGAGGTGTCAATGGAGGAGTACAATGCACTTCAATGCGAATGCATAGATGTGAATCTGGTTCTAGTTCCGTACAATTCACACAGTTCTGGTTCAGTGCAATCCACACAACCCTGCCACATATAAGATATTCAGTAGGTACCACCACCATTCAGAACTTGCATCTCTACAGTTTTCTGCATCACCTCACCTCATCAGCTCCTCCTAGGATAATCACGTTATTAAGTGCACCCTGTTGGCACCCACAGTATGCATTTTTGAGTGTAGGGAATTCAGTTAGACAGATTTCTGGTAGCTTTACAAGCAAAATTTAAAACCCTTGAATAATGCTTGAATAAATATGTAAAGCTAACACTTCACTTAGGAGTGCTGCTTTAGCAATCTCTATGTCATGTCTCGTTTTGTTGCAGTTTCCACATTTGGTTTACGCAGCTGTGGCTTCTTCTGCTCCCGTCAGAGCAGAGCTCAACTTCGTAGATTATAACAAGGTATGTGGAACACATTTCCAATGTTTTAGCAAACGTGTGTTTTTTATATATATATACACACACACAAGTTTTTTAACTACATCTACAGTACAGAGTGTACCCACACTAGAATTACAGATAACTATGGATTTTTCTGAGAGAGCATAGCACAAGCTGTTTGACTTCAGACTCTCTAGAGCCACTTAGACCTTAGCATGTGCAAGGGCTCCATGTGCAGAAAGCTTTGATCATGCATTTACAAAGCTTTCAGTCAGTGACGAGAAGCTTTTTATGAAACCTTACGGCTTAATTGAACTAAATAATAAAACATTTAGTAGTCTCTGACTTCTAAAGCTAAAAGATGTTTACAGACACCCATTTGTTTTTATAAAGAAAAAAAGTTTGCATGGTATTCATTGTGTTTGTCTGTTTACAGGTGGTGGCGTACAGCTTGTCAGACCCAGTCATTGGAGGATCTCAAAAGGTACAGTGCCTGTAATTGTTCAAAAGCTCCGTGCACCCACTGTTAGGAAGATCTGACATGGCTTTAATTGGAATGTAGACTTTGCAATCCTTTTGTTTAAATTAAAGCTTGCATAAAAAATATATGTGTGTGTATATGTAAATATATAAGTGTGTGTGTGTGTGTGAGAATGCTTCAACAATCTGCATCAGTTCTGCTGTGCATGCCTTCTAAGAAATAAATACATATATAAATAAATATTGGGACATGGCAGGGACTCTAGGGTTAACTTCTGCAGCACCACCCAGCGAGTCCTCCCCATCAACAGTAAGTTTTTTATGTATAGATTGTAGTTCTATTTGTAAAACGGGGCAGCTATATTTGTATGTAATGTACTTAGGTACATTAGGTTGATGCTTTGCAGTGCTACACAATGATTGCACTTCATCTCATACAATGCAAGTCAGTTGATTCATTGAAATCCATGCACTCCTTGTGCAGCTTATATCTTACCATAATAGTTGTTCAACAAGAAGTTTAAATGAGGCTGAATAAAATACATAAATGAGGCTGAATAAAATACATAGCTGCAACAATGGCAAATCTAAAAAGTTTTATAATTAATCACTAGGCATCTACAATCTGTAAATAAACATTTCCAGGCACTGGTCCCTATGCCAAGGCAAAAAAAGGTTTATAATACACATGACAGCTGGTAGCATTCATGGTGGCTTTCAGTATGGGCAGCTCCCGTACCCACTAAGGACCAGGAACAAGTCAGCATGGTTTATGATCATCATAAAGGCTGTCGTACAGTTTTCTTTTACTGTGTGCTGTCACTTCACAATTTTCTTAACTTTTTTGCTGCCAGAGCTTTTTTTTTATTAGCATACCTTAAGATTACCTAAACTCTTCCAAACATAATAAATATAAGATCAGGACCCTGTAAAATTAAAAAAAAAAAGTAGTAGCCAATAATATCTTATCATATGTGCACTGCTGTTTACCGAATTCAGCTTTTTAGTAAAAATTAATTTCTGCACATAAAATATAATCCTCATTTTTTACAAAAATATTAAAGATAAGGTTGCCTGGAATACATGGGTACCTGAACCATAAAATGTCATAAATGCCTCTCCTTGCTTGCCCACATATTTTTGTTCCTAAATGTTCATAGAGGTATACATGTACACCTTTGTGTATATACCTGGCCAGTGCTCAACTCAGAAATTTTTTTAAGCCGGGTGGGAAGAAATTGTAGGTGGGTGGCAGCCCCTGTATTGTGACCAAACTCTTTAGTAACCACCCAAAAACTGCCGGGTGGGTGCTGAAAAGTGCCGGGTGGTGAGCCCAGCTAAGAGGGCCTGGGGAGAACCCTGCTGGCATATATTCTATGCTGCTGTGCCTTCTGTGCACATGAAATTGACAATGGACAATGTCTGTGCAAAGTGTATGGTTCAGCCACTTCCAGCAGGTTCAGTCCTCAGCATGGTGACAACACAGAAGCATTCCATAAAATAACGTCCCTAGATAGGAATCTCCATGGCAGGATCACCAGACATAAAATCCTCATTCTGGGTTACATCCAGGAAATCCTCAGCTTATTCTGTATCTGCTTTGTAAATATTTGTACATGGCAAATGCTTTTCTTGCTCACAGCATATATGGACTTTGCTCCACTGCACCATGGCTGTGCTTATTTGTCCTTATTTCTTGCTGAAAGTCGGTGAGCTCTGGTCTAACTTGAAAAAAAAAAAACTTTCTATAAGGGAAGTGAGTGTAGTATTTACTTGTATTTTGTGTGTTAATCCTAAAAGTCCTGCTTTGCTCTCTTTGTAGTGTCTGGACAAAGTGAAGGAGAGTTTCCAAGCAGTAGAGTCACTTCTAAAGGCGGGAAATGTTACCCAGCTAGAGAAAGATTTCTTCTCCTGTTCTCCTCTTCACCCACCCTATGATTACACAGAGTTTGTCAGCAATCTGGCCGACATATTTATGGGGGCTGTGCAGTATAACAATGAATCTCCAGGCAGTGATGTCAAGGCAATCTGTGAGCACATGATCTCCGCAGACTCTGCTTATCAAGGACTGAAAACTGTAAACTTGGTGAGTAAATACCATTTATAATATGATATACCGTGTAGTTGTATGGTTCTCAGTAACCAGAAATACTGGTTTTAATCTAAATAGAAAGTAGAATGGGGCACTATGCAAGGTAACATCTTTTGCCTCCAACTCCCCCCATCACTTCAATTGATACTAATTTAAGAACATGGGGGTCTTTTAGGTCTATGTCCATCATTTTTATATCCACAGCTCAAAGTGTATTATAATAGTGTGGTGGTCTGTGTAAAGAATAACTTTTACACTGCTGGCCAGTGGGACCAATGTCATCCTTATAGATAGCCAAAAATTTAATTGGTGTCTGTTAATTTACCTGAGAGGCACACATTCTCCATGGCTCAAGGAACCCACAGCAACCTCTGGAGGAACCCTAGGGTTTCATAGAATCCCAGGTGCACCCCGGGTGATCTAGAATGTCCCCTAGTATTGTAGAATTGTAAGCAAGGCCATGGTTTGGGGAAGATGATGCAAGACTGACAGTACATTGACCTAGTATCCTCTCTTAACACTCTTTGCAGCTGATTTCCAGCTCCTCCTTTTACATGCTTAGTGTGGTAATAGGCACCAGAGTGCCCTGTCTGCCACCCAATCAAACAGCCCCATGACCAACATTGTTTCATCCCTTTTAATGGCCATAGCTGGTAGCCACAATACTATTTTTTAAGTGGTTCTACCTTATTCATTGCAGTGTAGACACATTGGGCCTTATCAAAGCTCCTTAAGACTGGAGAAGATAAATTATCATAAGAGAACCTGGGTGATCTGCATTATACCTTTAAACTTGCATTCCACCCATAAATTAGGTAAAAAAATTAATGCTTACATTATAATGTTATTGCTGGCTAGATGACTTGCCCAGTAACATGTTTACAGTTCAGCAATCTAAAATAGAAGTTGTGTGTTGTAGAGATTTTTTTTATTTTTGTTTTACCGCTATATTGTAATTTCATCTGATTTCCTATACCTTAATAATAGGTGATGTAGATCCATGGCACGCACTTAGTGTACTGAAGAACCAGTCGCACTCAGAAATCGCCATCTTCATCAATGGAACAGCACATTGTGCAAACATGAGTCCATCTCGCCTCACTGATCCCCCATCTTTACAGAAGGCCAGAGAGGTGAGAACATAACAAATTTATGACCCAATCATTACTTTGATTAAAAGAAACTCTGCAGAGCATTAGGTTTCTCTTTTTGTTAGTTTTATTGTGAAAGTTCCTTTTTCTCTTGTCCGCTTCTGTAACCGTAAATGTTTATGATCCCTACATCTTTTTTTCTGAACATATCTTTGGCATACAACAAAACTTTGTACCGTAGTTTAATCCACAAATTGATTCTCTCTTAATTTTTGGAAATAAGGTTGTACTGTCCTCAATATAACTACAGTGGTACCTTGGTATAAGTCCTTAATCCGTTTCAGATCCTTGGACTTATACCAAACAAATTTTTCCCATAAGAAATAAATGGAAAATGAATAATCCGTTCCCATGAAAATCCTATTGTTATTGGCATAATATACATTGATGGGGCTGTATAAAATAATTTAAACACTGCTTAATACTAAAATACATAAATACAAAACCAATTAGATGAAATAAATGAAAATTTACCCTTTCATTACCTTGCTGAGAGGAGTTGAGTGCCTACTAGGATGCTGCTGAGAAGGAAGGAGGAGGAGATGTTATGTAATTCACAGAGAGTTATAGCGCAGGTTGTTCAATGAATGGTAGCATCTGGCATACTGACGCTTGTGGGCAGTCTTGGTTTTTTTCGGGAGAGATAAATAAGGGTAGGACGCCGTGTTATGACTAATTTTGACCAATACAAGTTGTAGCACAAAGGTTTTATACCAAGCAAGAATTTTCATGTCCAAACAGGACTTAAACCAAGTTGGACTTATTCCAAAGCAGACTTATACTAAGGTACCACTGTAATTTATCTTCTTTCAGATCCCTAGAACAATAAAATCCTTTTGTCAATTAAATGAACATCTAAACCAGCCTTCTGCCATCTTGAAATAACTTTCAGAACTTGAGGGAACCCCTGCTATAATTATCATATCACAGCTATCTTATCAGAGCTCACAGTACATTAGCATGGTTGTCAGTAGGAATTACATTGCCGGCAATTGGGAAGAATGTAACCCTTATAGATAGCCAAATAGATCATTGGTGTCACTTAACCTGACCCAAGAGGTACAGATTGCTCATTTCTGGAGGAACCCCTAGCAACCTCTGGAGGAACTCTGATTAGGAAACAATAATCTAAACTAATTTCCTTTTTATTTCCCCTGCAGGAAATTGCTATGAAAATTGCTGAGTGGCTGAAATGACCAATGGAGGATCCTCTGATGTCCACATGTGAGCAGGTTGGGGTAGTATTTGATGGAGGTTTCCTCATTCCTCACACACTGCATACTGTCATCTCTCCAAAAAATGAATATATTGCTACTGATTGGAAGTGTTCTTTATGGAGATTGTGCAATAACCTTTTATTTTACCATAGTGTACTTTGTTTTACTTGATGAGACAAACAAAGGAAATTTTTTTTGAACCTATGTAAACTGCCCAATGGCATTTGTGACCAATAAGTTTGTTTAAACATTTTAACTGATGTTCACATGATGTCCGTGTATGGAAAAATAAGAGATCATTGTTGAACAGAGGACATCCAAAAAAATCCACTCGTTTGGCTATTTTAATACCTTTTGATAAAATTTGCAGAAGCAACCAGACTTAAGTGTTAGTGTTTAAAGCAATTGAAGTGCTATGTCTGATATTTCACACTTTTATTCAATCTGAATGTCTTATAATTGTTTACACTTTAGATGTGACTGTTGTGATTGTGTGTTTTTTGTTTATCTTGCTGACTTGTTTTATGTTCCTTGATAAAAAAAAACGAAAAGAAATAAAAGTTTTTAAAAAATAATTATTATTAAAAAATTTACCAAAGTATTTTGTGTCTGGTTTAACAACTTATGTATTCAACATAAACATTCTTGTGCAAGGAACACTGCTGGGTTTGGGAAGAGTAAGATGAACCCTGGCCTATATTTTCATTATTTATGAACCCAATAGACTTTTGGCGACGTACACACGTGCAATATTTGTCATTGGAAATAAACGAATAAGGACCGATCGTTCAATAATCGTTAACAAATAAAGTGCACAACGACGCCAATGAACGAGGAATGTTCCTGGAAACTAACGACCATCCTGGCAGATCTGTTTGGGCGACGATCGATCACTATCTATTGTGTGTACGGTCGTTCAGTGATCGTGGATTGTTCTGCAGTACACTTTCTCCAGTACATCACTTCCTGCATTGTTCAACCGATCGTATCTAGTGTGTGTACATTATTGGTGGTTTAAATTTGAACAATCATATCGTTTCAGCATGTACAGAATCGTGCACTATACGATCCTGCATGATCGTGAATAATCATTGATCTATCGTTGGTCGTTTGTTCTCTAATGACAGTTTTTGCACATTTGTACCTAGTCTGTCTTTTTCTTTGCACAACTTTGCTATTATTAATCATGTCTTTAATAATATGGTAATGGGAACAAAACATGTCACCAGAAGTAGAATCTATAACCTTCATTGGTGGCTCAACCGCCTCCCTCCTATATACTACAGCTTACAGTGAAAAGTTACAGCAAACAAGGCTGTGCTGCCAGTCCAGAAGGCAGTGGCCAGGACTAGGGGTGGTCAGCTGCAGCTTCTTTGCCACACCATCACAGGAAGCTACATAAGTCATAGTCCTGCTCTAAGTTTCTATGGATCGGTCCCATTCAAAGTAAACCTATCCTGAGAGACATATAGGGGCTACCATGGCTGACCTTGTTTGGAGAATTCTACTTGTTTGCTCTGATTCTGCCCTAAGTGGAAATTTGGAAAAATGTTTGTGATTTCAGAGAGAGGTAGCAGTTTCATATACTATTCCCCCATAATATCCTTGTGTCTAAAATATCTTTCATACAACTTTTTATATGCTGGTGTATGAAGAACATCATGTGTGGCAAGCTCCCAGATGAGAACTGAATGGTAAAATCAAAAAATGTTTTAGTTTTGATTTCAATAGATTTGTATTGTTAATAATATAACCAATAATTGTGGGGGGAAGAAAAAACAACCAAAAAACATACATTTTGTATATTTTGTATAAGTTAACAACAGCTTTAACATAAGTATATTGGGGTATGTCCATATACAGTATATTTCCAGGACATTGTTATAAACTGGTCCAGAATAACTGACATATACATAGTGCAGATACTATAACTTGGTCAATATAAAATAACATGGAGATCAGCCTCAAAACAGAGAACAAGAGGGGGGAAAGAAAAGACTAAAAGAGAATTCCCGGTTGGGTCCTATGGGGGGTTAAACATTCTTCCATTTAGTGGTCACACTGGGGATACATTAGGCAATGAGTGCCCTCTCCAGGGTTCCCATACTCCAGAAATGTTTTCTTGCCTATCATTTAGAACACTGGACAACTTTGAGGAAGGTGTAATCCATTTGTAATAATACTTCATGATATGGAAGGGCCTGCTTCTTCCAGTTTTTAATTATTGTTTGCTTGCCTGCATGCATTATTATTATCATTATTTATTAAACAGGATTTATATAGCGCCAACATATTACGCAGCGCTGTACATTAAATAGAGGTTGTAATCTAGGAGGTGGGGGAAGTATCACACAATAGGAGGGAGATATGGAGTGGTGGGAAGTAGTGAGGGTTTAAGAGACAGAAGATGGGTAGGTGAGTTTAAAAAAAATGGGTTTTGAGTTCACTTTTAAATGAGCAGAAAGTAGGAGCAAGCCGAATAGGATGAGGAAGACCGGGGAGTCAGGGTGGCTCTAGAAAAGTCTTGTAGTTGTGCAAGTGACGAGGTTATGAGTGAGAAAGTCATTAGTTGGTCATCGGAGGAGTGAAGAGACACAAAGCTCCTGTGCTTTGCCTTCAAATCCCTCCACAGTCCTTGTCCCACTTACCTTTCTGACCTGGTAAAAAAAAAATACTCCTTTAGCCGCTCTCTCCACTGTTCCAATGACCTGCTAATGACTTCCTTACTCATAACCTCATCACACGCATGGCTCCAAGACTTTTCTAGAGCTGCCCCGATTCTCTGGAATGGTCTT
>NC_092871.1:15687508-15720570 GCF_032062135.1 Pyxicephalus adspersus
ACATACTATGTTCTGGTACTGTTGGGCCCTCCACATTCTCCACAATAACACACATTTGGACTCAGCAGTTCTCTGCAATGTTCCTGAGTGACTCTGCTCATACATCACACAGTACTCAGTTTGCTGGGTCTCATTCTTAACTTTTACATGCTTTACGGTACACCTTTCGGGGAGATTTCCACCAATAAGAAGTCGGAGACTAACTGCGTCACATTTACAAATCACGTGACCCTGACAAACATGGCGGCGCCCTGGATGGTAGGTGACATTTAGCTGTCTATCAGACCGGTGTTGGGTAGAGTAGGAAGAAGTCGGTTGTGTGTGTTAAGTTACCCCCACAGTAAAAATGAATACATGCGAGTTCCGTAGTATCATTCACGTGCGATATGCCATGTACGGGAGGCAAAGCGGGCTTTCAGCCAAGCACCGTACCGCTTCTTTAGAATAGATGCGCAGTACAACGTTCTCCTCCGCTGTAGCACTATAGTAGTCAACCGGTGTTGTGCTTTTATTAGAAGCAGCACGGTATTGTCTCCTAAAATTTAGTTTAATTAAACATTTATACTCATTAATATAAATTACTGGAAGACAGATTTATTTTTATTACATTTTAGGTAGTTCTGTTAAAAATTTCAGTCACTGTAGGTGTTTAGAGCCCTGTCAGTGTTTTGGTGATATGTTTCCTATCCACTTCCTGTCTTGTGCACACAACAGGAAGTGAGTAGAAATCTAAATACAAAAAACAATAAGCTTCAAACTGTTCCTGATCATGTAAAAAGAGCCTATCAGCAACATGTATTAGTAAATGTTAGAAATAAAGAACCATGCTAGATTTTATTGGAGAACGGCTAGGCAATGTTTCTTCTGCAATCAAATAAACTGAGCTGTGTGATCGCAATTTTTGTATTGACACTCCCCTGTTCTCGTTACATAGCCGGTCTACCATCTTCATCTGCCCCTTGGATCATCAGCCATTCTGATTGGCCAGGGCTGGATGATCCAACTCCTGCATACATTCAGCCCCAGGGGATGCTGGGATTCCTAGCTGTGCGCAGTTCGAAAAGCGGATTACAAACAGACAGACAAATATGTTTTGGGGACATTTTGCAATAAAAATCCTTTGGCTTGCAATTTTAGAATGTGCTTTATATAAATTAGTTTTCCTTTAAAATAAAAAATAAAGTCTGAGTGACCCTCTCCTCTCTCCATATGTTATTACTAATAATAGCAGGATTTTAAATAGCGCCAACATATCATGCAGCGCTGTACATTAAATAGGAGTTGCAAATGACAGACAAATACAGACAGTGACACAAGAGGAGGAGAGGACCCTGCCCCAAAGAGCTTACAATCTAGGAGGTGGGGGAATTTACATACAATAGGAGGGAGGATTGGAATGGTGGGAAGTAGTGAGGGTTTAGGAGGCAGAAGAAGTTGGGTTGGTGGGGTTGAAGTGTTGGGTTTTGAGTTTTTTTTTTTTTTAAATGAGCACAAAGTAGGAGCAAGCTGAATAGGACAAGGAAGACCATTCCAGAGAGTTGGGGCAGCTCTAGAAAAGTCTTGGAGCCGTGCGTGTGATGAGGTTATGAGTGAGGAAGTCATTAGTAGGTCATTAGAGGAGTAAGAGAGTGAATAGTGTAATCAATGTAATGTTATCAGTTAGGCTTAGTTCACATTAGCTGGGTGGGCCATTTAAAGGCAGTTACTGCTAGGCATTTTCCGGTGCTTTCAAATGGCTGCAAAATACTAGCCAAGTGATGTATTTTTTTAATTGCTTTAAAATAACTCCTGCATAGAAGAGACAAGCAGCCCCAATTCAAGTTATTGGAGTTGGTGTGGCAAACCACCCTTCATTGTTGCATATTTCACCTGACCAAATGTGCAACACTGCTGCCTTCTACCACCTGGAAGTAAAACCATTTAAAACCACCACAAACTGCTAATGTGAACTACGCATTTTACTTTACTAGGGCTCTCCATGTAAAAGAAGTAATTTGAAACTTTCAGTACAGAAGCAGCCTGTCAGTTCTGCTGGCATCTCACTCTACACAAAGTGCAGCCTGAGCACCCGGATGCAGTATTCCCTCCAGAATTCTTTTTAAGCTGGGTGGGAAGAAGCTGTAGACAGGTGAAATCACCCATTTTTATTGTCACCAAATTTTTCAGTAACCACCTAAAAACAGGCGTTTGGTTTGGAAAAGTGCTGGGTGGTGCGCCCAACTAAAAGAGGCTGGGGAGTGCACTGCATATAGTATATTGGAGTTCACCTTTAGTGGTTTGCTACAAACTAAACCATTGAATGTTGCTCCTGTTTGATTTCTACGGGTTGTGGCCTTTACTAGATCTTTACATACTCCTAATTCTTCTTATTATTATTATTGCTAACCAGCTCAGAACTCTCCGTCTCCGCCCTTCTATTGGATATGTCTTTACCCGCCACAGTTCGTCGTCCTCGGTCTCAGACCCAAAGAAGAAGATTTTTAAATTTCTAGGAAAATATTTCCATGATATAAATGCCATTATGAAATGGAAAATCAAGTGGAAGAACTGGCGTCTGGAGACGATCAACAAGTGAGTAGGTCAACTTGCTTTGCCTAAAATGTCAACAAATATGGCTTAGAAGTACGTTATATATTTTCATAAAATAATTTCACATTTGTTACTTTCTTTCTATTGTTTGTTTTAGACGGTTCTATGCGATGGAAGCTCTACATGGAAAATATGCTGCAGCAGCTTATTTCACATTGACACATAAAGGAGCCATAAGGTAGGGATGGTTAACTCAGTCACAGTGTTCAGATCGTGTATTCTTTTCATACTTTAGCTTTACAGGGTATCTATACTAATGCTATGTTAAAATGTAATAGATGGGTGGTAATTCCTAATTTTACCGCAGAACATACTGTCCAATTGATGGTCTGATACAGAGAATGATCAGCCAATATGAACTACAGCAGTGAATAAATTACCAAATACTAAGATTTTAGTCACACAACCAGCAACATTTTCTCCAAAAAAATAAGGTATTTTAAACTGATCTATAGGCTTTTCCCCTTTACAAAATATTTTGCCCTTTAGCTAATCCCCCCCACTTAGATTGACCAAAATACTTCCAAATACCTCTGTCAGGTCCCACAATTTAATTTATCTTTCTGATTTGCTGAGACTTGCTGAGAGGTTAGGAAGGGCTGTACGTTAAATAGGGGTTGCAATTATGGACAGACACAAATAGTGTCACAGGAGGAGGGGAGGACCCTGCCCTGAAGAGCTTACAATCTAAGAGGTGGGGGTTTTAAGAGATGGAAGAAGACAGGTAGGCAAGTTTGAAAAAATTTGGGTTTGAGTGCTCTTTTAAAATAGAGAAGAAAGTAGAAGCAAGCTGAATGGGACGTGGAAGACCATTCCAGACAGTCGGGGCATCTCTAGAAAATTCTTGGAGCCGTGCGTGTGATGAGGTTATGAGTGAGGAAGTCATTAGTAGGTCATTGGAGGAGCGAAGAGAGCGGCTAGGGGAGTCATTTTTTCCCAGGTCAGAAAGGTTAGTGGGACAAGAACTGTAGAGAGATTTGAAGGAAAAGCACAGGAGCTTGAATTTGATGCTAAGGGAAAATGTATATCAATGAAAACAACTACAAGGATGGATAAGTCTGGCTGCAATGGGTTGTAGTATTGGATCACTGGTCCTCACTCTCACAAGAGTTCTTGTGAAGGATCATGTGATGACCTCATAAGGATTTCATTTTTTTCCCCAAAAACCTTTTGTTAATGGATGGAGTTATTGGGGGGCAGTTTGCGAGAGGTAAACTTTCAATGCCACCCCCCACACCCCACCTGCTCGTAGTTACATGATGCAGACACCGAGTATTGCATTTTGGAGGTGATAAAGTGAATCACATACTTCCAATATGTGATACTTGGTATACATTTATGTTCCAGGAAGTGGAACAGAGCAGTAAGGGGACAATAAGAAGGTGAGTATATGCCGGGGAGCTCAGGTTCTCATTAAAGACTTTTATTCATATTAATTTTTAAATTCATATTCTTTAACGAATAGTGCTGGGCTGTGACTATCCTAAATTAAGCAGGCATTCAATCAAAGACCTACCTAACTGAGTTTATTTCAACAACTAAACATATTCCTTGGTATACAGATGACCCTTAAAAGTTTAAAATATGTGTGAGTCAAGGGAATTTTACTTTTTACATCTCTAGCAGACCTTACTCATACCTAACATGTACAGTATTTGCCTTTTTTCAATATTGCTCTCCAGTCAACCATAATTAATATATCAAGCACAGAATTTTATCTCCAACCTGTTCACCAGTTTCAGTAGGCTGTAATATTGGCACTAAAGTGTCCAAATACCGTCACTTCCAATGCCATAGTTGTTTTCAGAGCCTTATACTGACACCCCTGACCCTGCCATAAACCTTCTGCTGTCACCCTTTTTCTTGGATAGCAGGATCAGGTGACCTGATGTAAAATTTTATGGTACTTTTTTTGGAAATTTTGTATCTGTTTTCATTGAGAGTCTTTCACGTACCAAGTGGTTTAATAATGCGGAACTAAAGTTTCACTTTCAAGAATCCATGATCAGGCAGGTCATTATTGCAGAAAGGATCAGGAAATGTCCCTTTTTTGCAATAATCCCTCCTACTTGCCTGATTCCTCCGGGTCTAATCTGCATATGCAAAGTGTAAACTTTGGTCGCAGGATATCTGGCAATCCCAGCTTCCCTGGCAGGAATAAATAAACTCCTGCAGTTGCGCGGTAGTTAGGTCATTCCAGCCAGGGCAATCAAGATGCCCAAAGATCATCTACAGGAAGAGAAAAAAGAAGATGGCAGCACCCTGTGAGGGAACGAGGACATGGTAGCATCACGGGTTTAGTTCCACTTTAATTCAACTTAATCATAAATCTGTTGTTTTGACTTTTGACTTATGCAATCTTTTTGTTCAACCCACTGAATTAAAGATGAAAGTCTGCAGTTAAACTGCATCTGAGTTGTTTCATTTAAAATTATTTGTGGTAATGTACAGAACCAAAATTAGAAAAAAGTTGTCTCTGTCCAAATATTTATGGACCTAACTGTATGTATGTCATGGGGAATTTTTGCATACTGTAGAACTAAGTAGTTCTGATATGTATGCCTTCTTTAGTGTTATCTTCTTATTTGCTTTTACTATTATTACTTTGTGTTTACAATTAATTAAGATGTTCACTGCATCTTAAGGCCTCTAATCCCATTGTTCTGATCCTTATGCTGTACAGTGGAATTACAAGAATTACGCTATCTGAACCTGAGCTGCTGTCCTTACATTGATGACTGGTGTTTAGGCCGCCTGCAAATACTTAGACATTCGTTGGAAGTTCTCGTATTGTCCGGATGCCCCCAAATTACAGAACGAGGTCTGGCCTGCCTGCATCACCTACAGTGAGTGTACAGTTAGAATCTTGTTACGCTACAAAGACTATTGAGTAAGGTAGCGCAAAGAATTTCGATGTTGTGTCCAAACAATTGACAGTGTATTGTATTTAGAAAAAATACATGGATTTTGATCACCTGATTGCCATTTGCAATACTTTACCATGGAACATTTTTACCCATTATTGATAATGGATTTGTATTCCTGATCTGTTTCAGACATTTAAAACGATATTGAACATTTTAATTAGATTTTTGGGGAGTTGCAGCACTAGATCCATATAACCCATTACTGTTTAACATTGTGATAAATGATATAGAGTTTGGGATTAAAAGTACCATTTCTGTATTTGCACATGGCACCAAACTATCTAATGGTATTATGTCCATACAGGATGTCTGTAATCTAAAGCAGACCTGGATGTATTGTTTGATTGGGCAGCCAAGTGGAAAATTCCATTTAATATTGAGAAATGTTATGCACTTGGGGTCTAACAACATGCATGCTTCATACTGTCTAGGGGCAATACATTAGGTAGAGTCAGGAATGGAAAAGAATCTGTGAGTTCTGGTAGATTATAAACTTAATAATAATAGCAAGCAATACCAAGCTGCAATATCTAAAGCTAGCAAAGTACTTTCATGCATCAAAAGAAGAATAGACTGCAGAGATCGAGACATAAACCTGCCCCTGTACAAAGCGCTGGTCAGACGACATCTGGAATATGCTGTCCAGTTTTGGGCACCAGTTCACAAAAAGGACATTGTGGAATTGGAGAGAGTGCAGAGAAGGGCAACTAAACTAATAAAAGGAATGGAGAAGCTCAGCTATGGGGAGAGATTAGCTCAACGGAATCTATTCTTCCTTGAGAAGAAACTTTAAAAGGGGGAATATGATCCTCCTTTATATAAATGGTCCATATAGAGAACTCTCTTCCCAGGGATTCACTTTAAGGAGGAAAAGAAGTTTAAGCTCCGGATGAGGAAGGGATTCTTCACTGTAAGGTCTGTGAAAATGTGGAATCGACTCCCTCAGGAAATAGTTTCAGCAAGTTTGATAGACTGCTTAAAGAAAAAACTGGAAGTGTTTCTAGAAGCACAGAATATAACTGGGTATTAAAGTTTTAAAGTAAAGACAACAGAGATCAGGGAACATCTGATTGCCGAGTGCACACTTCACATAGGCTGTCTGCTTACAATGCAGATTGATATTCTTTTAAACATATATAGAAAATAAGATCCCATTGGTTCTGTGAAGAAAGCACATCAAGTTTAAAAACATTGACCAGCAAAGATTAAACCAAGGTTGTCTGTTGCTTGCTTAGTAAATTCTCCAACATTGCATCAACTATGTAAGGCTAGGTACACATGTGCAATAATTATCGTTTGAAAGCGAACGATCCACGATTTTCTCAATTTTTTTTGAACGATCGTATCGTTACAGCATGTACAGAATTGTGCACAATACGATCGTTCAAATATATTCCACCAATAATGTACACACACTAGATACAGTTGTTCAAACGATGCAGGTAGTGACATGTACAGGAGAAAGTGTATCACAGAACAATCCACGATCACTGAACGACTGTACACACAATAGATTACGAACGATCGTTGCCCAATCAGATCTGCCAGGACGGTCGTTCGTTTCCAGCCACATTCCTCGTTCGTCGGCATCGTTGACCAGTTGCTGTGTACTTTTTTTGTTAACAATTATCAAACGATCTGTTGTGGATCCTTCGTTTCCAACAACAATGATTGCACGTGTGTACGCAGCCTAATACAACCTAATACGCAGCTAATTTCCAAGACACATAGATGTATAAATGGTTGTGTGTGACTTCCTGCAATAGTTATTTTACCCTTTCTTTGGAGCCTGTTGAGGCAATGCTGGAGGACTGTGTGAACAGACAACAGATGAGCTAAATCATTGCTGGTAATCCATTTAATTATTTGTGTGTACCTACTTTATGCAAGGTCAATGCGCTATTGTTTTCTATATACTATATATAATATATACTATATATATATAAGGTAAGTTATGACACTGCGGGAGCAGTTATTTTGCTTTGATGTTACTGGGGCACTACTACAGTTCAAGTTCTGATAATGGCACCCGTGTAGCCATGAGTGCCTGGGCTAGCTATTCACCTGAATAAAGCTCAGTCAGTAATCCAAGTGGTAAATGTGGGTGACCGAGGTTGCACATGCAAGAAAATAATCTCGCTGTTAAATAAGTTTAGGTTTGGGTTTTTTAATTCTTATTTCTTTTGTATCAGGCAGGGGTTTATGGTGCTGGGGCTTTACATTTTTTTAAGTTTAAAGACATTTAACACGTGCCTGATTATATGTAATTCGTAATGTAATACCTCAGAAATATAGTACAGCATGTATTCAGTGCCACTGGGAATGGTTTAGGATTAAGATTTGGTAAGGGGAATTTAAAACTTAATGTTATCAAGCAATTTAGTATACAGATGAAATACAAAGGAGTGTTTTACCTGCCAAAGGATTGTATTTGTCTTCATACAGTTTTGAGATTTACACAGCTAGACAGATTTACACAGTAACATGTACAGTTCCCTGGGTTCCCAATCAGTGAATAGACAGAGAAAGGAGCAGAATGCTTCTTGTGCTGCTTCTCCTTCCCCCAGGCTAACCTGTTGTAAAGGGATTGCATGAGGCTAATACAAAATCGAACTTGGGAATCTATACTGCTTGCATTAAAAAAAAATGCGGACAGCTGCATACAGAGTGGGACTTTTCTGTAGGAATAGAGCTCGCCTTAATGTGTTGGAAAACAAATTAAAATTAGGCTGGGCAATGAGTAAAGCTAAATTTGGTTTGTCAGGTGAGCGGTTTACTATTCCCAGACCCACATCTTCTACCACTAGTTTTCTAGGAGTGTTCAAAAGCATTTCTGACAGGCTTTTCAGAGTGATTGCTGAAGAAGGTGGAAGTCTATAGAAGTGGCTCCAGCAGCATACAACCCTGAAACACAACATAAAACCTCACAAAACCCCAACCAAACACCTGTACAAAAAAGGGATTTTAACTACTCCAATTCCCTTCTGTAATAATCAACGCATTTGGGGCATTGAGGATTGGTTGACAGCAGTATACCACCGTGGTCCTTCCATCAAAATCTACCCATCTGGACTTGGTCCAAGGTTTGGATTAGGGTAGGGATCATATCTAAAACAGGTTTGAGGGTTGGTAGGGTCTTTAATATTGGTACTGGTATTGGCAGGAGCATGGTTGTTCATGTTACCTTTAATAGGGAAGAAGAGATGGTTCAGAATTTTAATAAATGTTCCCACTGTTTAAAAAATAATGTATTTTTAGTGAGCACATATGCTAATTTATTAATGCCATGTTAAAGTAATTTTTGATGTATAAAATATTAAAAGAAAGAAAGAAGCTTTTTGCCACAAAATTTAAATTTTATTCAGCATTCAACTAATGACAGAGGGCAAATGACAAATAATATAATTCCGTGAATGTCAAATGAAAGGCAGCCCCTTGTGAAAATCAGCGGGGATATGCCTGTCAGTTAGACAATAAATGCCTGAATGGCTACTGTAGGCAGAACAGTATGTCTCAACCTGATGCGTTTTGTCGATAAGCTTCTTCAGGGGATACATTGAGATCGCAATAGAATGTTAGGTGACAGACATACTTCTCGTAAGGAGAGTAAAACATAAGGTTCTGGAGTTGAAGATGTTGTAATGAAGAACAACAGGTATGCTTTAATATTGGAACAGGGAGCAGTGACAGGGCAGTGAGTGGTTTCCTTGTGCTGACAAGTGTGTATTGTGGCAGAGCGGGCTCCGGGACTCAATGTCACCCCTTGAAAAGCTGTTTATTTTGCACATTTTGTGAAAATGAAGAACATTTTGAAATAACTTATGGAGCAGAGTGTGACGGTACCCCTTTGTTTGATGCTTGACAGATTGAAAAGTTCACTAATTTACATAAATTAGGTCACTAAAACCACATTGTGAATACGCTACCCATTTCCTACCTCAGCCCTAAGGCTTTTGTCCTTCTCTTTTTCTGCATTATAGGAATCTTAAGTATTTGGATATATCGGATCTCTCCAACATTTCCCACAAGGGTTTAACAAAGATCCTGCTGGAGGACGTTCTGCCAACCTGCGAGATTGTAGGGATGGAATACTCAGAAGACCTGCAGAAAGAGACCAGCATTATGTCTGAGGTCCAGTAATGCCAGGTGAGAAGGGTGTACAGCTGTGTTTGTACTGAGAGCATTGTGGTGTCACTGCCTTCTAATATAGACGTTGGGATTTCACCAGTATGCCTGAACATTGGCTTCTCTGCACTTGATGGTTATTTTACAAATTGTTTTCTGTAGCAATACATTTACTTGTGCAGCTTGCAATCAGATCAGTGTGTAGATAGGAAAAACATTGTGTGCTATGGCTAGCCTTAAACCTCTTGCCAGCCATATCCTATTTGAAGCAGCATACATTGTTGGAAGGGACAGGAAGTTAAGGTGTTTTTTGTTTCAGATTTCAGTTGCAGCCGTTATGTTGTATTGTTGTATATTTTGTATGTTGTAATACCTTATCTTTCATCAGCTCCCACCCATGAGAGATATGTCCTACCGCTCTGTAAACCTAACCCTATCAGTAACTCTTACCACAATAAAAACACTATCCCTCCCTGTAAGCCCAAGGCTATGTACACACTTCAGATAATTATCTGCCGAAACGAACCCAGTCGGTATTGACCGCTATAGAAGGTAGGAGAGCAGGGTGCCAATCACTTGTCCTCCCCTCTCCATAGAACAGAACCGGCGCTATGTTTACAGCACTCATTCATCGTCACCAAAAAAAAATAATGAATAAGATTGTTTCCAGAGATGAAAAATATACATGTATATACAGCCTTACACTAACACTTCCTGTAGTTCTAGCACTATCCCTCCCTGTAATCTCAGCACGGTCTCACCCAACAAATTTAACACTAATCCCTTCCTGTATTCTAACAGAATCTCTCCCAGTAATCTGACATCATTCCTCTCCAGTTTTATCCTTACACTATCCCTCCCGATTATCCTAACTAATCCCTGGAATTCCAGCACTAGCCTTTCATTTAACCCAAACCCTAGCTTTCTCTTTTACTCCAATCCTAGATGCAACTCTTCCTATTCTCCACATTCCAAGAAATAAAACTAACACTCTTTATTGTAATGTAGTTTAGGTCATTTTTTTTTATATAAATGCCCCATTATCCATTTCTTTGATGAAAGATACAAGAATCTTATGCATTGATGTGCATGTCCATTTATTAGCAGACACATGCCGCTTGGTTCCTGCTCTAGTAATGGCGAGGTTAGCAGGACAGAGCTTTACACTGGCTGCTTCAACCATGTAGCAATGTTACTGGTTTTCATTTTTCTAAGAACATTATTAGTACCCTCCTCGCACCAAAAGGAGACACTCTCAGTGCAAACCTACAGCTTGGAATGCACAGTTTATTATGCATGAAATGTCTGCTGTTTTATATCCATTAGCCTAGAGTTCTTCTTTAGATCTTTAATAACATAAGTGCAGTCCTAAAACGAATAGCCCCGTACCCATTAGCATTTTAGAAACACTTGTGGCACTCAAAAAAGCTTTCTTCATCCCAGGATGTCATATTCTAGAAGATATCTCTTTATAACCACAGTGCTGAATAATTTAGTGCTGCTGAGACTCCTGGGTTATTTCAGATAATAAAGTTATTCCAGAGAGGAGGGAGGAGAAGATGGGAGGGGAGTCGGGCCGCTGCATCTGCTTCTGTAATCATGTAAACAGGAGGAGGTAGCCGGCAGGGAGTGGCAAAGGAGCCCAGTCACTGAGTTGATGTTGGAATTATATCTAGACTGTCCCTGTAAGGTAAGCCGTGCATGCCAATGACAAAGAGAAAGCCTAGTAATGCAATGTGGGTATCTCATCACTCTGCCGCTCACACAGTGCTGACGATGTGCTCAGCTTCTTACCCAAATGGAATTAACTGCCTCAACGGCCACATTAATGCTAATGACTTAATTAAACTAGTTAAAGGCTGTAAAGCATGCAATCCTTTTTTACTGCACACAAATTAGTCATGCTGCAGTCCATTTTATTGGTGCATCTGCCATGGAGCTCGCCTGGTTACTTGTTCTTCCCAGGAGATGTGCCAGGATGCTGTGATGAACGAGGTGGCTTATTGCCATAGAACAGCATTCACACCGTCCTTTTGAAGTCATCGCAAATTGTGTTGTATGACAAGAAACATTGATTGGACGGAAGATGACTTGCAGTTACCTGAAGTGAGGAAGCAGATAGATTTCAGTGCATAGATTTTATTTTATTTTTTTACTTTTTATTTAAGAATGTGTTAGGTTTAAGGGGTGATCGATTTTGGAATTGATCACAGTGTTCTGTTTAAACAGATAATTGGTGGGGGTCCCAAGTTTGGAGATCCATAAAGATCAACAGCTGGGTGGGTATGGAGACAAGTTTTTTGGTTTCTTTTTAAAAGGGAGAGGAAAATAGTTTTTGTATTACTATCTTACTTAGAATAGGGATTTCACTCATTATTTTAGATGCGTATGGTTTCATCTGCCCAGTGTATCAAACCTTACACAGTTCTTAGAATGAACCTCCATTTGTGGAAACAATCATTCCAAGCAAGCTTGTTTTAGCCTTCCAGACCTAAAGAGACCCTGTCACTTAACCTTTTTTTTTTTTTTTTTTTTTTTTTTTAAGGAATTATTTTTTTATTGATTTAATGAACATTTCTTGTATCAACATATGTTATTTTCCTTTCAAAATCTCCCTCGTGTAAAACCCATAAAGCCCTGGGACTGCTGATGGGCTCCACTATCCTGGAGCTGGTGCCAGTCAAAGTGATATTGCAATCTCATAGTAAGAAATACTTTCTTAGTGTACCCAGTAATATTTACATAGATGTAGATCACTCTTTCTTCTGTTTTAATTTCTCCAACACTGAAATCAAACTGATGTTATTTTTTTGTGTTCCTGTTCACCTGAGATTATGGTGGAGTTATTTCCTTCAGTTGCATTTTACATAACATAAAAAGAACTAAAGAAAATCTCCATAGTTGAATTAATAACTTTTGATAATGGTCACAGCAGGTATACAGAGCTAGGGTTTTAGTCTTAGAGACCCCCCTAATGGAGTCCCTGAGAGATAAAATATATAGGAACTTCCAAATTGCCCGACTCCTGGTGCCGTGTTTTTTTTTTTTATTACTTTAGTTACCTTTTTCCCAGTTCTTTTCATTGTTCTTTACATTGTCCTCTTCTTTCTCCTGGCAGTATCCTGATCCCCTAAGATTTAAATATAATTCAGAGCAGTAATATTTTAAGCCAAGGGTAGTTTGAGAAAGAAACTCCAAGAAAGCAGATCCTAGTTAAAGACCAGCAACAGAAGGAACATGCTGTCTTCAAATGACCACTCCAGAGTAAGAGTAAAGTATTCCAGCAAAAGGTCCTCATTTTGTTTTAGGCAATTTAGCATTCCACATCATTAATTGGCTTATATTTGTTTTCTTCCTTATTGCATTAGTGATGAGATCTCCTCTTTTCTAAGATTAACTCTAGGCAGAAATAAGAGTTATTGATGGAGATACATCATTATTTTGCCCCCCAGGTAATAATCAGCAGCATGTGCTCCCTAATTGTGTGGACAGGAGCAACACTGTGAAGGTAGAGCTACTCTTTGTTTTATTTTTTAAATGTATACGTTTTTTTTTTTTTCATTTTATGCAGCCACTAACTATGGTGAGATATCGGAAGTTCAGTATCACACTCATCGCTCTTTTCATGTTGGTTGCCCTCAAGATCTACATAGACTTGACTTTTACTCCTACTCATCTGCCTGAGGCACCCTCGGTTTCTCCAGAACTGTACCAAAATCCAGTGGTTCAGTTGGAACCATTAAAAGGTAATGAAGAGCTGTCCTTGGCAACCCTTTATAACTTAGCACAGAAACTGCGTAAATCTGTAATCCGATCAGAAGCTTTTTGGAACACCGAACAATTGCAGTTGCTGGACCTAAAAAGACCAATGGCTTGGACATGCAGCAACTCTACAAGCTTACTACAAGTGAAAGGGACAGATCCATATCCAGAACTCTTACAGAGCTTTCTAGCTCACAGTAGGTGCCGAAACCACAAAATGATTATTAATCAGCCAAAGAAATGTGCACGTAACAATACTTTTCTTCTTTTGGCCATTAAGTCCTCTCCTCAGAACTTTGCCCAGCGGCAGGCAGTAAGGGACAGCTGGGGCGGAGAAAAAAATTATGGGGGAAAGAATGTCAAATTAGTGTTTCTTTTAGGTACAATACCGTTGCCAAACCTATCACCTTTGCTGGCGTATGAGAATAATCATTCCCATGACCTTCTGCAGTGGGATTTCGTGGACACCTTTTTCAACTTGACTCTAAAAGACCAGCTTTTTTTAGGCTGGGCAAATAAACATTGTGCTGGAGCAAAATATATCCTTAAAGGTGATGATGATGTGTTTGCGCGAACTCCCAATATTGTGCAAATCCTGTCACTGCTTGACAACCGGCGGCATAACTCGCTTTATATGGGACATGTTGTCAAGTCAGCCAGGCCTTACAGAGACACTAATAGCAAGTACTACATCCCTCCATCCTTCTATGTTGGATTTTACCCACCCTATGCCGGAGGCGGAGGATATGTTTTTTCTGGTAGATTAACCCCATGGCTTTACTTGGTTTCACGTTTTGTTGTTCCTTTCCCAATTGATGATGTGTACACTGGAATGTGTTTTATGGCATTGGGGGTGCATCCTGTTGGGCATCCAGGATTTAAAACATTCAACACACCAAAAGAGGAGAAGAACAGCTGTTCTGAAAAGCAACTCCTCCTTGTACATCGAAAGAGCCCACAAGAGATGCTAAAGATGTGGGGTCAACATTATGAAAAGATGCAGCAGTGTTAACAATGGTGTTTGAATGTATTGTGAACATAAATTATCCTTATTCCTAATTCTTTTCCTTGGTAATTTCTTTAAACAAATCAGTCTTCTTCATGGATTCTTCTTGTGGTCATCAGTTCCATACAAACCAAGCTGGTCCCATACAGTGTTCTCCCCAGCCCTTTTTACCTGGGTGCACCACCCAGCACTTTTCAGTAACCCACCCTTCTGTTCTTACTGCTAAGTATATACGATTTGTCCACATGTTGGCCACCTTTTGCAGTCCCATTTTTTTTTTCTTTGCAATTTTGCATTATTATTACAGTTTTATAAATTATATTTTTGCTGCCCTACCTAGAACTATAATTTGATCTAATAGATTTTACGTTCAACAATCTTTACCCAGAAACTAATTTAAAGGGTATTTTACTAGATCAGGGTTTCTATTGTAAAAACAAAAAAACTATGCTGTTGTTTTTTGCAACCAGATATCGACTGGTACATGGAAGAGAAATTAAAGCAAGCATCTTGTTTTCCATTAATGTTTCTCTTGTCTAGGTTTACATATAAAAGCCGTGATTTTTTAAAATCATTGAGTTAATTTTTCTCACTCCTTGTAGTAATGTGGTGGTCTCAGGACACCAAACATACAATAAGATCCATTAACTCATGTATGGAGTTGGGATTCCTATTATTTCACAGAGCCATTAGGATGCAATTTTAGAAGGCGATTGCAAGTAATTATGAACACATTGCTGATGGCTTCTTGGAAACGAGGCTTTTCAACTGCCAAACTGATAACATATTTTAGGAATAATAGAACCGTGTACTATAAGTAGATTTTTGTAACTGAGCCTTTGCCAAATATTTAAAGTGGATCTAGTGACCGATGAAATTTTTATTGTACAGCAGCTTCATACTGCCAGGGTGGCTGAACAAGAAAGGCACATAAGGGCTTTATCATAGGACATGGGCTAAATGTAGCAATGAGACCCCAAACCTGGGTGGGTAAGCTGTGTTTTCCATAAGAGAAGGTCTGTGACACCTGGAGTGCAATAATTTACATTGTACACATAAGGAGCGCACATAAACCTAATCCTGTTCTGTGTTACCTTTTTCCAAGTAACCCTGCTCTATCCTTTTGGATGTGTTCCAACTAAGAGACTATGTAAGCTTGTGGCTTGTGGGAAGCCATATATCTTTGGTTATGTAACAAAGTACGTTTCCCTGCATGGGTCAGTTTTCTTTTTGTATGGTTTCCTGCAGCAACCAGTAAAGTGCTGTTAGCTTGCCATAGTGTCTGAGCATGCTATTGGTTTGTGGACAATCCCAGTGAACACATTGATCATAAAGTGAAAGTATTAGTCTGGTATTTTATATAGCAGCTAAAAGTAAATGTGTGCTTTGCCTATTCTGTGCCATTCAATAATTTTAACTTGATTATTCCACCTTCCCAGCCTTTAAATTACCTTTAGTTTTGCTGCGATCGTACACGTACGTTAAGTTATAACTTATGATCGCACAGACTTCTTACAGCCTCACTGCCAATGACCAAGAGCCATCACTGTCACATAGCGGAGGGCGCATGCTCCTCAATACCTGGAAGAATAGTGCAGCGGTCGCCAACCTTTTGGACCTCACAGACCAATTATTTCATAATTTAAATCCTGTGGACCATTATTATGATTTTTTTTTTTTTAAGATATATTTGTAAAATAAAGGTGCTGACAAGGACTGTGGAGGCTCTGATTTATTGACCAGCTCACAGTTAAGTGAAGTATTACTATTGTTACTATCATCATTAGTTGCATTATCTTTGGTATTACTAAAGAAATACTAAATATGTGTTTGCTTTTTGTGACTTGGGTTTATTTCATTTGAATCTAAGACCAAACAACAAATGATAGTTATCAAAATCAAACTATTTGATACCATTAAATGTAACAGTTAAAGGAAATACACAGTTAAGGTCATACTTACCTAAAAGATCATCCGAGAAATAAACAAATAAAATAAAACAATTGAAGGAGAATCGGTATTGACGGAGGGGGGTAAATGTTGTAATGGTGGAAACAATACTGAAACGTACAACCTCATACCTCATGCCTCATACAACCTAAGACTACACTGACCCCTTGTATTTTCATCTCTAATACAGTTTGTGTGTGCAATATAAAGGCAAAAATTGTCATTCAAAATTTAAGAATTTATTAGAATAATATTTTTGTTTTATTATTATATAAAACATAAAAACTGCAAATAATGTCTAAATTTTTCTGTGGAACACCAAAATTTTCTTGAGGAGTACCAGTTGGCAGAAGAACACAGGGACATGGGAAACTACAGGTTCACTTAAAAGGTAAGAAATCAGCCATTTGAAACTTTTTAAGGTTCTCTCTTAAAAACTGGTACTCTTCTGGTGTCTTTTTCGAAACATTTAATTTTAATGAAATGCCTGTTTTGAAAACGTACCCTATATTGCCTTTGATAGCCTTTTAAGTTTTTTTGTCTGATGCTGGCTTTTGGAACTGTCATATAATCATTGAGCTTAGCCTGTCCATATATACTTCCAGCAAACATTGGTTCCTGATCTATCTAGTCTAATGGACATTGGATTGCAAGAGTCAAATTCAGGTACTTTTTATTTTTTTTTTTAATTTATACATTTTTGGGGAAAGGAAACAGGGTAAGGTGGAAGTTGAAAAAACAAATAAAATACATACCATGAGTTACAGATAAAAACATGGATATGAGGGGGGCAACAGACCATTAACAGCTAGGTATACAAATGACAATTTTATTATCATTATTATTTTTAATATTAATAAAAATAAACAGGATTTATATAGCGCCAACATATTATGCAGCACTGTACATTAAATAGGGGTTGCAAATGACAGACAGATACAGACACTGACACAGGAGGAGGAGAGGACCCTGTCTCATTCCATTCATTCACCAAGTGCAAGGTACTAGGCAGGGTTACAAACAAAACAGTTCAATGTTGTGTCATATGGTAGGCATGTTATCCAAAAATACATAGGAGACAGTTGCGTATCATTCGTCCCCACAAATTCATGTACTTACGCCAGTTGTATTTAAAAAACAAATGATTTATTAATCAATACTTAGCTGCATGTATCTGTGTGTTTTACATCGGAATGGATTTTAGAGTGCACTGTGCAAAGCACTAAAGTGAACAACGAGAACGGGAACAAGGAGCAATTATGACAGTGTGCATATTAAGGAGGAAATATGTAAATTGTCATTACTGACTTCCTCTAAAGTCCCTGATGTCTCACAGAATGTTGTTTTGTGTGTCACTAACTTGAAACAAGCGCACAGATATAGACTTTTGATGTTCATGATGTGTATGCTTTTTCCAGGTCAATGTATTAAAAGAAAGTATTAAAGCCAATGATTGCATGAAAGCCAGGCAACTTGTTTTTTCATGAGCAGGTCAGCAATGGTAGACTTCATGTTTAAGGTTTTTTTCAGTCTGGATCTGCCTTTGTTGTGTGACAGCTAGCAATTGAGCACCATTATTCTGCAGGTTACCACATTCTGGCTCGGGCACACATCTTTGATATAGTCTGTTAATTCACAGCTCACACAGTGTAGAAAATGGCCTTTTAGGTGACGTCCTGGACCTATTGCTTGGGTCTCTGTAGGTTGCTCCCACCACCCTTAGCCAAAGGTTCCTTGGGTATTACCCAAGTCCCTTTGCTCAAGTTTTAGAATTTAGAAAGAAATTGCCAGGTGTCTCCGGGGCTCCTCTCATCTCCTTTAGGTTTCCTTTCAGGTTCTGTTGCTCAGGTATCACTAGCAGCCCCCCCCCCCCCCCACCTGCAAAGACATTGCAGGTGTATTCGGGGTGACATTGCTTGAGTCTTGGCAGTTACCTCACAAAAATGCAGGAAACCTGGCAATGGTTCTAAAAACCAATGTCAATAAACATTTTTTTCTGGTATTTCACACTTCAGACTTACTGCTTGGACAAACACTGTCACAGAAAAAACATATCCTTTATTTTTAAGGCACCCATTCCCCTGTTGTGCTGCATTAACAGGTACATGGTAATGTTGCTTTTAATATTTTCTTTTTTGGCTATTTGTTTAATTTCTTATAACCAATATTAACAAAAAATTACATGTATGATACAGTTTCTCTGTAGCCTTTGTAACATAGTTTTATTACCAGTGGATACATTATCATATTTTGTATAAATTCAAGTTATATTCTTACCTCAAAAAGAAATCCCCCAACTTTAAACTGAGTTCCCAGTAATGACAAATATGGCAATGCACAAAGAGAGAGGAGGTGCACCTTCAGGCAGCCCTTTGCTCCTTACAGCCAGTGCTGAATATAGACCTGTCTTGTGACTGGCAAGGTGCCCCGTATCATGAGATAGAACACAGAGCCCTTGTAGTTTTAAATGGACTCTAATGAAAAACAAAGCCCCATTCCAGCTCATGCCATTAAATCATTTGCGATATTTTCTTTAAAAAAATAAATAAAAAGATTTCAACAACTTGCATAAAAGATAATTATTGGAGGCGCCCAGCATTGTAATGGTATGTGCATAAACATGAGCTGAAATGTTGGCCAATCGACTATTTTCTCTTCCCGACAAATGAAAAGCATGATCTTATTGGATGGTATGGGTTTCTGCAAATTGTCTTTGCACTGTCTTTATTTTTATAATGCTACAATAATAAAATATTGGAATACAACGATGGGTTAAAATATGATGCATATTGTATGTTTGTTTTTTTTGAAAAAAAATTAGGGTTCTTATTTTTACACTTCATAAAAACATGTTAACAGGTCTATCTGCATAACCCAAAATACTTTACGTAAATACTTTCGTAATTGCACGTTGTACTATTTTTTTTTTTTTTTTTTAATAAAATAAAATTATTCAAAAAAAATAATGTGTCATCCACTCAAATGACACAATCAATTTTACAATTATATCTAATCAAAATATAGGGCTATATGTATTAAACAAGGAATCAGACATTCCCTCAAACATTACCTTGTGGGAATCTTCCAGGTCCATGTGTTTCAATGGCAATAATTAATTCCCACCAGAGAATGTTTGAGAGAATGTCAGATTCCTGGTTTTATAAATACAGCCTGTTGTAACACAAAAATAATCAATTTCAATATAATTGTTTAAATAACAAAAAAAGTGTTCAAATTTTTTAAATTATGCACAAATTTTGTTTTAAATGTTTTTAATCAATTCAACATTTTTATTTACTCAATTAAAAATATTACAAATACAAGGCAACTTTAAAAAGTTTCTGCAGTTTTTCCGTGGAAGCGGTGAGGGCAGGAGGGGTAGTAATTGGTTGTGCCTCAGAGTGTTATGTGACTAGTCAGTCTGGCAAGCCGCCTGACCTTGCAGTTTAGTACACTGTGGTGAAGATAGCTGTGAAACAAATTTACCAATGAGGAACGGCATTCGGACAGAAGGTTTGCCGGGAGCAAAATATTCATCTCCGCATGTGTGCTCATTATGGGGATAAAGTTCTCTCTCGTAGAGTGGTCCATAAATAGATTGAAATGTTCAAGAATGGCCAGACATCCAGCTACAGCCATTGCTATGGCCATGATGAGGAATGAAAAATCCCTGGAAATGATTTGGGAAAACAGAAGAATAACAGCAACTGAAGCATCCATTATTATTATTAACTGGTATTATTATAACATTGTAAGTCAGGTTAAAAAAAATACATAAGTTCATCAAGTTCAACCACTAGGCAGGTAAACACATCCCATGTATAATACTCCATGAACATAGCTGACCCAGAGAAAGGCATAAAAAAACCCTGGTAAAATTTGCTTCAACGGGAAAAAAAATCAGATGTTCCCTGGATCAACAGTCTCTATGATCTTTACTTTAAATCCTTAATACCCAGTTATATTCTGTGCTAGAAAAAAAATCCAGCTTTTTCTTAAAGCAATCTATAGTAGTTTCTGAAACTACTTCCTGAAGGAGCCGATTCCACATTTTCACAGACCTTACAGTGAAACTTCTTTTCCTCCAGATGCAAAGAGTGCCCTCTTGTTCTTTGTAACAATCCTAAAGTGAATAATTAGCAAAACAGTTCTCTATATCAGCGGTCGCCAACCTGTTGTCCACAGGAAAATTCTGGTGGTCCGCCGCGGACCATGTCTCACGTACGGTTTGGAGGCTCAGAGAAGTGGGAGCCGGTAAATTTAGTGGTCCGCCGGTCCGAAAAAGTTGGCGACCACTGCTCTATATGGACCATTTATATATTTATACTGGGTGATCATATTCCCCCTTAAACTTCTCTTTTCAAGGGAGAATAAACTCGGTTCGGCTAGACTCAGCTGAGTTTAGTTGCCCTTCTCTGCACTCTCTCCAATTCCCAATTCCTTTTTGTGAACTGGTGCCCAAAACTGAACTGCGTATTCCAGATGTGGTCTGACCAATGCTTTGTACAGGGGCAGGATAATGTCTCCATCTCTGCAGTCTATTCCTCCTTTAATACATGAAAAAAAAAATTTGCTAGCTCTAGATATTGCAGCTTGGCATTGCATGCTGGTATTAAGTCTATGATCTACCAGAAACCCCAGATCCTTTTTCTATTTTTGGCTTGTATTAACAACTATTTATATAGCACCGACATATTATGCAGCACTTCACAAAGTCCATAGTCATATCAGTAACTGTTGCTCAAAGGAGCTCACAATCTAATATCCCACCATAGTCATATGTCATTATCACACTCTAAGGTCAATTTTTGGGGGGAAGATAATCTAACTGCATGTTTTTGGAATGTGGGAGGAAACCAAAGTACCGGGTGAAAACCAAGCAAACACGGGGAGAACATGCATACCCCATGCAGATAGTGCCTTGGCCGAGAATCAAACCTGGGACGTAGCGCTGCAAACGCCAGAGTGCTAACCACTGAGCAACCATGCTGCCTATCATCTCCTTGGAGAAATTGAAGATGCAACCATCTGCAGGAAAGCAGGGAGTCTAATGAACCTATTTTCAATAACCTGACTGAAATCAGAAACATGGAACAACTAGCACAAGTGCAACATTTTTTGACAATCTACTCTAAAAGAAGAGAAAATCTGTCAAAAGGAACTCCAAAGGAACACCCAAATTATAGTCCGGATTTAGCGCCATCTGATTTCCACCTTTTTGGACCACTCAAGGCAGAGGTCACCAACCGGTGGTCCGCAAGAAGATTTTGGTGGCCATGGCTCTGGCCAGGCCACCCCCGAGTGGGGTCAGGAGAAGGACCTTGCTGGGGGGGATGCACCGGTCAGAGCCATGGACCACGTCCCCCGTGCAAATCCCAGGCTCAGGGAAGTGGGCGGGCTGTGTTTCACGACACAACCCGCCCACTTTCCAATTGCAGGCTCAGATCTGTGATGGCAGAGTGGGTGGGGTTATGATGTCACTATGGGGAGGTTCCTCCCCTTTGATTGACAACCAGCTCCCAGCGCATGCGCGGTCAGGACCCGGTAATTTCAGTGGTCCACGGGACCAAAAAGTTTGGCGACCGCTGCTTTAAGGGGAAGAAGATTTTCATGAGATGGTGATGTGAAAGCAGCAATGCATTAGTGGCTACACACTCAACCAAAAATATTTTTTGCTGATGGCATTTAAAAGTTGGTACGAAGCTAGGAAAAATGCATTGTAAAGAAAGTTTTTTTTAAAAAATTCTTAGTGTTAATAAAGTTAAAATAAAAAAGTGTGGAAATTTTTTAAAAACCCTTTATAGTTTGGAAAGCTTTACAACCACAGTTGTTATTTGTACTGATAAGAAACTATTCAGAATTTGACGATACAAGAGTGCATTTATAAATAAGGATTATAATAGGTTTTATTATGAACAAGCTAATGGTGAGGGATTCAGGCTGTTGATATCAGACTTGATATATAATTATATATTCACAACTTATAAGTTACAAAACCATAGTTTCGGCACATTCATTCTTTTATTTTATTTTTTGCTTGACAACAGCAAGCAATCGGCTAAAATTTGCCTTTATGGCCCTGGTTGCCATAGCTACCTCATCCGGGAAGGATTGTAACATGTCCATTATAAAGCCTTTTATAAGGCAAAGAAATTGTATTTATTATCCTCCCTCATATAAGAGGCATTCCTTTATTTAATGTGCCCTTCAAATTAAATAGTAATCAGGGCTTGTATGACCATTCTCATACGCTTTGTGATGTTGAATTGAAATGTACGCAGACAGCTATGAAAATGTTCAGTTCTTGGCAACTACCAGCCATGGTAACTCATTGCAGATGTTACCATGGTAACTACGTAAGGATCACACAGCGGGATCACAAAAATGTCAAATATATCAATATTATATCAATATGTGTGTAGGTGTATGAGATTGTACAGAGAACTGAAAATGTTATTACAAGTCTGGCATTGATATAATCTTTTCTGTCTAAGATGTACCTTTAGGGTGAACAATATAGTCATGAGAAAAAGAAAGTACACCCATTTGGAATTCTAAGGTTTTATGTTAAATAATGTTTTTAAATAATCATCTGCTAAGCTAAAGCTTGGCCAAAAAGAAAGCATGCAAAAGGCCAACAATCCCAAAACACACCGGCAAATCTACGACACATGGCTGAAAAAGTCAAAAATAAAAGTGTTGCAATGGCAAGAGCTGTACATTACCAGAAGCCAACAAATCTCAATGAACTGCAGCAATAATGTAAAGATTTGGACAAAATGCCTTCATAGTAATGTGAGAGACCAATAAAGTCATACAGAGGACCATTACTTCAAATTATTGGTAATAAAGGCGGATCTACAAGCTAATGAATCATGGGTGTACTTTGTTTTTCACACATGGTTTCTCTATTTTCGTTTTATTTTTGTTTAATAAATCCCATGGCTTCACACTTCCTCCTCTCTACTGCGCAGGCCGCAGTTCTGACCACTGGGGCAACTGCTCTTCCAGGCTTAATGTGCATTGCCCCTCCCGACAGCCAATCAGGAGATAGTTTCATGTTAGACGCTGGCTCAGCACAGCACTCAATGTTTGAGCAATGTGTCTCAAGACTACTGCTGAGCCCCCAGCACTGTTGAAATGTTCCCTACTTACCTATTGCCTGACTGTGTCCCAGTCCAGCTCCTGTTCTAACCCCTTGGTGTGCAGGAAGGTGAATTGGGGTGGTAAGTACAGGAAGGTGAAGAAAGATAGGTGAGTACAGGAAGGTGAATAGGGGCAGGTGAGTACAGGAAGGTGAAGAGGGGTGGCGAGTTCAGGAAGATGAATAAGGGCAGGTGAAGGTGGGTGTGTACTGGAAGGTGAATGGGGGCAGGTGGGTACAGGAAGGTGAATGGGGGCAGGTGGGTACAGGAAGGTGAATGGGGACAGGTGAGTACAGGAAGGTCAATGGGGGCAGGTAAATACAGGACAGTGAATAGGGGCAAGTGAGTCCAGGAAGATGAATTGGGGCAGCTCAGTGAAGAAAGGTGTGTATTGGAAGGTGAGTGGAGGGAGGTGAATGGGGCCAGGTGAGTACAGGAAGGTGAAAGTGGCCAGGTGAGTGGAAAAAGGTGAATAGATTCCCCTGCATCTAATAAGCATGTGACAGAGATTGATCTCCAGGTGGGGAGGTAATGTGGGATCATCACCCCATGAGGGAGCCCCAATGCAGAGCAGATCACACGCGGCAGATTGGACAGACTGTAAGAAATAAAGTTGAAGGAAAATAAACCAATAAAGCCGCATTCTACACACCCTAACAATTACTGATAAGACCTGGAAATGATGCCAGGCTGATCAGGGCTGGGCAAAACCAAGTGCACCCAGGGCAAAACAACATCGCTGACTGCACAGCACAGAGCTCTGATCAGCTAAGTTCCAGGGGCATCAACACAAAAAAGTGGGCCAAGCCTTACAGAAAGCAGCCACAGCCTGACTTCTGCCAGCATGAGACCCCCACTCTCTGTGTGCGCCCCCTGCTGACAACACTGTAAGCTCCTGCTTCCTACTGATTGGACACTCTGCAGTGAGACCACTGCTTCTCTACAGAAAGCAAGGGACCTCACTAATGATTATATTAAATAATCATGTAAAGATTACTAGTCACATGTTCACTCGTACCCTGGAGTCTGGGTGTCGCATTGAGACGATAAGTGCCATGGCGAGGAGGCGGGTCATGTGACAGGTGACTGGTGGCTCTCAAGCACGATGACAGATGAGCCTCCAGTATAGAACACAGAGCTCCTTTCCAGGTGAATAATAATGATAATAGCGGAGGATTCACATTAGAATAGCTAATCTCACCAGAAACAAAATATACAAAACGATTGTGAACATGGCAGGAAAACAATCGTCAATAAAAGTTATAATGTTGAAGTCTGATCGCTGGGGGGGGGGGGAGAGGAGACTGAGGAAATGCTTTCTCCTGCCTGCAGCAGAGTGATGATGTTATCTCAGCCTAGGCAAAGTCCCCAAATGGAGCTTAATGACCTTTTAATAAAAACATTTGGAGTTTTTCTAGAAATAAAATTCTCCTTTCTGTATATTGTGAAATGTTGGGATCTCATTCAGGCAGACTTGTGAAGTTACCGGCAGGCCCAGGTTACATTTTCCCCTTTTGTTTTCCTGCCTTTTATTTGGGCCTGTTATTGTTCTGATATAAAGGTTGCGTCTGCATGGAGGGTGTGATACTCACAAATACTCACACACCCCTCGGAGGTGATAGTCCCGGAAGGCAAGGTGGGAATCTGTCAGTCTGGGGCCAACATTTAGGTTTGTCTGTCTCAGATATATGTCTGCAGAGATATATGGAGTTCGTATCATCGCATTACACATCTTCCATGTGCACAGTGCAGTCAATGCTGCAAGAGGACCTGTCATAGAAAGGCACAGATCAGCAGAGAGACTTCCAAGGATGGAGTTGTGGGGCAATTGTGCAGCCACCTGGTGATATTTGGGGGCAGACAACAAATTTATTGCACCCAAATATCTAAATAAATAAAATACCTGAGCCCCCAAAATCATGATCATCCGGAGCAAATACTCCTACTGTGAGCCCAGTTTCTGATTTCATGTTATATTTTACTCCCATACAGAACAAAAATATAAAGAAAATTTCATTTTCAGATTTCAGCTGCTGTGTGACCAATCAGTAAAAAGAAAGAATTCTCAACATAACAGCAGCTACTACAAACTAAAAACATGAGAGAACCACAAAACTCTTTACCACTGAACACCTGAAAATGCTGTCATGGTAAACCATTGGACTTTTCCATTCTGATCTGAAGCTGATTTTCTGAAAATGACAAAACAATTACACCAATTATATTTATAATAAGCTCATTGATTATGCTGAGAATGGTGGGGTCTGACGGCGCCTTCTAGTGGTAATATAGTATACTGCCGCTTAACCATTTGCAACCAAAGTATCAGAACAAAACTCAATAAAGAATGAAGACAAACTTTCATCTCAGCACTTCTTGCCCTACCTACCTACCTGGTACACAAATCCCTCCCCAACTCTTCCACCACTCACCTTTCTGTCCTGATAAAAAGACCCCCCCCCCCCTAGCTTTTCTCTTCACTCCTCCAATGACCTACTAATGACTTCCTCACTCATAACCTCATCACATGCACAGCTCCAAGACTTTTCTAGAGCTGCCCCAACTCTCTGGAATGGTCTTCCTCTTCCTATTTGGCTTGTTCCTACTTTCTGCTCATTTAAAAAACCCTCAAAACCCAACACTTCAATCTCACCTACCCATCTTCTTCTGTCTCCTAAACCCTCACTACTTCCCACCATTCCAATCTCTCCTCCTATTGTGATACTTGATACTTCCCCCACCTCCTAGATTGTAAGCTCTTCTGGCCAGGGTCCTCTCCTCCTCCTGTGTCACTGTCTGTATCTGTCTGTCATTTGCTACCCCTATTTAATGTACAGCGCTGTGTAATATGTTGGTGCTATATAAATCCTGTGTTTTAATAATAATTTAACACAACTTTCATTGATTGAACTCGCTATTACAGTTATAGGATGATAGTGAATGATAATGGTCAATTGGACAGAAGACCTTCATGGGAGGGCCAAAGTTTGTATCAATGAAAGCTGCAAATTTGAAAATGTTTTCAAATCACCCTAAAATGTTAAAGCGTGTTTGAGATTTTATTGGCTGAGCCTATACTTTTTGTAGTTTTAGACTGCAGCTAATATCATAAAAGTAACAAAAATTGCATCTGCTGTGTGCAGCTATATCTATTGTGTTGTAATGAAATTGCAGTTTCCAGTGAATATAATTCACACTCTCATTGGTATGGTGAATATTTGCAGATTGGTAATGATTCCAGAGATGACTGCAGATTATCATCATGCAGACCTGAAAACTGTGGCTTTGCAGACTTTTGGTAAATTTCCTGGTTTGAGTGTTTATAAATGATGGCACTGCACTGTCATGAAGATTTCTGGGATGATGAACATTTTATATTAGGAGAATTTCCCAGTAAAACACTTTGTGTCTGCTAAGAGTGAATTACCAAACCTGGCCAGCAGGTGTCTCCCCAAAACCACCATCCAGCCTGCACAGATCTGGTCCAGCTCTGACATCTTCCCATGTGCAGCAAAACTCAACTTCTCCAACTCCTAAAGCTTCATCACCTGGGATGAACATATGTGCTGAACCCCGGACAACTGCCTCGGCAGACTGATTATTGGCCAATGGGGAACAACCACTGTACACTCCCATGGAGGAGAGCACAGCAAGGAGCTGCTTGTTTTCCCTCCTCCATGGAACAGAACAGTGCTGTGTGTACAGTGTTCATTCATTCATTCATGTGTCGCTGCAATCGATTCACCAAAGATTTCTTCCAGCATCATTATTCTGACACCTGTACTCGGCTTAAAAGTGAAAAGCCAGAGGGACGGCTGTGCTGAAATTGTAAGGGACAAGACGCAGCATTTACTGCAATATTTCTCTGCTCTGTGCAAACCTCTATGAAAATCAGAAGCCAATTACAAGAGAATCTCAGCCAGGACATTATCTGCATGGAGTTTTCAGGTTTTCCCTGTGTTTGTGTGTGTTTCCTCCCACATTCCAAAAACATGCAGTTAGATCAACTGACAAGCCCCAAAATTGACCTTGGACCAGGCATGGGCAAACTACGACCCGCGGGACCGATACAGTGGTTTCTTTGGCGCATTGGGTGTTCCACGCCTCTGGTCAGTGACACCCTGAGCAGGGCCAGGAGAGGGACCCAGCTGGAGGGGGCGCACCGGCCAGAGCCACGGAACACATCCTGGGTCATGGAGGTGGGCGAGCTGTGTCACTGCACATAAACCGCCCACTCTACCATCACAGGTTCAGATCTGTGATGGGAGAGTGGGCGGGATTATGCCATTGTGGCGTCATGATGGCATAACCTCTCCCATCGGCCCGGCCCCTCTTTCAAATTTTATTACGTGGCCCCCGACTGTAAAAGTTTGCCCACCCTGCCTTAGACTGTAATAATGACATATGACTATGATAGGGACATTATATTGTGAGCTCCTTTGAGGGACAGCTAGTGATATGACTATGGATTTTGTACAGCGCTGTGTAATATGTCAGAGCTATATAAATACTGTGTAATAATAAACTTAAAAGAAAAGGAAATTGTATTCAATTATATAGAAAATATCAATTGTTTTCATTTGGATCCTCGCACCCCCTGCACCCCTCGCACTCGCATTTTACCCCAGCAAACCCTAATGGATGTCAGTCTGTGCAGTGTGCTGGATGACAATTTTTAAATATATATAGAAAGGTAAAGTTCAAAGCTGCAGTCCAATCATGTGATCCAGCGCAGCTCAGACGTTCAGCCATTGGGACTGCAAGTTCTTTAGAACCAGCGCCTGCACAGCGGGAAGCAGAACTGCACTACTCACTGCCATTCCCATTCATTCCATATGGGGCTGCAGCGGGTAGAAGCTACTTATAGCATTCTCCCCAAAGCAGCAGTTCATTGGAATAAGGAAGCTGTAACCACACTGCAACTTCACTGCCAGTCTGAGCCTCAGTGCCAATTGACCTGAACTGCAGCTGTGTTAACCCTTTCTGCACTGTCATTGAAAATAACAGGACGCAGTCATTTCTGACCGGCCATTCATTTTATTACCCATGATAGCGCACACTGAATACCTGAGAGTCATTGGATAACTTTTTTGAGGGGTGGGGTTTTGGAGCCTTGTAACTCCCGACCCCATAATCACTACAACCAACCAACCATTATGATAGCTTTATTAGTTTCCTTGATTGTAAGCTCTTCGGGGCATGGTCCTCTCTTCCTGTGTCACTGACTGTCATTTGCAACCCCTGTTTATTGTACAGCGCTGCGTAATATGTTGGCGCTATATAAATCCATTTTAATAATAACGATAGTGTCTGTGGTGTTCTTGCTGGGCTGGGTTCTCACCATTGCTAACATTACACATTACTTGCATTGGTTCAATATGGTGCCAATAATCCTGAATGCACCTTCACAAATGATGTGCGGTGCTGTGAGCTGCCAGAAATGAAACCTAAATCTTTTTTGTCCTCATGCAAATAAATTTGTCCCATCAACATAAATGTTTTAGAGCATGGAAGGCGCAACCCCCCTAGCAGGGAAGTATATACATAAAATAAATAAGAACATTTTGCACTTTGACAATTGACCACTAGGTGGCAGAACGTGTCATTGTTTTAATGAGAGGCACTGAAATGAATTCACCCCATAGTGTTGGTTTGGTTGTATAGTGCTGTGTGTGTGGTCCTAACATATCAATGTTTACATATTTTTGGTTGGACATTACAGATTTTATAATCTATTTTCTCTTAAGAAACGTATTTCTAATTAAAAATTAATGCTGCACCCCTACTAAAGAATCCCAAAGAAATCCATATTTGTTTTCCCCAATATTTAAAGTCAAACAGACCAATCACAAAGCTGTGATGACCGATCAACTAAGGAGGAGAGTCTAGCATGTTGGGTCTGAAGATGTTGAAATCCAGGCATGGTTTTCCTTTTGTTGCCTTGGTTTGGTATTAAGTTAACAGAACCCTAAATATTTTATTATGTTCAATCTAATAATGTTCTGAATATCATATGTACCACTTACTGCCAGCAGGTGGCACTCTTCAAGGTCTCTCAAGCTAAGAATAGACCTGAAAAGCAGACTCACCACCAGGCACTTATGGTAACACTGTTGACCTTTACACCCAAAAATGTCCTAACCAAACCCCTACTGGTCACACCCAACCTGTCACCCTATCATAGGAAATTCTGATAAGTGGGAGTGGCCAGACACAGCTCCATCTTTAAAACCTGACTGTTAAAGCCTCCGGCACAATATATAATCACTGAGCCCCCTTTATGTATTTTCTGGATAAATTTTGATCATTTTTAAATTTTAATTATTAACCAATCATCAGTGAGTTATTATTTCAGTAATGGTGAAATAAATAAGAATTTCCCCGGCATCTTCATCCCTTCAGAAAGTTGAAGTTGTGAAGTTTGTTGGAAGTTTTTGCATTTGATGGCAGATCTATCTGCAATCTATCTGCAGGAATAAGCGCCGCCCCGCGCTGTCACTTCCTCTCCCACCAGAAATTCAGCTGCCATCGTCTCACTGTTTTCCATGCATCACCGGAATTAATTTTTCGGACAGCGAGGAATGATAGAGTCAGAATTGGAGCCGCTCCTCTCCACACCATGAGAAGCCCTATTTATTTTCCGGCATAGGAGCGCAGTTATTCTTAGCAGGGGCTGATTTTAACACGGCAATGACTCCGGTGATAGCCATCAAACACAACGTAAGGCTGAGCTCAATTGTCCTATCCTCCGGGGAGAGCACCGCGACTTACATTGCTTCTGAAACGAGTTCCTGTCATCCAAGAGTCTCCGGGCGTCCCAGATAAATCCTTTGCACCGCCGTGAATATTGGCGACAATCCCACGCGAATCTGACAAAATTTTCAAAAAGTGATCGGCTTACTTGGAAACAGTCAAAGCAATGGTGGGGAGGTGGGGAATATCACACAATAGGATGGGAGATATGAAATGGTGGGAAGTAGTGAGGGTTTAGGAGACAGAAGAAGATGGGTAGGTGAGGTTGATGCATTGGGTTTTGAGTTTTCTTTTAAATGAGCAGAAAGTGGGAGCAAGCCAAATAGGACATGGAAGACCATTCCAGAGAGTCAGGGCAGCTCTAGAAAAGTCTTGGAGCCGTGCGTGTGATGAGGTTATGAGTGAGGAAGCAGAGAAAGCGTTATCATCTTCTGTGGTGCTGTACAAGGTAAGAAAAAAACATAAGTGCATAGTACTAAACATAACAGCAGTTATAGCAAACAATAAGGATGGATCCCTGGTCTTGTGTGCTTACAATCTAAAGGAAAAAGAAGGAAATAGGAGATAAATCCAGGAGTCAGCAAGCCATATATGTGGAAGCATTGCTTGGTCGTTGGCTGGAGGGGTCTACCTGGGTTAGATTGTTGTTTTCCTCATAGGATGAGTTTTAAGGATACACTTTTCTAGGATTGGAGAGCCTCTGTTTTGCAAGGGAAAACTATCTGCATGGAGTTTGCAGGTTCTCTCGTGTTTGTGTGGGTTTCCTCCCACATTCCATAAACATGCATTTAGACTATTTGGCTCCCCCCCCCCCTAAATTGACCTTAGACTGTGATAAAGACATATAATTATGGTAGGGACATTAGTTTAGAGTAAGAGCCAGATCCTCAGGGGAAGTGACAGCCAATGAAGTGCTTGACAGGGAGGGGCTGTCCTCCAGATCACCCACAAAAATTTTACCAAAAAATAGTTAAAACCCCAATGTAAAAAGTTTATATTCCCAGATCCCTGACCATAGTAATTAGAAATGGAAAAGAAGGGGGGTTTAGAGCCACATAAGAAGATATAAAGGTAAACAGATCCTGCTAAGTGAATATTTTGTCATGTGGAAAGATGAGCAGTACATTTCTGCAGAAGGGGGCTGGTATCTCATCATTTTTTTTATTAAAGGGGGCTTTTAAGATTCTGCTACATCCCCCCAAAGAAAAAAAGTGCATTCTTTTAGGGAGATGCCCTGTCCCTTAATTTTTTAATCCCCCAAATATGGAGGGAAGGCATAGGGCCCAGTCTGGTACAGAAAAAAGGAACAGAAGCTCATTACCCCCTTTTTTCTGCTTATCCAAGCTGCATTCCTGGAAAAACATTTGGGGCAATTTAATGGGAACTCAATGCTTTTTATTCAAGATGGGCATCCAGATTCTGCTACAACCCCTCCCCCCCACAAAAAAAACTGCACCTCAATATTGGGATCCCCCAAAATGTCAGGGGAAGGCATAGGGCCCGGTCTTGTACAGGAAAGAGGAACATATGCCAACTGCCCCCCTTATCCTGGCCACCCATGTGTACATTTATTTTGGGTAATAAACTTACTATAAATTTTATTTTAAATAAATAAATAGTAAGAAAAGGATTTCAAAATAAATTAAATGTTAATATTTAGTTCAAGTCAAAATAAATTGATGTAAGCCCTAAGACAACATAAGAGAAAAGGCTGAGAACTTTTATAATACTCACTAGCTTGAAAGGAAGAGATTTTAGTGACAAGAGTAAAATTAAAACATCAATTTTTTATTATAGCTTTAACAGTATGATAAAACATATGTCTACAGAGCGTTAGAAACTAAACATTATTTACAATTAATGGTTAGTTAGCTGATATATAAATTACCAACGCGTTTCGCAGGCAGGTTTCCTGCTTTTTCAAGAAAGTATGTCAGTGTACAAGGATTTTCTAATTCATTAAAACAAGAATAATCAGATAACCATATTTATCAATCATGTATATACATAAAGAAAACCTAATACCTTGACATAATTACCCTGTAACCTGCATGGGGTGGGAATAGTCCTACCCAGGTCAATGGGTGCACTAATTGTAGCAGGAGAGACAACAGCATGTTCACAACATATACACACCAATGGCAAGTATTCTTGCTGACGTGAGCTTGCTGGGATCGAAAAATCTTTGTCTTTAGATGAAACCCTAACTAGATGTGTATGGGGTAGGTAGCTGAGAAGGCTGTGTATGGGGTAGGTAGGTGGGAAGGCTGTGTATTGGGTAAGTAGGTGGGAAGGATGTATATGGGGTAGGTAGGCAGGAAGGCTGTGTATGGGGTAGGTAGGCGGGAAGGCTGTGTATGGAGTAGGTAGGTGGAAAGGATGTGTATGGGGTTGGTAGGAAGGCTGTGTATGGGGTAAATACGTAAGAAGGCTGTGTATGAGGTAGGTAGGTGGGAAGGATGTGTTTGGGGTAGATGGGAAGACTGTGTATGGGGTAGGTAGGTGGGAAGGCTGTGTATCGGTAGGTAGTTGGGAAGGCTGTGTATTGGTAGGTAGGTGGAAAGGATGTGTATGGGGTTAGTAGGAAGGCTGTGTATGGGGTAGGTAGGTGGGAAGGCTGTGTATGGGGTAAGTAAGTAGGAAGGCTGTGTATGGGGTAGGTAGGTAGGTGGGAAGGATGTGTTTGGGGTAGGTGGGAAGGCTGTGTATTGGTAGGTAGGTGGGAAAGATGTGTATGGGGTAGGTAGGTGGGAAGGCTGTGTATGAGGTAGTTAGGTTGGAAGGCTGTGTATGGGGTAGGTAAGT